>NC_084850.1:55897116-56206448 GCF_033115175.1 Lepus europaeus
AAGCTTCTGAGTTTGATATAGTCCCATTTGTATAGATTTTTTTTCTTTTTTTTTAACTTTTATTTAATGAATATTAATTTCCATTGTACAGCTTATGGATTACAATGGCTTCCCCCTCCCATAACTTCCCTCCCACCCGCAACCCTCCCCTCTCCCGCTCCCTCTCCCCTTCCATTTGCATCAAGATTCATTTTCAATTCTCTTTATATACAGAAGATCAATTTAGTATAAAGATTTCAACAGTTTGCACCCACATAGAAACACAAAGTGAAACATACTGTTTGAGTACTAGTTATAGCATTAAATCAAAATGTACAGCACATTAAGGACAGAGATCCCACATGAGGAGCAAGTGCACACTGGCTCCTGTTGTTGACCCAACAAATTGGGACTCTAGTTTATGGTGCCAGTAACCACCCTAGGCTGTCGTCATGAGTTGCCAAGGCTATGGAAGCCTTCCAAGTTTGCCAACTCTGATCATATTTAGACAAGGTCATAAAAGACAGAGTGAGGATAGTAACCAATGATCCTAAGAGTGGCATTTACCAGGTTTGAACAATTATACAGCATTAAGTGGGGAAGAGGACCATCAGTACACACAGGTTGGGAGGAGAGCCATTGGTGGTAGAGTAGAGGTTATGATTACAAAGGAATGAGGCCCAAGTGCACTAGACAGGGCCTAGAACAAAGGACAGAGTCATTATTAGAGGAGCTAAGAAAGGTGCTGTCTAAGCTACAAGTAATTTTTCTGATTGAGAGGCAAATAGAACCTGATAGAAGGGGCTTGATAATAATCTGGTGGGCTTTAGGCCTTGTAAGTTAAGAGGCCCAGACCTATCTATCTCTTCACATGGGGTGTATACTAAGGGAGGTGTGAACCTCCTAGGGGAAGGAAGGCACTCTGTTGACTTTCATTACTTGGCTGGCCTGGGAGGAGAGCTGGCCAAGTAAAGGCAGGTGGCATCTCTAACAAGAAATTTACAGTTCTGCCTGCAATGTTGCTGACCCTACTTGGCCGTCCCCTCAGCTGCAGTGGTCACTTTGGAAGTTGGGCTGAGTGAAGGGCTTTTCAGCTTAGAGCCAATAAGATCTGTGGCTCTGACCTGGGCATCAATCGACTCCAGGGCAGGTGCATTTCCAGTGATCTACCTCTTGGCAGAGCTGCCAGGGCTCTTCACAAGCTGACTTCTGCTGAAGCCCAGGCTTACCACATTGAAAGCCACTGCAGTGGACTGGCCTGCTGGGTCTCCTTGAGGTCATATCACTGTACAGATCAGCCATTAATAGGCCTGCCACCCATTGCTTCTGATGCCTAGCTTTCTTTTCCTCCTGGTTTGTGTTAAAGCAGACCAGAGGATGCAAGTCAAGGGAGTGCCTGTGTCCCATCTCTAATCTTCGGTGGCCTGAACTACAAGTCTATAGTCACAGGCATGTTCTGTAGTAGTTTTTCTAAGGTAGACAATGCCCATGAGGAAAATTATATTCTCACTTAAAAACTTTCTTTCCCTTTGGTCTGAAAGGGAGGTTTTTTCTACTTACTGTATACTTCGCTGATGGCGAAGTGAATCTAGCTATGAGATTATTATTTAAGTTCTTATTTTGGCTATGCTATTACAGAAAAATGTTAGCCATCTCTTTTATAAGGTCTAAAGATTAAATTGTGCGTCCTAAATATTCCTTTATAATAGAATTAGTTTCCTACCTTGAGGAGAATAGAGAAATGAAAGAACAAGTTGGGCTTAGAATAGAGAAATGAGGGAGCAAGTCCTAGATCGCTTGCTGACAATAGCAATATTACATGAATACTTAGCAAACCGTTTCAACCATTAGATAACAACTTAAGAAAACATTTACCAGAAGGTCCAATGCCTTCTATAAATTTTAAGAATCATGTATTTGAAAACACCTCTTAAATATCTAACATGGTATAGTTTGTTTAGCCAGTAAACTTAAGCACAACCATCTAAAATGTTTTTAGTTTCTTTCTACCAACACGTTTAAAACATATGATACACAGATTCAGGTCACACAAATTAAAATGTATCTTTGATTGATTTTAGCAGCTTAAATTTATGGACAATCTTATCTATAAGCCATTTAAAATAAAACTCTTAATAAAATTTCCCCATGTGGACATACAATATGTACACATATATAACATAACATAATAGACCAATATAGCAATTTTAATAATAGCTTTTAAAATCTTTAACTCTTTTTGTAGATTGCCAATTGATTTAAATTGCTTTTTGTTTTTAGTAACCTCAGTTAACCATACTTTCTCTCAGTTGGTACTGTTAATACATTATTGGCTTCATCTGTTTACAGAGCCATCCCAAAGTACTGAATACAATAGAAGTGGCTGGAAAAAGTCCATAGGAACCTATAGGAGGACAGCTAAACACAGAACCAACAACACTTTAGTTTTATGAGCAGCACATCATATATAACTGTGGATGACAAAAGACTTGAAGTTGCCATGTTTAAAATTATAAACTCATCAACCAACAAGAGGCACTTGCTTCCTTCACAGTATTTTTGAAAGCACCTGTAGGACTTTACAAGTATTTAACCCTTTAGGCCTCTGGGGCTTTCTCATTAAGGTAACTATCATGTCTAGTAACACAAGATCATTAGACTTTTTAATTCTCAACCATTTGTATTAATAGCATTTTCCATTATAGAAACTTAAAGTCTGGTACCACATCACATCTTGACAGTCCTTCTAATATAATCCAAATAGCCTGATTAGTTGGTGTCTCTATAAGATGAGAGACATAGGTCCTTCAATTTTTTCAGTTGGGCCCAAACTGGAAAAACCAAAGTCCAAGATTTACTGGAAATTTTAGAGTCCAGATTGTTTGAAACTTTGATTTTTTTGAATGCCTGTCAAGAATGCCAAGAAGGCTCAAAATCCAAAATATCTGGTTGAAATAAGATTCCTTAAAATCATGACATAACATAGACCAAATTTGATCATTGTTACAAGGTGATTATTCAAATCTTTGAAAATAAGCACATATTTAAATAACCCATAGCTCTTAATAAAAATTCAGCTGTTTTTGAACAATTAGAATTTAACAGACATCAAGAGAACATAATAGATTACTTTAACACATTGATTTAACAGAGCATCAGAGTTTAATTCTATGTCAAAGAGAAATTGAGCTTCCTGTGATCTTTTGCTGTGAGGTTTCCTTCCTTTACCTTCTTTCATATTGATGACCATGTTTCTGTGTTTCTGTGTGTAACACATCTTTAAGCATCTTTTGCAGGGCAGAATGAGTGGCAACAAATTCTTTCAGTTTCTGTTTGCTATGAAAAGTCTTAATTTCACCTTCATTCACAAATGAGAGCTTTGCAGGATATAGTATTCTGGGCTGGCAGTTTTTCTCTCTTAGTACCTGGGCTATGTCTCGCCATTCCCTTCTAGCTTGTAGGGTTTCTGATGAGAAGTCTGCTGTGAGTCTAATTGGATATCCTCTGAGAGTAATCTGACATTTCTCTCTTGCACATTTTAGAATCTTTTCTTTATGTTTCACTGTGGTGAGTTTGATTACAACATATCGTGGTGAGGATCTCTTTTGGTCATGTTTACTAGGGGTTCTATAAGCTTCCTGTACTAAGATGCCTCTGTCCTTCTCCAAACCTGAGATATTTTCTGCTAGTATGTCACTGAAAATGCCTTCTAATCCTTTCTCCCTCTCCATGCCTTCAGGAACTCCTAGAACCCGAATGTTGGGTTTTTTAATAGTATCCTGTAGATTCCCAACAATATTTTTTAGATTTCTAATTTCTTCTTCTTTTCTTTGGTTTGCCTGTTTCCTTTCCTGTTCTCTGTTTTCTAAGTCTGATATTCTCTCTTCTGCTTTGCCCATTCTGTTTTTAAGGCTCTCTAATGTGTTTGTCATTTGATCTATTGAATTCTTCATTTCATTATGATTTCTCGTCACTATCACAGTTTCTTGTTCCACTAGTTGTTTCATTTCATTTTGATTCCTCCTTAATATTTCATTTTCACGAGAGAGATTTTCTATCTGGTCCATTAAGGATTTCTGTAGTTCAAGAATTTGTTTTTGAGAACTTCTTAATGTTCTTATCAATTTTTTGAGATCTGCTTCTTGCATTTCTTCAATCTCATCATCTTCATAATCTTGCATTGGGGTGTCTTTTTCATTTGGGGGCGTCATATTGTCTTTCTTGTTCTTGTTAGCTTGGTTTTTGCGTTTGTTGTTTGGCATGTTGGAGATATTTGGTTTCTTCACTGTGGTGTTTTTTCTTGTTACACTATGGCTCTATATTAAGTGGAGTGTCTGCTTTTGGTGGAGCCTTAGAGGCTTGAGATGAGTGTGGACTGAGAGCTGTGTTTGGTTCCTCAGGGTTGAGGGTGTGTCAAAGATGACACTCCCAGGTTAGGTGTGGTAAATCTCTCTTTCTTTTTTTGATTCAAAAGGGAAGTAATTCCGCACAGCTGAACGTAATTGGAGGTAGTTAGCAGGCAAATGATATACCCACAGGAGCCAGAGATTGGAAGCTCTTTCCCAAGGACCACACAGGGAATCTGTGCTGTCCTCAGTGTGGGCTCCAATTCTCCTGCAGTCTCCCACTGGGTTGCCAAGTTAGATGCTAATCTCCTGTTATTTCACCCCTCCCCCCAGAGTCAGGTGTTTCTGCTAGGCTCAGGGCCGTTGCAGACCTGAGGTCGCCCTGCTTATGACGTATGTCCAAAATGGCGCCTGCTCTGTCTTGCTCACCTTTGAGAGGTGAGCAGAGAGAGAGAAACTTGTGTCCGTATCGGTCACTTTTTTTTTCCCTCTCTCTCTTCTAGTTAGCCTGGTGAATTTTTCCCCACCGAGTTTCAAGCCTTGTTCCCTCTAGCCTCCTCTTTCCGCTTGCCCGCTGGTGTCTCGGGCTATTGAGGTTCGGCTCACCTCGCGTTCCAGCACTGGTGTGTTGTCTGCTGCTGGTGTCCCGAACTTGGGCTCCCACGCTCTCCACGCAGGTACACTGTGAATCACTAGTTCTGGAAGAGTTTCCTCTGCTGTTTCATCCCCTACTCTTCCTTGACCCTGCAGTATCTCCACTTATATTAAACTGTCTCCCCCCCCCGTACTAATAGTGTACTCCCTGCCTATTCCGCCATCTTGCCGCTCTCTATCCATTTGTATAGTTTTTTTTTTCTGTTGCCTGCACTTTTGGGTCTTATCCAAGAGGTTATCACCTACCCCAATGTCTTAAAGTGTTTACTCTAAATTTTCTTCTGGAAAATTCAAAGTTCCAGGTCTTAAATTTAGGTCATAAACCGTCTGGAGTTAATTTTTGTATATGGTGAGAGGTAGGGATCTAATTTCATTCTTCTACAAATATATGTGCAGTTTTTCCAGCACCCTTAATTGAAAAGACTATCCTTCCTGCAACCTATGTTCTAGGCTCTTTTGTCAAAAATCAGTTGGCTGTAGGTACTTAGATTAATTTATTAGCTCTCTATTCTGTTTCATTGATCTATGTGCCAGTATTTATGCCAGTACCATGCTATTTTCATTAGG
The DNA here is from genome assembly GCF_033115175.1 of Lepus europaeus. Lineage (NCBI taxonomy): Eukaryota > Metazoa > Chordata > Mammalia > Lagomorpha > Leporidae > Lepus > Lepus europaeus. The sequence goes on from NC_084850.1 coordinate 55,902,663, forward strand.
ATAGCTTTTTAGTATGCTTTGAAAACAGGTATTGTGATACCTCCAGCTTGATTTTCTCCCCTCAGGTTTGCTTTGGATATTTTGGGTCTTTAGTGATTCCACATGAATTTTAGAATTATTTTTCCTAATACTGTAAAAAATGTCATTGTGATATTTTTAGATTTATTTATTTATTTGGAAGTCAGAGTTATAGAGAGAGAGGGAGAGAGACAGAAATGGACATCTTCAGTCCACTGATTCACTCCCCAGATGACCACAATGGCCAAGGCTTAGCCAGACTGAAGCCAGCAGCCAGGAATTTCATCCAGGTCTCCCATGTGAGTGCAAATGCCCAAATACCTGGGCTACATTCTGCTGCTTTTCCTAAGCAATTAACAGGGAACTGAATCAGAAGTGGAGCAGCAAGGACACAAATGGGCACCTATATGCCAATATCATAGACTGCAGCTTTACCTACTATACCACAACACTGGCTCCTGTCATTGGTATTTTGATAGGGATTGTGTTGAATCTGTAGATTCCTTTAAGTAGTATAGACTTTCTAATTATATTAATTCTTCCAATCCATGAGTAAGGAACATCTTTCCACATTTTTGTGTCCTGATTATGTCTTCCATCAATGTTTTATAATTTTCATTGTAGATGTCTTTCTTTTTTTTGTTTAAATTTATTTTAACTATTTGATTTTTTTGTAGCTATTGTGAATGGATTTCTTTCTTGATTTCTCTTTTAGTGAGTTCATTATTGGTGTATAAAAATGCTATTTTTTACGTTGATTTTGTAAGCCTGTGACTTTAGAATTGCTTTGTCAATTCTAACAGCTTTTTGGTGGAGTGTTTAGATTTCCCCATGTACAAAATTGTGTCATCTGGGAACAAGGATATTTTGACTTCCTCCTTTTCTATTTCAGTATCCTATATTTCTTTCTCCTCCCTAATTGCTCTTGCTAATACTTCCCATACTAAATAAAAGTGGTGAAAGTGGACATATTTGTCTTGCTCCAACTCTGAGGGGAAATGTTTTCAACTTTTCCCCATTCAGTGTGACATTGGCTGTTGATTTGTCACATACTTTATAATTTTGAGGTATGTTCCTTCCATAATTATTTTCTGGGGGGTTTTACCATGAAAGGATACTGAATATTATGAAACATTTTGTTTACATCTGTTGAGGTGATTGTGTAATTTTTGTCCTTCATTCTATTGATGTGATTTTTGACATTTATTAACTTGCCAGTGTTGAACCACCCTTACATCTCTAGGATAATCCCATTTGGTCATGATGCAGGATCTGCTTGCTTTAGTGTTGGCTTCAATTTGTTGAGAATTTTTCCTTCTATATTCATCAAAAATACTGATTGATAGTTTTCTTTTTGTATTGTGTCTTGTTTTTTTTGTTTTGTTTTGTTTTGTTTTTTGGTTTTTTTTTTTTTGGTTGGTATCAAAGCGATGCTAGCCTCATAAAAAGAGTTTGGCATAGTTTCATCCTTTTCAGCATTTTGGAATAGTTTGAAAAGTATTTAAATATTTTGAAGAATTCAGTAGTAACACCATCAGATCCTGGACATTTCTTTGATGGGAGAGTTTTAATTCCTGCTTCAATTCCATAGTTAGTTTTTGGTCTATTTAGATTTTCTATATCTTCTTGATTCAATCTCAGTAGGTTATACGTATCAAGGAATTTGTCCATTCTTTGGAGGTTTTCCAGTTCGTTAGCATATAGTTGTTCAAAGTAGTTTCTTGTGATCCTTTGTGTTCCTGTTGTATCAGTTGTAATATCTCCTTTTTCATCTCCAATTTTATTTATTTATTTCTCTTTTTTTCCTTGTTAGCCTGGCCAAATGTTTATCTATTTTGTTTATCTTTTCAAAAATCACTTTTAGTTTTTTTGATTTTTTGTATTTTGTTTAGTTTCAGTTTTATTTATTCGTTCTTTGATTCTTGTTATTTCTTGCCTCCTCCTAATTTTGAGTTTTACTTGTTCCTGGTTTTCTAAGTCCTTGACATTTAATTATAATTTAATTAAAAACTTCCTATTTTTTAATGTAAACACTTACTGCTATAAACTTCCTTATTGATACTGCCTTTGCCATATCCCACAGGTTTTGATATACTGTGTTTTCATTTTAATTTGTTTCAGTAAAATTTTTTATTTCCTTTTTTAATTTCAATGATCCATTGATCATTAAGTAGTATGTTCAATTTCCATATGTTTGTCAACTTTCTATTTTTATTCTTGATAATTTCTAGTTTTATTCCTTTGTAGTCTTAGAAGATGCATGCTATGATTTCAATCATTTTAAATTTAGTAAAAGCTGATTAATATATGATCTATCCTAGAAAATGTTCCATGTGTTGATAAGAAGAATGCATATTCCATAGCCATTGGTTGAAATAACTGTAACTGTCTGTTAGGTGAATACCAACATTTTATAAGTAACTTTTTTAGTATATAATTCTATGGCAAATTACTCAACTTTTTTTTTTATTTTTGACAGGCAGAGTGGACAGTGAGAGAGAGAGAGAGAGAGAGAGAGAGACAGAGAGAAAGGTCTTCCTTTTGCCGTTGGTTCACCCTCCAATGGCCGCTGCAGCTGGTGTGCTGCAGCCAGTGCACCGCGCTGATCTGAAGGCAGGAGCCAGGTGCTTCTCCTGTTCTCCCATGCAGCTGCAGGGCCCAAGCACTTGGGCCATCCTCCACTGCACTCCCTGGCCACAGCAGAGAGCTGGCCTGGAAGAGGGGCAACCGGGACAGAATCCGGCGCCCGGACTGGGACTAGAAACCGGTGTACTGGTGCCACTAGGCAGAGGATTAGCCTGTTGAGCCACGGTGCCGGCCAGAACTACTCAACTTTTATCGTTGGTTATTCTCATATAAGTTTCTCTTTTTGTAGGTCATTATCTTACACATAATTAGTAAGCTCTAATTAAATGAGTTATGTAAATTACTGAGCAAAAGAGAGCAAATATAATGAGAGAATCAAAGACTTATTTAACTCTGGTGTGAAATGTTAACTTTGTAGCACTATAATACTAACAGTGTAGGTTACACTTTGAAATAAACACAAAAGATCACAAAATATTACACCTAAAATTTTATGACATGTCTATTCCTACTGGATAGTCACTTGAATTTTTTTCTGACATGTGTTAGAGCTATTTGAAAAAAAAATTCTAAATTATATAAAGGTGATAGTTAATAGTAAAAATAAAGTGAAGAAGGGATAAAATAGCTGCATAGCAACCTTACTTCCTTATCTATTGTTACTTTTTAAAAAAATTATTTATTTATTTATTTGAAAGGCAAAGGCAGAGAGAGACAGAGAGATAGACAGAGACAGAGAGACCTTTCATTCATTGGTTCACTCCCCAAATGGCCACAACAGCTGGATCTGAGCCAATCTTCATCCATAATCAGGAGCCAGAAGTCTCTTTCATGTCTCCCACGTGGGTGCAGGTGTCCAAGGACTTAGGCTATCCTCTACTGCTTTCCCAGGCCATAGCAGAGAGTTAGATCAGAAATAGAGCAGCCAGGATTTGAACCAGCAGCCATATGGGATGCTGGCGCTACAGGCAATGGCTTTACCCACTACTTTTTATTTATCACCTACTAATACAGAGTTGTGGCCTTCAGGAAACTATTTTAAGGTACAAACAATAATAAAAATACATAAAATAATAGTTAAACCATGACATGTTGAGTTGCAGTCATATGTCAAACATTTAAAGCTAACAACATTATATAAGGGGGATGTTGTTCACCTTTTACAGATGAGTAAACTTAGATTGTAAAATCAACAAATACAGATTCTACTTCAAATCCTGTGCTCTTTCTGTCTGCTTTCTTATGTCACACAAGTAATAGCAGTATTTCAGATTTATTATTGTTAATACATTGCTCATCAAAAAAACCCAATCTTTTAATACAGTATTATTTTTCATTTAAAAATTCATCAGGAAAAGCAATGCATAGGTGACTTGAAGCAATATACTAACAAGTAAAATAATACAAGAAGTTTACTCATTTCTCCCATAAAGAAGCCAAACTCCTCACATAAAGAATGAATGATGTATTTGGAAAAAGTCACAGTCATTTTTTATTTGCATAGTTTCTTACCATCATAACATTTTTCTGATTTTTGAAAGCCCAACTACAGCAACTCACAGAAAATTCTTAATAATTTTTTACGCTTGTTGACTTTGTGTGGTCCTTGGGACAGAGCAGACAAATATTATTCCCACTGGGACTAGCACTCAGTAACTGATCACCACTGAGGAGAAGAGCTCAGCTGAGCAGAATTACTTCACTATGATTTAAAAAAAAGAGAGAGAGGGAAGATTTACCATGCTAAACCTGGGTGTGTCACCTTAGGCACGCCCTTAACACTGAAGAACTGAACAGAGATCTCTGGCCACATCTACCACAAGCCTCTAGAGATTCACAGAAAGCAGACAGTCCACTTATCTACATAGTCATAGTACAACAAAAAAGGTTGCCACAGCAGAAAAAAGAAGAAACCAATGAGTATCTCCACAAATAATGAACAACAAACACAACAATCAAAGAAACAAGAATAAGGAAGACAACATGACACTCCCAAAAGAACATGACACTTCAATACAAGATTATGAAGACAATGAGATAGAAGAAATGCAAGAAATGGAGCTGAAAAAATTGATGATAAGAATACTTACAACTAATCAAAAGCAAACACACGAACTATTGAAATCCACGCAAGACACAAAAGATAATTTCTCTCATGAAAATGAAATCTTAAGAAGGAATAAAAATGAAATGAAGAATTCCTCAGAAAATGAAATAGAGCTATTGAAGAGAAATCAAAAAGAAATGAAGAATTCAATAGAACAAAACAATGCAGTCAAGAGCCTTAAAAACAGAATCAGTGAGGCAGAAGAGAGAATATCAGACTTAGAAGACAGAGCACAGCAAAGTATACAGTCAAACCAAAGAAAAGAAGAGGAAATTAGAAATCTAAATAATATTGATGGGAATCTACAGGATACTATTAAAAAACTCAACATTCGGGTTCTATGAGTTCCTGAAGGCATGGAGAGACAGAAAGGATTAGTAGGCCTTTTTAGGGAAATACTAGCAGAAAACTTAATGGGTTTGGAGAAAGAAAGATACGTCCAAATACAGGAAGCACAGAGAACTCCCAACAGACAGGACCAGAAAAGATCCTCACCAAAACACACTGTAATCAAACTCACCACAATGAAACATAAAGATTCTAAAATGTGCAAGAAACATCAGATTACTCTCAGAGGATCTCCAATTAGACTCACAGCAGACTTCTCATCAGAAACCCTATAGGCTAGAAGGGAATGGCGAGACATATCTCAAGGACTAAGAGAAAAAACTGCCATTCTAGAATATTATATCCTGCAAAACTCTCATTTGTGAATGAAGGTGATATAAAGACCTTTCATAGCAACCAGAAATTGAAAGAATTTGTCACCACTTGTCCTGCCCTGCAAAGATGCTTAAAGAAGTGTAACACACAGAAACACAGAACACAGTCATCAATACGAAACAAGGTAAATGAAGACAATCTCTCAATGACAGATCAGAGGAAGCTCGAAGTATATATTAGAAATATCTTTGGAGGGGCCGGCACCATGGCTCACCAGGTTAATACTCCACCTGCGGTGCTGGCATCCCTTATGGGTGCCAGGTTCTAGTCCCGGTTGCTCCTCTTCCAGTCCAGTTCTCTGCTGTGGCCCAGGAGGGCAGTGTAAGATGTCCCAAGTGCTTGGGCCCCTGCACCTACATGGGAGACCAGGAGGAAGAACCTGGCTCCTGACTTCGGATTGGCATAGCACTAGCCGTAGAGGCCATTTGGGAAGTGAACCAACAGAAGGAAGACCTGTCTCTCTCTCTCTCCCTCTCTTTCTCTCTCTTTCTCACTGTCTATAACTCTACCTGTCAAAAAAAAAAAAAGAAATATCTTTGGCAAAAAGGCAGGGCAAAGTCACTACTTATGAATAGTCACATTAAATGTAAATGGCCTCATCTCTCCAATTAAAAGACACAGACTACACTTAAAGAATACACATTCCTAGCAGTGCGTGGAACTTTCTCTAGGATTGACCACATACTAGGCCATAAAGCAAGTCTCAGCAAATTCAAATGAATCAAAATCATACAATGCATCTTCTTGGACCACAAGGGAATGAAGCTGGAAATTAGCAACTCAGGAATCCCTAGAGCATATGCAAACACATGGAGACTGAACAACATGCACTTGAATGAACAGTTCACCATAGAAGAAATCAAAATACAAATCAAAAAATTTCTGGAAGAAAGTGAAAATAACAACAAAAATATCAAAATTTATGGGATACAGCAAAAACAGTGTTATGAGAAAAGTTTATAGGAATAGGTGCCTATATCAATAAGTTGGAATATCTCCAAATTAATGAGCTATCAATACATCTCAAGGGTCTAGAAAAACTACAGCAAACGAAACCCAAAACTAGTAAGAGAACAGAAATAATTAAAACGAGAGAAGAAATCAACAGAATTGATTCAAAAAATTACAAATTATCAGCAAAATGAAGAGCTGGTTTTTTGAAAAAATAAACAAAAAATTGACACACCATTGGTCTAACTAACAAAAAAAAAAGGAGAGAGAAGACACAAATCAATAAAATTAAGGATGAAAAATGGAATGTAACAACAGACACCACAGAAATAAAAAGAATCATCAGAAATTACTAAAAAGAGTTGTATGCCAGCAAACAGGGAAATCTCTTAGAAGTGCAAAGATTCCTGGACACATACAACATACCTAAATTGAACTATCCAGACATAGAAAACATAAAGAGATCCATAACAAAGTCAGAATTGAATCAGTAATAAAGTCCCTCCCAACAAAAAAAAGCCCAGGAGCAGATGGATTCACTGCTGAATTCTACCAGTCATTTAAGGAAGAACTAACTCCAATTCTTCTCAAACTATTCAGAACAATTGAAAAAGAGGGAATCCTCCCAAATTCTTTCTATGAAGCCAGCATTATCTTAATTCCTAAGCCGGAAAAAGATACAGCACTGAAAGAGAATTACAGACCAATATCCCTGATGAACATAGATGCAAAAATACTCAATAAAATTCTGGCCAATAGAATGCAACAACACATCAGAAAGATCATCCACCCAGACCAAGTGGGATTTATCCCTGGTATGCAGGGATGGTTCAATGTTCGCAAATCAATCAACGTGATACACCACATTAACAGACTGCAGAAGAAAAACCACATGGTTATCTCAATAGATGCAGAGAAAGCATTTAATAATGCACAACACCCTTTCATGATGAAAACTCTAAGCAAATTGGGTATAGAAAGAACATTCCTCAATACGATCAAAGCAATTTATGAAAAACCCTCGGCCAGCATCCTATTGAATGGGGAAAAGTTGGAAGCATTTCCACTGAGATCTGGTACCAGACAGGGATGTCCACTCTCACCACTGCTATTCAATATAGTTCTGGAATATTTAGCCAGAGCCATTAGGCAAGAAAGAGAAATTAAAGGGATACAAATTGGGAAGGAAGAACTCAAACTATCCCTCTTTGCAGATGATATGATTCTTTATTGAGGGGATCCAAAGAACTCTACTAAGAGACTATTGGAATTCATAGAAGAGTTTGGCAAAGTAGGAGGATATAAAATTAATGCACAAAAATCAATAGCCTTTGTATACACAGACAATGCCAACAGCTGAGAAAGAAACTCCACAACATCAAAACAAACAACCCACTTAAGAGATGGGCCAAGGATCTCAATAGACATTTTTCAAAAGAGGAAATCCAAATGGCCAACAGACACATGAAAAAATGTTCAAGATCACTAGCAATCAGGGAAATGCAAATCAAAACCACAATGAGCTTTCACCTCACCCCGGTTAGAATGGCTCACATACAGAAATCTACCAACAACAGATGCTGGCGAGGATGTGGGGAAAAAGGCACACTATTCGACTGTTGGTGGGAATGCAAACTGGTAAAGCCACTATGGAAGTCTGTCTGGAGATTCCTCAGACACCTGAGTATAGCCCTACCACTCGACCCAGGCATCCCATTCCTCAGAATTTATGCAAGATAAATTGGTACATAAAAGAGTTATCTGCACCTCAATGTTTATTGCAGCTCAATTCACAATAGCTAAGACATGGAATCAACCTAAATTCCTATCAACAGGAGGCTGGATAAAGAAATTATGGGATATGTATTCTATAGAACATTATGCAGCAGTAAAAAAATGAAATCTGGTCATTTGCAACAAAATGGAAGAATCTGGAAAATATCATGCTGAGTGAAATAAGCCAGTCCCAAAGGGACAAATACCATATGTTCTCCCTGATTGGTGACAACTAACCAAGCACCAAAAAGGAAACCTGTTTAAGTGAAATGGACATTATGAGAAACAATGACTTGATCAGCCCTTGTCATCTTTGTTTTTGTACAACTTAATACTTTATCCCTTTTAGTATTTTTTTGTTCTACTTAATACCAGTGGTTGAACTCTTTAATTAACACACAATTATTCTTAGGTGTTTAAATCCAACTGAAAATTGATCCCTGTTTAAACTAAAATTGGGGATAAGGGAGGAGATATATAGTTCAGTACAATCTCCCTTTGACATACCCATAATGGTAAAGCTAGAAACGTGCCATGGACTCCAAATCCCATTAACTTGGCAGGTACCAATGCCATCTTACTACCTAAAGTGATCAGTTTAAGTTCATAATGGATATTAAAAATAGGAATAAATGTCAAAGGGATCACAGAAATAAGACCAGTGTCTGCTAACAATAATTGATAAAATTAAAAAGAAGAGAAAAACTCAACATGGAATGCAGGATATACAGCAGATTCTTAGTATGGCAAATGCGCTAAACAGCACTCTGGCCTCAATATCAGCCCTTAAGGCATTTGGATCTGGCTAAAAAGCCCATGAGAGTATTTTAGGCATGGAAAGCCAAGACACTGTGGCAAAATTGAACTAAATGAGAGATCTCTGTGAGTGAGATCCCAGTGGAATTCATGAGCCATCAAAGATGGTGGTACCTTTCTCTGAATGGAGGAGAGAACTTCCACTTTGATTAAGGCCTTGTCTCAATAAAGTTGACGTTTGTGAACTCAAGAGGCTTCCATAGCCTTGGCAGCTCATGACAGGAGCCTCAGATGATTACTGACATCATGAATAAAAGTGTCAATTGTGAAATCAACAACGGGAGTCACTGTGCACTTACTATCCATGTAGGATCTCTGTTCTTAATGTGTTTTACTATGACAATTAATGGTAAAACTAGTACTCAAACAGTACTTTATACTTTGTGTTTCTGTGTGGGTGCAAACGGTTGAAATCTTTACTTAGTACATACTAAGTTGATCTTCTGTATATAAAGATAATTGTAAATGAATCTTAATGAAAAATGGGATGAGAGAGGGAGTAGGTTATGGGATTGTTTTGCAGGTGAGAGGATGGTTATGGAGGAAAAAGCCGCTATAATCCAGAAGTTGTACTTTTGAAATTTATATTTATTAAATAAAAGTTTTCTAAAAAAAATGAACCATAGTGAAGAATGGGATGGGAGAGGGATTATGAGGTGAGATAGGAGTGGGGTGGGATCGCTGGTATGGCAGAAAGAACTACTATATTCCCAAACTTGTACCTATGAAATATGCATTCATTAAATAAAAGCTTTAATAAAAAATAATAATTAAAAATTTTAAAAATGTTTGTTGAAGTCCTTTGCCCAATTCTTAACTGGATTGTTTGTTTTATTGTTGTTGAGTTTCTTGAGCTCTTTATAGATTCTGGATATTAATCCTTACCAGTTGCAAATTGTGCAAGTATTTTCTCTCATTCTGTTGATTGCCTCTTCACTTTGCTGAGTGTTTCTTATGTTCTGCAGAAGCTTTTCAGCTTGATTTAATCCAATTTACATAAATTTTGGCTTTAACTGTTTATGCTTCTGGGGCCTTTTCTAAGAAGCCTATACCAACGTCTTGTAGAATTTCCACAATGTTTTCTGATAATTTGATGGTATTGGGTCATAGATTTATTTCCTTGATCCATTTTGAGTGGATTTTTGTGTAAGGTGTAAGTTAGGTGTCTTCTTTCATACTTCTGCATGTGAAGATTCAGTTTTCTCAGCATCATTTGTTGCCGAGACTGTCATTTCTCCAGGGAATTATTTTAGCTTCTTTGTCAAAAATAAATTGATTGTGGATACATGGATTGATTTCTGGAGTTTCTGTTCTGTTGCCTTGGGCTATCGAACTGTTTTTGTACAAGTACCAGGCTGTTTTGATAATAACTGCCCTGTAGTATGTCTTGAAATCTGGTATTGGGATGTCTTAGGCCTTGCTTTTGTTGTATAAGATTGCTTTAGCTATTCTGGTGCTCTTGTGTTTCCATATGAATTTTAGCATCAATTTTTCTAGATCTGCGATGAATGTTGTTGGCATTTTGACTGGGATTGCATTGAATCTGTACATTGTTTTTGGAATGTATGGACATTTTGATGCTATTAATTCTTCCAATCCATGAATGTGAAAGATTTTTCCATTTTGTGTGTGTGTGTGTCTTCTTCTATTCTTTCTTTAATGTTTTGTAATTTTCATCATAGAGAACTTTGATATCTTTGGTTACATTTATTCCAAGGTCTTTATTTTTTGTAGTTATTGTGAAAGGGGTCAGTCTTAGAAATTGTTTCTTGGGGTCAGCACTGTGGTGTAGTGGGTAAAGGCACTGCCTTCAGTGCCAACATCCCATATGGGCACTGGTTCGAGTCCTGGCTGCTCCATTTCTGATCCAGCTCTCTGCTATGGCCTGGGAAAGCAGTACAGGATGGCCCAAGTCTTTGGGCCCCTGAACCCACATGGGAGACCTGGAGGAAGCTCCTGGCTCCTGGCTTTGGTTTGGTTCAGCTCTGGCCATTGCAACCAATCAGGGAGTATAAACCAGCAGATGGAAGACTTCTCTCTCTTTCTGCCTCTCCTTCTCTCTTTGTGTAACTCTTATTTTCAACTAAAATAAATTTTTTAAAAAAGAAATTGTTTCTCAGCCATGACATTGTCTGTATATACAAAGGTTATTAAAGTTTGTTAATTTTATATCATGACACTTTACCAAACTCTTTTATGGGTACTAATAGTCTCTTAGTGGAGTCTTTTTGTTCCCCTATATAATGAATCATGTCATGTGAAAAGAGAGGTAGTTTGACCTTTTCCTTTTTCATTTGTATCCCTTTGATTTCTTTTTTTTTCGCCTAATGACTCTGACTGAAACTTACAGACTGTGTTGAATAGCAATAGTGAGAGTGGGCATCCTTGTCTTGTTCTAAATCTTAGGGAGAATTCTTCCATCTTTTCCCCCATTCAATAACATGCTGGCTGTGGGTTTGTCATATTTCCTTGGTTGTGTTGACATTATTTCTTCTATCCCCAATTTGCTTATGGTTTTCATCATGAAAGGGTGTTGTATTTTATCAAATGGTTTCTCTGCATTATTGATATATTCATATGATTTTTGTACTTCAGTTTGTTAATGTGATGTATCGCATTTATCGATTTGAGAATGTTGAACCATCCTTGCATATTAGGGATAACTCCTACTTCATCTGGGTGAAAGATATTTCTGATGTGTAATTGGAGTTTATTAGTTAATATTTTGTTGAGGATTTTTGCATCTATGTTCACTGGGCATATCTTTCTATAGTTCTCTTTCTCTGTTATGTATTTTTCTAATTCAGGAATTAAGTTAATGTTGGTTTCATAGAAGGAGTTTGGGTGGATTCTCCTCCCCCTTTCAATTGCTTTGAATATTTTGAAAAGAATTGGAATTAGTTCTTCTTTAAATATCTTGTAGAATTCAGTGGTGAAGCTGTCCTGTCCTGGGCTTTTCTTTGTTGGGAGGTTCTTTATTACTGATTCAACATCCATCTTGGTTATTGGTCTATTATGTTTTTTACTGTCTTCATGATTTAATTTTGGTAGATTATATGTGTCCAGGGATATTCCATTTCTTCTAGGTTTTCCAATTTGTTGCCATACAGCTCTTTTTTATTTGTTTGTTTGTTTTTTTTTTTTTTTTTTTTTTTTTTTTTTTTTACAGGCAGAGTGGACAGTGAGAGAGACAGAGAGAAAGGTCTTCCTTTTTGCCGTTGGTTCACCCTCCAATGGCCGCCGCGGCTGGCGCGCTGTGACCGGTGCACTGCGCTGATCCGACGGCAGGAGCCAGGTGCTTATCCTGGTCTCCCATGGGGTGCAGGGCCCAAGCACTTGGGCCATCCTCCACTGCACTCCCTGGCCACAGCAGAGAGCTGGCCTGGAAGAGGGGCAACTGGGACAGGATCGGTGCCCCGACCGGACTAGAACCCAGTGTGCCGGCGCCACAAGGCGGAGGATTAGCTTATTGAGCCGCTTCGCCGGCCACCATACAGCTCTTTGTAACAATTCATGATGATTCTTTTTATTTCTGTGATATACATTGTTATATTTACTTTTCCATCTCTGATTTTATTTTTATTTTTGGTTAATTGGGCCAATGGTATGTCAGTTTTGTTTATTTTTTTCAAAAAAAAAGCTCTTCTTTCATGAATATTTTGCATTTTCTGTTTCAATTTTGTTTACTTATTTCTTCTCTAATTTTAATTATTTATTTCCTCCTACTAATTTTGAGTTTAGTTCATTATTGTTTTTCTAGGTCCTTGAGATGCATTGATAGCTCATTTATTTAGTGCATTTCCAATTTCTTCATGTAGGCACCAATTGTTATAAACTTCACTCTTAACACTCTTTTTGCTGTATCCCATAAGTTTTGATATGATGTATTGTTGTCTTCATTCATTTCCAGAAATTTTTAGATTTCTCCTATGACTCACTGTTCATTCAGGAGCATGTTGTCAGACTCCATATCTTTTCTTATAGTCTCAAGATTCTTGAATTGTTAATTTCCAGCTTCATTCCATTGTGGTCAGATGAAAGAAGGGACTCACCAAGCTCCTCACTCTGCTATTCTGGAGGTCCTACCCCTATAAATAATCCTTTAAATATCTTCAGTTATAATGACATTTTAAACATTATACCATAAGATTTTCCTAGCTAGTAAAAGTAAACATCTACTTAATACATCTACTACCTAATCTTTGTTCTATTTTCACAGTTGACTCAAATTCAGTTCTAAATATGTTGCTTCATTTAAATCTGGATTCAAACAAGCTCCATACATTACATTTGGCTTTTATGAAGTTATTTTATGAAGGTCTTGATTCTGACTCTTAAGAAAGGGAGAAATAAAGTCAAGGAAGTACTGTATTTGTGGGTGAGAGACTACATATTGTAGTATAGGCTCAAGGGAAGTCACTATAGTTTCTGTGTTACAGAATAATCCTAACCATGTGTTCTCCAGCAGTGGATATTCATTCTAGTTCATCATATTGTATAAAGAAAAAAGCAGAGCTTATGAAGAATGATTTTAGAAAGAGAGACTGAGAAAGAGAGCTGGAGAAAGGTAGAGGGTCGTAAAATTTCTTGTGCAAACCACCAGTAATGTCACTCCATTTTGCATTTTCATATTTTCATTGTTTAGTTCACACTAAAGGATCATACTAAGATCATTGAGGACTTAACTTCTGTTTTTAGCTTTATCTGTAGCTATGTGATCTAGGTTAAGCCATTTGAATTCTTTAACCTCATTTGTTTTGTGAAATAAAATTCGTTTAGATGTCTCCAAAATCTCCTTTGCCTATAAAGTGTGTTTATTCTAAGACACTTCTTAGGCAGTTACATGTGATAAACGGATCTTCTTCAATAATTTAAAAATTAAACCATGCCCCAAATATCTTTCACTTTGTGCTGTTAGATTGTTTCCAAATCTGTTCTGAAATATATATAGATCAATAGAATTGGAACATGTTTTTTACACATCAATTTCCCTTCTCACTCCACTATGTGTCAAACTCCACCACCTTTGATGCTCCAAGGAGTTCTTCTGGACCCAGAAACAACTAGCAAGACACCGGGATGGAAATGTTCTAACAATGATGAATGACAAAAATATTCATTATTTAACTATGATACCTTGTGGATCAAAGCATAAAATCAATATGAAGATACTCACTGAATGTCAATCAGTCTTTGTCAGCAGTGAACAAAACACAATGAGATATGGAAATGTATCAGCCCCAATACCTACTTACTAAGGAGTTTATAATTATGTGTATGCATATGTATGTATTTGTGTGGGTTCATAGGAGGAAGTGATTTATATCAATAGATAATGAACAAAGTGAGTATGAGTGCTAGTGATGAACTACAGTGAACACCTATTAGGTGGTTGAGAAGTTCAGAGGAGGAACATGTCTGTGTGGTCAATTGGTAAGACTAGGGCTCACAAAGGTAACATTTAAATTACTATAGCGAAGTGGATGGCATGTTTTCCTAGCTTCCAAATTTTGTATACATAGTCCTTTTCATACTTATGAAATACATACATAAATCCAACCCACTCTTTAAGGAAAAGTAGAGAAACTCTATTTATAGCTACTTACATGTTTAGAATTGCATGTTTCTACTAATAGTTTACAAAAAGCACTGGTGCCTCTATCTGTATAACTTTACAGATATATTCATAACATAATGCCATCTAATTCTTGTAGGGGAAATAGATGCAGTTTTAAATGCCATGACAAATGCTATAGAATGGAAAAATGATGGCAAAGTCATGATAAAAATTTACTAATATATTGATAAAATATTACCTTATAACTTGCTGCATTAAAAAGCAACAAAATGCAGGTAAATTGACAAGAATAAAGTGACTAATAAATATACAAATGTCCTTAGAATAGCTTCCACTAAATCAACATTAAAAAATATCAGTGGAAATGAATGCAAAATCCCATTTAAATAAGAAATGTCAAGATCAGATACAAAAAAGTTGATCTATCTCCATTCATAATTTTCTGCAAATTTTCCTGGTTGCTTTTCTCTGGATTCATGTTCCTTTCTTTTACTTCTAATCCAGTTAGTTTTATGTTTTTATTCTAAGACATGCCTCACTCTGAACAGTCCATATGCCCTAAGGGGAAATTGATTTTTCAAAGCATTTTCTAGGATTGTGTGCCAACATTTCAGGTTTCCAAATATTGACTGAATGTGTACTCTGTTAGGCATTGTGTCTGCCATTAGGAATAGAGAGGCAAATACAAACACCTTAGCCTCCAAGAAACTTGCTCACTTTAGGAAGAATATTAAAGTAATTTGAACATGATGTAGAATTTTCTAAGATAATGTCCCTAGGTAAAATATCTAATTTTCAACTTTAGGCTTGAATAACTTCTGGATAATTTTCAAAAACAGCCACAACTGAAGTCTGACTAATTGTAGCTAATGGAGAGCTGAAATCCCCAGTTCCATCTAAAATCATTGAGGCAAATAATAGTTTCATTACATTTGTTAGGAGGCAAGATTTCTGTAGAAATGAATAATGCATGTGTTTGTGTGACAGAAGATGTTTGGTAGGAAATAAAGTGCTGCACCATTTGTGGGTGGTACTGTCAATGTGCAAATTAGTATCTTTCCCTTTCTATGGGGATATTTTAATAATGAAAGTGTAATGTTGGAGATGCTCTGTGAGTTCATCTGTCAGTAAGCATGAAATATCAGTAACTCCCAATGGATTTTTTAGGCATTGTACTGCTTTGTTATCAGATAGATATAGTTTTAAATTCTTACTTTACCATCTTTGCTCCTTGGGCAAATCACCTCTTATTTTGAAATAAAAATTAGGCTAATCCTCCGCCTGTAGTGCTGGCACCCTGGGTTCTAGTCCCAGTCAGGGCGCCGGATTCTGTCCCGGTTGCTCCTCTTCCAGTCCAGCTCTCTGCTGTGGCCCGGGAAGGCAGTGGAGGATGGCCCAAGTGCTTGGGTCCTGCACCCGCTTGGGAGACCATTAGGAAGCACCTGGCTCCTGGCTTTGGATCGGTGCAGTGCCTGCCGTAGTGGCCATTTGGGGGGTGAACCAAGAAGGAAGACCTTTCTCTCTGTCTCTCTCTCTCACACTGTCTGACTCTGCCTGTAAAAAAAAAGGGGGGGGGGGAAATAAATCTAACTGGTACGGCGTTGAGGGTTAAATGTTATGTGTATAGGGTATCTGGCATTTAGTACATGGGTGATATTTTAATTATTATTAATAAAATAACTTTTAGGAATTTATTTTACTATAGTGTCATTTTAGAAGGCTTAAATGAAAGGGATCAGACAAAGTATATTTTATTTTACTCATCAGCAACTTATGGGAATCTGTCCTATATGCATGGTAGGAGAGTAGGATGAGATCAAACAAGTAAGAAAAGAAATAAAAAGTAAATTAACATTAAAAAATAATAGTGGAAATGAATGCAAGATCTCATAAGTCAGCTTATGCCCTCCAGGCTACTGAACAGTATTTGATTAGTGTTTTTGTATATGACATGTATGAAGTCACTTCAAATGTCCATGGCAAATGGGATTAAAATATAAATTTGTTTTAGTTTCAAAAATGAAATTAATGAATTTTTTTCATAATATGCATTTCCATGAACGTTTTAGAAAATTATTTATTTATTTGAGATAGAGAGAGGGAGAGACAGAGAAAAAGATCTTCCATCAGCTGGCTCACTCCCCAGATGGCTGCGGTGGCCGGAGCTGAGCCAATCCAAAACCAGGAGCTAGGTGCTTCCTCCAGGTCTCCATGCAGGTACAGAGGTCCAAGCACTTGGGCCATCTTCTACTGCTTTCCCAGGCCATAGCAAAGATCTGGATTGGAAGAGGAGCAGCTGGGACATGAACTGGCGCCCACATCGGATTCCAGTGCCATAGGCAGAGGCTTAGCACCACAGTGTCAGCCCCTCCATGAACTTTCTGAAGACCATTTGTATGTCTTTATGGGCAGAGAAATAATTATATGTGATGCATTTTCTCATTCATGTAAGCTTTTGTTGTCATTATCATGTAAAAATAAGTTTATGTCTACCATCATGAAAACAGAGCCACCTAAATGAATGTTTGTATACAAGAAACAGTGACCAAATCTCTGGGACATAGACGTGAGGCTGTGTTGTTGATAATGAAAATCTGCTATTTCAGGTCAGTAATGGAAAACTTGAAGTTCCAGGCTAGTAATCCAGATCCTATATTGATTCTTTTTATGATCTTTTCAGACTCCTCTTAAATGAAATACATGGAGAAAAACATATGTAGGACCAAATGATAAAACAGAGTGTTAAAAGTACTGTATATAAATAATTGGTCTTTATTCATGGGGTGGTCCGCCTTCCCACTATATTCCATTTTGATGCAGCATCCATTTTCAGTTGTCTATGTGGGCTTTTGAGATTAAAAAGAGAGAAAGAGATGCCTAGACTTAATTCTGGATCAGGCCAGTGGATAATTCATCAGGACAGTGGAAGTATAGGCAGTAGAAGTATGTTATCTTGAATGGAAGACTGAAGCTGATATCCTAACATTTGACTTATTCATGCACATTATTTCAATTTATTCTCAAACAACCCTGTAAAACAAGTAAATCAGGTCATTGTCTGGAGCTTTCAGAAGGGAAAGCTAAATCTTAAAATTACAAAGAATACATAGCAGAGCAGGTACTAAAACAAATTGTCTTCCTTCCTTCCCTACAATCATTAAAACATACATAGAGTATGTTTTCTCATCTGTCTTTCAGGATGGAAGCAGAGTTAAGCACCTGTTAACACTATTCACATTTTGCACATAGCATCTCTAATACGGCTTCTTATTCTAAGTTAAAATTCTTGAACTCAAGTAAGAAACTGCTACACATGGGCAGGGACGCATTGTGCTCATTGTGACTCACATTGTCACCACTCTGGAAGGCCACTAGGGGTATGTTCGGAGTCAGAGGTTAGCAACTATTTCTAATAGAAACTGTGCACATTGATTGCAAAGTTTTTGCAGTTCAGAGCCTAGTTTTCTTTTGTTGGTTGGGAAATTAATTATAGGAGAGTTGAAGATACTTGGTACAGGTATAAGTTTATTTACTAGTGAACTATATTTTCTGAAATATGGTAGACTATGTTTTTTGGAGAAACACAGCAAAACAGGTATAGTATATTGGAAATACATGCACACACACACACACATGCACAAGTGCATATGTATGTACAAGTATCAAACAGCTAACAATACAGTAAGGAATTACCGGGACAAAATTTAAGTCAAGGATGGAACCCAGATGAAGGACTTCAAGAACAAGCAGCATTTGAGCTGTGGTAATTTACTAAACAAGGAAAGTTAAAAGTATGCAGACAACAATTCAAATAGAGGATCATCCCTCTGTACACTAGCACCCTAAACAACGGGGCCCTAAGTATAAGGATGAACTACAAACCACAAACCACAGCATTACTGGTAGGATCTACAAAGAAAGGTGCCTTGGAATAGAGAAGTAGAAGAAAACTATCCCTGATCATTTTTAACAGTTCACAGCTAACAGTGATTTGCAGCCTAGATTCTCATCAACTTGGTTGTCCAAAAGGTCAAGCTATAAATTTAGACAATAAATATTCTTGGAATATATACTCCAATGGATCTTGAAGTAGCAAATACAAATATTCTCTGAAAAGAACCCTCATACTAGACATAATTTCCCAGAGAGACTAAGTAGTTTTGCCATGCATAGAAGACAGGAAAACAACAAATACAAGAATTATATTTGATAAAGATTCAGCCATTGTAATAATCAGATTTATAAATATGACTACTATATATAAGGAAACAACAAAGAATTTCTACAGAGAATAATATCCTTTTTTTAAAACTTTTATTTAATAAATTTCGAAAGTACAACTTTTGGATTATAGTGGCTTTCCCCCCCAATAACCTCCCTCCCACCTGCAACCATCCCATCTCCCACTCCCTCTCCCATCCCATTCTTCATCAACATTCATTTTTAATTATATTTATATACAGAAGATCAACTTGGTATATACTAAGTAAATATTTCAACAGTTTGCACCCACACAGATACACAAAGTATAAAGTACTGTTTGAATACTATTTTTACCATTAATTGTCATAGTACAACATATTAAGGACAGAGATCCTACATGGGGAGTAAGTGCACACTGACTCCTGTTGTTGCTTTAACAACTGACACTCTTATTTTGACGTCAGTAATTACCTGAAGTGAGAACAATATCCATTTTTTTTTCTTTTTTGCCAGGCAGAGTTAGACAGTGAGAGAGAGAGACAGACAGAGAGAAAGGTCTTCCTTCCATTGGTTCACTCCCTTAATGGCCACTATGGGTGGTGCTGCACCAATCCAAAGCCAGCAGCCAGGTGCTTTCTCCTGGTCTCCCATGTGGGTGTGGGGACCCAAGTACTTGGGCCATCCTCCGCTGCCCTCCCGGGCCACAGCAGAGAGCTGGTCTGGAAGAGGAGCAACCAGGACTAGTACCCGGCACTCCAACTGGGACTAGAACCTGGGGTGCCAGCTCCACAGGTGGAGGATTAGCCAAGTGAGCCTCGATGCCGACCCAACAATATCCATTTAAAATGCCTACATTATATCAAGACAACCAAAATTTTGTCAAAGACAAAATAAATTTGTAAAATGTATTGTTTTTTAACAAATCTTAAAATTAGAAATTTAAATTTAAAATCATTCTATTTACAATAACATTAAATTTTTGTAGTATGTGCCTAGAAATAATTTTCTTTAAAGTTATGCAAGATTTCTATGGAAAAACTAGAACACTTAAATCAATAGAGAAATAAGTCATGTTGGCCGGCGCCGTGGCTCAACAGGCTAATCCTCCGCCTTGTGGCGCCGGCACACCGGGTTCTAGTCCTGGTTGGGGTGCCGGATTCTATCCCGGTTGCCCCTCTTCCAGGCCAGCTCTCTGCTATGGCCCGGGAGTGCAGTGGAGGATGGCCCAAGTCCTTGGGCCCTGCACCCGCATGGGAGACCAGGAGAAGCACCTGGCTCCTGGCTTCGGATCAGCGCGATGCGCCGGCTGCGGCGGCCGTTGGAGGGTGAACCAGCGGCAAAAAGGAAGACCTTTCTCTCTGTCTCTCTCTCTCACTATCCACTCTGCCTGTCAAAAATGAATAAAAATAAAAAAAATAAGTCATGTTTATCATTTGGAAGATCCGATGTTTTATGGATTTCAGTTATACTAAATTGATTCATTGATGTAGCTTAATTCTAATCAAAGTCTCAAATGTGAATGTGGAAGTACATAAGGATCATAAATACAATAATTTAGATAAAACAACAAGGTAGGAGGACTTGCTTTTCCAGAAATCAAGACATGTTATAAAACTAGAGTAAATAAATCAATGTAATGTTGGTGGATAGCCAAATTATAGAATAAATGATTAGAACAAAAAGACAGGAATTCAGATCCAAAACAATGAAAAGTTGATATATGACATAGATGGATTTATAAATTGGTATGAAAGGCTGGACTTTTTCCATAAAGCAGTACTAGAAAAACTGGATATCAATATTGAAACAAATAAAATTAGATTAGTCCCTCATATCACTGCTCAAATCAGTTAAGTTTCATTGAAAACCTAAATATGAAATACAAAATAGTTTAGGAGAATATTTTCATGACTTTGTAGTAAAAGAAAGATTTACTAAGACACAGCAGTAATTACAAAAAATATCTTAATATATTAAACCATAGAATTTTGATTTATTAGAAGACATCCTAAAGTGAACTTTTTAATAGCAATTATATCTTAGTAATGTGGGAAAAATATATAACTGCTGAACATACGACAGAGTCAAAATATAAGTCACAGGAGTGGCAAAGATATTTGTAATAGAATATCCAACATAGGACTAATGACCAGAGTATTTAAAAAAAAAAACAGTGAATGCAAAAGAAATTGCAAATAGTGCAATTGAGAAAAGGCCTGAAAAGATACTTAAAAGAAATCCAAATGGTCAATGAACATTTGTAAAGATGCTCAAACAACTATGCTCCTATTCGAAAGCAACTGGCATTATATAGCAACATTAGAGAAGTGTGCACCTTATGATCCAGAAATTCCATTCCTTGGTATGTAACCTTCGTAGATCCTTAGTCCTGAGCCAATACAATACATATTATGAGTGACTGGTAGCAATATTGTAAGTAATTACCATAAACTGGAAACAACTAAATTGTACAAGAAACAGTCAAAAGCTTCTTCAATTAATACCTTTATTAATAAAGCTGAATATTGTGCAAATGAGGAAGTTTAGGCATAAAAAAAGTGTGGCTGTTGACTCCAAATCCCAGTGATTTCAAGTGTCAGAGGTAGGATTCGCCTCCAAGCAATCCAACCCTAAAGCTGTTAGCTATTACTCTGTGGCCTCTCATGAATTGGTTCTTGAGGAAAATAATACAATTAATGTGGCCTATATGAAGTTGACTTTTTTATAGGTAAAAAGAGTTGAATATTTAGCAAATTCATGTTTCAACTTAATCATTCTCTTCAAAGTTCTCAGCTTAGTTGGCCTGAAATCACCTAGCTCAGTGTAACAATCTATTTCTTCCTAGCTTTCTCAATCAAAATGACTTTCTATGTTCGTCTATTATTGCTGAAAAAAAATCCCCTTTGCTTTTTTTCCTTTAAAATCCATCATTGGTAAAGTTTGGTTGCTTCTTTATCCTGATTTTCATTTTATTAAGTGATTGTGGTACAAAACAGTCAGACTGATCACAGGAAATGGAAATGAAGAAAACAATTGCAATTTTCTCTATCTGCCAAAAATATACTTTGGGCATGCATTTGTACTACGCACCCACTTCCAGGCAACAGGGTATCCCCACATTCAAAGACCCAGAAGTATTATTTTCTGGCCATACTATATCCCTAATGAGAATATGCTCCCTGTCCTTGGGCTTTGTCCCCCACATGACTCTGTACAACACAAACCCAACAATAAAGTGGAAAGAGCTTTCCAAAATTTCATGGAAACCAATAAGTATAGCAATTGCATCAGTTTGTGCACACAATGAAATTGTTCTCAGAATTATATTTTAACCTTTAAGAAGACAGTAGAATGTGGCAGAAGATGACAGACAAGTTAGAAAAAGTTTGATCATAGCAAGTCTTTGTGATTTCACATCAGAAATACCTATCTGTTGGGTATGGAAATAATGAATTAAAAGTTGATAAATGCTTGGGAGACTCCATCTTACATCAAGACTAAATTGAATAATCTAAAAAAACCAAGGTATGGTGTGATCATGCAATTTTGATCTTCCTGATGTACTTTTTTCTAATAGTTTAAATCTAGAGTTTTCTCTTCATGAAAAAATAAACATATCAAATTTGAAATTTCCAGAATATTCTCTGGAATATACATTTTTCTATATATTTTGAGTTTGGGAGATGAGAAAATCATGTTAAAGTTCAGAAACTAGCCTTCCTTTTTAACCCAATACTATTCATCAAATTAGGAAAAAGTAAGGAACCTCCTGTCCCTGCCCCTCTACTACCTCTCTTCTACGTCAATAGCAGCCGCGAGGTCTTACCATTATAATTAATACCATGTAAATGCTCAGATGTCATATAATTAATACTGTATACACTTTGAATTCTAATGATTTTTTTTTACCTTCATAAGTTGAACCATCCCAATTCAGATGACATGAGACATAGATTAAGACAAAGTCAGGTACATTTTTGGAAAATTTTGTCATATCTCATAGTTTAATATTCACGTTCTTTAACTTATGTTTGAGGATGAACTGAATTTTATTAATTTCAGTCTTCTAAAAGTACACTGACTATGGTCTATGCTTTGAAGAAACACTAGAAAAATTAGTTCTTAAGAAAGCTGACACTTCCCTGGCAACATTATCTTAAGAAAGAAATTTGTTCTTCACACTTTGGGGCCAGGGAGAATTTCACAAAATATATTTTGAAATATCTTATCTTTGTGTGGTAATTAAGCATTTTATCTCTTTGTGGTAATTAAAATAGAGGACTAATAATGGGCATTTGGCCTATAGTTAAGATACCACTTGGGATGACCACAGCCCATATCTTAGTGCTGGGATTCAAGTCCCAGCTGCACTTCCGATTCTAGCTCCCTGCTAATGTGTATTCTGGGAGGCAATGGTGAGAGCTCAATTATTTGAGACCCTGCCACCAACATGAAAGACCTGGATTGAGTTCCATGTTCCCAGCTTCAGCCTGGCCCATCTCTGGCTATTTCAGGCATTTGGGGAGTGATGCAGTGGATGGAAGATCTTTCTGTCTGTCTGTCTCTGCCTCTTGAATAAATAATATAAATAAAATAATAAATAAATGAAGGGTTGCTTGAGATTTAACTGTGCAGCAAAATGCCACATGTTTTAGTGTCCGTTTTGTTTTGTTACTATGTAAGAGTTTTATGGTTGATGAGTCATGTTTTTATATTCATACTTACAAAGAACAGAAATCCCTGTGCTTTTCATTAACTGCAAGGATACAAACTATAAAATGTTGAGCCAGGTACTCCGAGTGCTCTAACTTCTTGATGGAAAATAAAGCTTTTGAAAGTGTCATTATTTTTTTCTCAGTAGACTCCGGAGGAAGGCTAATCTGTTCCAGGCTTTTCTCAGAAAGTAAGAAAATAATTGCTAGTAATTAGAAGTGATCTTCCGTGTTAAGGTAAAGGAAAATGCCAAGACCCTTTAAGAACTTGAAAATTGGGCTTTGAACTTAGAGCATAAAGGCAATAGACATCACAGAAGGAAACTTTTGCCTGCCCATAGTCAAGGACCACAGTAATAAGAGAGAAAAGTAAGAACTTTGTCTCTTATCTAATGGCTCAAATATGAAGGCACTTTAAATCTTTCATGAAAAAATGGAATTAAAAGGGAAATTTATTTTGGAGTTAAAAATTCTGAAATCCATGTATATGAGGGGTCTTCCAAAAGTTCATGGAAAATGTATAATATGCAAAACTGTGCATGAATTTCAAAATTGTTTCACCAAAACAAAATCATTTAATTCCATCTTTCCATGAACTTTTGGAAGCATACTCATACTCCAGATTTTCCATCTGGAAATGAGATTGATAACAGTATGCCATTTGATGTGAGCCCTTAGCAATGTGATAAATAAACTTTGAGAACAGCATCTAGCACATAGTAAGACTGTAAAATAGTCTGTTTAGCATTCAGAGTATTTCCTATAACGTTTTTATATTCATCTATGGATCCTTAAGGTATCTTTTAAATAATGCTAAAGTTTGCACACTTAAAAGTTTCTATTTGTGTTACATTTGCATAAAATAAATTTTGTTTATTCTGAAATAGACTAAGAGGGATTGAGTAGCAGGTGAGGGATATTACACATTTTTTATTTTTCAGTAATGTTAGAACCTGGAAATATTTCTATAGTATGTTTAGTTTGAAAGTATCCCCTTTGATATCTATGGACAAATATCACATCCTAACTGTTCTTTTTCTGGATAAGTAGGGACCTTAATGGTATTCAGAAACGTTCCACAATAGGTGTAAGAGTATTCACTTCTATGTCCTTCCGAAACCTTACTTCTTTGCCCATTCTACCTCAATGAGGTTTAAATGCAATTGCTTCCCCAACACATAGATATGTTCAGTGGCATAGATCTCAATAAGTATTAAAATAAATGTTTGAAGGAAATAAAGTCCAAAAGTACCATTACAGTGAAAAGTTTCACAAAATCAAAGATTTCCAATTCCTAGCCAATGAACGACATAGGTTGGGCAATTATTTTAGTTTACCTACCTCATTACAGCAAAAATAATTTTCTGTTTTATGGGAATTCATTGTAACAGGATATAACAGTATAATGGATAGATGGATACATAGATGATAGATAGAAAAACTTTCTATACTCTTTGTAAAAATTCATTTTGGAATTGAGTTGAAAGTAAACCAATATACATTACTGACCATGTATATTAGAGATACAGGGAGGAAAATGAAAATCCCTTTTCCTTCCTCCTTGTGAACATACCACTGCTTGCCTTCCCAAAAATATAATGAATAGACTACAGCCTTTGTTTTGTCTGCATTGAATGAATTACATGAAGTTTTAACTACCAAAAGAGCATTTTGCCTATTTGTTCCTCAATCACAATTATTATAAAAATTAAAATATGTTTAATGATCAAAACTATTCAGCTGATCTCTGGAACATTTGGATTTTTTAAAAGCAGATTAAATATTTAATATAGTTTTCTAGAAGAAGGGATAGAAAGAAACTATCAGGACCTTTTAAAATCTGAACAGATGTGGCTTTTTGACCATAACAATCAACAGCACCATGAACGCCTCAACCAAACCCATAAATTGGATCGCAATTTATACATAATATATAACAATAATTCATTCACAGAACAGATGTGGTCACAAGACTGGCCTAAAAATTAAGTGGTAAAACACATTTGTCATGTCCCAGTACATTAATCTGAACATGTTTCTGAATATTCATATATAAACATATGTGTGAGTGTGTGGGAATTCATACTTATGCAAAACATGCATAGGAGAACATAAATGTTTATTGAGGAATCTGCAAAAAAAAGTCTCAGCCTCTTCTTGTTTTGTTTTTTTTTTGTTTTTTTTTTTTGTTTTTGACAGGCAGAGTTAGACAGTGAAGGACAGAGAGAAAGGTCTTCCTTCCATTGGTTCACCCCCAAAATGGCCGCTACGGCCGGCGCGCTGTGCCAATCCGAAGCCAGGAGCCAGGTGCTTCCTCCTGGTCTCCCATGAGGGTGCAGGGCCCAAGCACTTGGGCCATCCTCCACTGCCTTCCCAGGCCACAGCAGAGAGCTAGACTGGAAGAGGAGCAACCGGGACAGAATCCGGCGCCTCAACCGGGATTAGAACCCGGGGTACCGGTGCTGCAGGCAGAGGATTAGCCTAGTGAGCTGTGGCACCAGCTTTTTTTGTTTTGTTTTGTTTTGTTTACAGCCTCTTCGTTAATCCAGAGGAAGTGAAAGTAGAATTACTTTAAGAAGAAACAATCCATTGAGAGAGGGGGTATAGGGTAGAAGAGATGAATTGTTCCTCTCTTCCCAGAAAACACTGGAAATCTTTCTTCTTTCCCTCGAGTTTTATAACTATTCATGTCCAAATAGTAAGTGGAATAGATTGAGCTAAATCCTTCCAAGTGTTTGCCAATTAGAGATAGATAGTATTCATTCAAGTATTTACTGAGTATCTATACTGTAGTGTCAGGTTTAGAAGTAAACAAAATTAGCATTGTCCTTACCTTTAAAAAGCTTAAAATCTTCTAAAGAATCACAAGCACCCAAAACACATACAAACGAACAAGTGCACACAGTGGTAAATTAAATATTACCTATTGGAACAAATAATTATGGAGTGGCTAAGGAATTTTGCAGATTTGAATTCACCAGTCCATATTTCTCCTTGTGGAACTTACCCTTATCCTGTGATCTTTAGATGATCATTCTCATTCTCAAGTCACAATTCAGAATTTGACAACTGCATCACAATTACTTCATGTTTGAATCAGCATTTTAACATACTCCTCATGAATTTTGATGCATTTTAAAATTCAGACTCACTATTTTATATGATCTTTGTTTTAGAAAGATACTTTGTACTACTAAGCACCAAGGTCTAATTATTATTGTCCAGATGTATGACAGCAGCAACACAATACTTTTCAAAGGATCACTCTGCCTTATTTTCTTCACCAAGATCTCATAGCATAATACATTTCATTTCACCCAGTGTAGAAAGGAGAGAATAGTCACAATCCTTTAAAAAAATTCTTATTTGATGTTGTAGATCCCTCACTAGCTTCTTTGGACTTAGAACAGTTAGCTTTTCATAGAAATGTTATTGTATAAATCAATCATCTTCAAATAGTCTTCAAAGACAGAGGTTTTCATAACACACATTACTGGTATTACCCCATTCCTATCATCCTTTAGTGGGAAATTATTATGGATTTCATAATTAAATTTCTCTTCCATTAACAGAAGTTCAGGATTGAATATTAAGTGTTCTGGCATCCAGATCAGCTTTTCTACTTGGATCAGTAGTAGATCAGTAGTAGGCAAATCAGTAGACAGTTCCCTAGACTTTTTAAAACTTAATTCACTAACCTATTCACCCATTCATTCAACCAATATGTTAAGTGTCTACTTTATATCTGACAGCCTTCTAGTCAGTATGGCTGGAGAATTGAAAAATAAATAGGTTATTTTCATTGGAGGAGATAGATAATAGATAAATGAATAAAGAGTACTTTAAATAGTAGTAAGCTCTATGAATTAAAAAATGGGAATGGGGACAGGGAGTATGTGTATACACATGCAGTGTTTTATTAATGATGCCTATGCAGCATCACATGATCATGATTAATGACTTTAGTATTTGCTTTGTGTTTATGGCAGTTCAAATCTTTGCTTTATTCCTTTCTCTGGAAATCGAAAAATAACGTGAAAATAGCAAAAGCTTAAGGAACACCCACTAAGGTATCAAGCACCAGAATCAGATAACCAAAATGCCTGCACCTTATTCCTATATGTGTTCTTTGTTGCTGCATAAGAAGCAACTGATGAGAGATAAATACATATCATGTACCTATTTGCTTATTTGTGGTTTCCTATTTTAAGCAGCAGAATGCAATCAGGTAATATTCTAAGGATGCACTTTTCCTCTATTTATTGTATAATTTTGCCATATTTCTTTGAAATGTAGGAGGCTATTCTGGCTCCACATAAAACAGAACAGCTCCTCAGGAGTCAGGAGGACTCTTTCTTGCGTTTATGGTGCTGACAGGGAGCTCCCATTTCTCAGCTAAGAACTCTGGATATCAGAACTATAGAATTGCTAGGCCTCAGACATAATGTTGTCATGTTCCTTTGAGTTTCCTCGAGGTTAAAGACACCTTCTAGCTTATAGAGAAAAATACAGATAACTTCATGCCAAGATCTTAAGGTGTTTATTTAATATGAGAATTTTTGTTAAGATTAAGTAGCTACAAACATCTCAGAGATACAATGAATGCTAGAGGTAGGGTTTACTAATTATTTCCACTTTTAAAAATTCTAATTCAAGGAAAGTTTACGTGTTACATATAGGAAAACTATGGAAAATTTTTGGATGTGTAGATGTCTATAAAGTCTGACTCAAACAACTTAGAACAAATAAAAATTAAAAATCAATTCATAGAAGCTCAGGACTGGATAGTCTATCCAGTTGCCCTCCTATATGCCACACCTGGTGGTGCAAGTTCATTGTGTAGTTAAGACTGTTAGATGCTGCAGAAACAGCTGAAAGGGGCTGCATGTGACCATTTGGAAATGGATGTGCCTGGATTCTATTCCCAATTCCTACTGCTTAATAGCTATATTACTTTCAGCAGGTTTTAAATTTCTCTGAACCTCACTTAAAAAAAAACCTATAAACTGCAGAGAAGAAAACTGCATTTTGGTGCTAATATCAAGTGCTTCATGCTCCAATCGTGCTATCCCATCAATCCCCCGAATGAGAATACAATTACTTGCTTGCTTTTGACTCTTTATGGTGCCAAAGGACTCTCATGCAGATAACTGTTCTTGTGTTCTTCTCTTTACCTTCCTAAGACCTGACTTTCCTCACTTGATACTTTCTGTGCCCCATCTGCCAACACCCAGCGATTATATCCAAGGACAAAAGCTACTGATAATCTGAGTATGGATTGTCTCCCACCCCCTCATTTTACTGAGGATGAGTCTTCTGTTAGTTGTTTTGGCACTCAGATGAATTTTCCAACAAAATATGACTCTCACCTGGTAACAGCTGGCAAATGTCCACTGTAGTGGGAAGTACCCTCAGGTGAATGTGAGGTATTGCTAACACAATTCATGCCAGTAAGCTTAGTTTCCGTGACCCTGTCTCCAAATGTCTGTGTTTTGCAAATCTGACGCCAGAGAAAGGTTGTAATGAAGTAACCCATCTTGAGGAAGAACATCTTATGAATGCAAAAGCCCAAGGTAGTTGGCTCTCTTTACCTTATTTTTATTATCATTTTATTCTGGCTATAGCTTATTGAAGTTTGAGTCTTCAGTTAGGCAAGATGTATTTTTTAAATATTCTGTTCTTGTGGGACCAAGATGTTGTCATTTTAAAGCCATATGGCAATATTTTTGTCTGCTTAGATCTTGAATATTTATGCTTTTAGGGGTATTCTTTCTGCCAAGTTGTGTCCCTCTTAACTCCAATCTCGAGTATTTGGCCTGAGGTTAATTATGATGAAGACCATTTAATATAGGGTTTTCTAATTATGAGGGCTTTAGTTTCATTGATTTGGCAACACTGGGTTGTAAGTTTCTAATCTGAACTGTGGTGTATATAACCTAAACATCCACAGGCACAAAAGTGTCCCAGATTTTACTTCTTGGCCTTATATTAAGTAAAGAACAAATTAATTGTCATGCAATCAGGGTTAAATAGGGTTAGTGCTCTTGAAAGAGCACATTGTTCCATAAATGTTCTCACTTGGGAAGTTGGCAACAAGTATTTAATGAAGCTGAGGAAAAATTTGCCAAGACAGACAATGTGTGACTGAAACACCTCTTGTCAGACGGGAATGAGGTCTCTTCTCTTAAACAGACGTATAACAGAATTGTGTACACAAAGAGGCTAATTCTGATGTTGTGAGGATGAACACTCAGCAACTAGGGAACAGGAACAGAATGTTTTATAGGGACACAGTAGTAAAAATAACTCTGTACTCATCACATACGTCAGTCATTGCTTGTGAATGTGCTAAAATATTCTTGGAAATCACATATTTGAAATCCCTAGTCAATGTTTGGTAAGAATATTTGCATCCTTTTGAAGATTCAAACAAGTTGAAGTATAAATCTTTCTGTAGATTATTAACATTGTCCTGTTGATACAATATCCTTGAGCCTGTAGGAATGATTCAGACATCACTATAAGCTTCAGATGATTGGAAAAACAACTACTTGTTTATATCCGGGGTCTGAGAACTGGAAGAGTTCTTAAAAATTTGAATTGCTAAGATCATTTTACAGATGGAAAACAAAGGAAAAATGAGGCAAACTGATGACTCTGATGACACAAAGCTAATTCTCAGGTGCCTATAGACAGATGAATGGGAAAGAAAATGTAGTATCTACACAATGGAATGTTGTGCAGTAATACAAAAGAATGCAATTCTGTCATTTGCAGCAAAATAGGTGGAACTGGAGAACATTATTTTAAGTGAAATAAGCCAGGCACACAAAGGCAAATACTACATGTCCTCTCACATAAGTGGAAGTTATAAAATAGTTGATTTGAGCTTAGAGTAATGATTTCTAGAGGCTGGGGCAGGGTGGGGGTAGGTGGGTAGGGGGAGATTGGATAGGGGGGGCTAAAACACAGAAGTAACGAGTTCCACAGCACAGTGAGGCAACTGTACTTCACAGTAATGTATGTATACTGAATAAAGAACAAGAAAGGAGGAGAAATAAAAGGAAGTGAAAGGCAAAAGTCCACTACTTAACCATAGTATGCTGCTGTTGGTTATAGTAAAAACGATGCATTATCTTAGCAGTGAAAAATAAACTTTCTCATCCCATACAAATCTGCTTTATATATCTAAATCTTTGACTTCTATAACATTAGGAGAAACTCCTGTAAATTAAACAGATAATTACTGAAAAAGTACTTTTATAAATTTATTTACATGAATTTAAAGTTATATGTATGGGTGCCATGCACTATATATATATATACACACACAGATATGTATACTTAAGTGCCAAACACAAGTGACACATAACTTTAAGACTTGACCTCTACCCTTGATGTTTACAGAAAAAGTAAAAAGACATACAGAGTAATTAGATCAAATGGCAAATGAACAGTGAGTACAATATACAATATAAAGTAAGAGAATGGAGGAATGATTAAAGATTAGTGGCCACAGAGACACTCATTGAGACATTATCAAACAACATTTTCTTGAAGATCAAAGTTGTATCTAGTAAAATTCAAGGGATAGAAAACTTTTAACTCTGTTTTCAATGTGTTCCTTGCTTCAACAAGATGATGTTTTTTACATAGAGTTTTTGCTCAGGTCACTAATAACAACATTCAAAGTGACAAAATAATAAATTACAGCATCGTGAACTGTTTGGTATTTATTAGCTAGCATAATTCATTTTAAAGTTTATTTTAAAGATTATTTTAACTTGAAAGGCAGAGAGAGAGAGAGAGAGAGAGAGAGAGAGAAGCTGGATCAGAAGCAGAGCAGCCAGGACTTGAACCAGCATTCCCATATGACATGCCAGCATCTCATACAGTGGCTTTATCCACTGCACCACAACACTATCCCCTATGGACATTCATTTATATCATCTGTTGGTAGTTACACAGTGTTGGCATGATCCATAAATCTAATAGTTGCTCAAAATAACCCTTCCTGAAAAAAATAAAGATTTTTTGAAACTTACTAATACATGATTTTTCCTCTCAAGTTGCATTTGTGGTGTTAAAATTATTCCTCTGGCTTTTCTATGTTGCCTCAGCCTACAGCATTAACTCTTAAGCATTTAAAAAACACCTATCTAGAGTATATCAGGGGTTCCATGCAGAATCATGCATGTTTTCTCCCCAAAGTTCATCATCAAAGCATCCAAGATAATGTAAACACTAATTTGCATGGAAGCTTAGGGTAGAAAGAAATGCAAGACCATGTTTTGCTATAGATAGATGTGATATCCAGATGTGGTAAAATAACCTCCAATCAAGGGTAACTTTACCAGGGGCTGGAGCTGTGGCTCACTTGGTTAATCCTCCGCCTGCGATGCCGGCATCCCATATGGGTGCTGGTTCTAGTCCCGGTTGCTCCTCTTCCAGTCCAGCTCTCTGCTGTGGCCCGAGAGGGCAGTGGACGATGGTCCAGGTGTTTGGGCTTCTGCACCCGCATAGGAGACCAGGAGGAAGCACCTGGCTCCTGGCTTCAGATCGGCGCAGCACTGGCTGGAGCGGCCATTTAGGGGGTGAACCAACGGAAGGAAGACCTTTTTCTCTGTCTCTCTATCTCACTATCTATATCTCTACCTATCAAATAAAAAAAGAGAAATCTTTAATAAAAAAGGGTAACTTTACTGAATTATTATTGATCACTGAAGTGACATATTTGCCAGCACAGTACACTTTATGTCAATTTCTCCAAGTTTGTGAGTTAGGGCTTACTAAGTTAAATACCAACTCCCTAGTGGATGTTGACAAATTCTAACCATCAAAGAACTTCGCTGTCAGGAAGGCCTGGATAGAATTTCAGTTACCTTGTTTTAATTTTAAATGACTGCTACAATTTTCCAAATTTGGAGGCATTTTCCAAACTACAAAGAAGTAGTCTTTGATGAAAGTAGTAGTGCATGAAGGTATAGAGGCCACAAAGAACCCTCTCTACCCCTAAACAGTTCACTTATGAAATTTCTTTTATTATGTCCCTGAAAGAGCTGCCTAATGAATTCAGTTGGGGCACTATAATTTTGGAATCAGCAACATGAATTTTTGGAAGTTAAGGAGCACAGGCTATGATGTATGCACATGTGATTTTATTGTCAAAATATCTCAGTATTTTGCCTGAGGAAATAAGGGTCCACAGAAGCTGGCTTCGAAGTCTGGCCTAATGATCCTATTAGACATCATGATGGGGAATTATAAAGCAAGACCAGCAGTTTTTGCACCAAGCCTCTGTGCTATTTCCTAACACTGGTATTAGGAATTAGGGGAAAATGCAGTCATCTTAGAATGTGCCATAGAATTTCACAACTCAACTTTTCCTCAGAAATATGCTTGAGTATTTCCAAAGAGCCAAACTACTTGGTACAAACTTGTCTGTGTTCTCAACCAAACCCAAACTATTATGTAGAACTTATGACAATCAGAGTATTACAGCATGAGGGCCCCTACATACTGCATTGAGTTTTGCTCAAAATGATGCCATTAGCTTGTCATTTTCTGGTTTTATTTTAGTGACACACTATGCTTAGCTTCTTTTTACCCACATATCTGAAAAAATATATATTACTCTTCATTTAAGGAAAAGATAAGTCAAGCCACTTAAATATTGTCTTTTCATCTATCTTTTCAAATATGTAAAAGAGCACCTAAAAAGTGCTGGGTGCTGGAGAAATAACGGTAAGCATGCTTCTCCATCTTCATGATTATGGAATAAATGGACACAGTAGCTGATTATTTCATTTATTTTATCTACCTATATCCTTGTATTTGAGAGGGAGTGAGAGACAGAGCTCCCATCCACTGGTTCATTCCACAAATGCCATAATGCATTGGATGGGGCTGGGGCTTGGCTGGAGCAAAGCCAGAAACCAGGAATACAATCCAAGTCTGTTTACATTTGTAACAGCAACCAAACCACTTGGGCCATCACTGCATTGGCAGGAACTAGAGAGATGGAGCCATGAATCAAACCTAGGCATTCTGATATGGGATGCAGGCATCTTATCCATTGTCTTGACCTCTATGGCAAATGCCCACTACCATGGCAAACATTTGAATACAAGTTGGTGTAATTGCAAGGATGAATTTGCACCAAAGTTTGTTGTGAACATAAAGTAAATTGCCCATAAGTGAGGGGGAAGGGTTTCAGGACAGTCTTCATGGAGATGATGTCACCCAAACTAATGATATTGTGTCTCAAACCTAGGTTTGGTTAGTCTCAAAAGTTCACATTTATTCTGCTATAGTATAGTATACTACAAGGGTACCTCAGAAAGTTTATGGAAAAATTAAATGGAGAAATAAGTTTATTTTGTTGCAGAAAGTTTTGAAATGAATGCACAGATTTTTTATTATGTCTATTTTCCACAAACTTTTTGAGGACCTTTCATTATAGTAAATATAGCACACTATAGGCTACAGAATGCTGAACTAGCAAATTCAACATTGATGAATAACAAATATCTTAATCTAAGAATACTATGCTTTGTGAGGTAAGAAGAATGAAAATAACTTAGAAATAGTTCCCTCCAAAATGAAGTACTGTTAAAATTATATATAATTATATTCTGATTCTTCAAGATTTTACCATAGGCAAGAAACTTTAAAGTGAGCAAAAGGGAAAAGTAAAAGTCTGCAACCCTTCTGTATTTGTATATGGACTCTACAATAAGCTTCTTTTATCTGCTTTCTAAAAACAGAAAGGTAAGAACTTTTTAACTTTTTAAATGATTATTTCCACCAGAAGACTGTAGAGTAATAATCAACTTTCCTGGATCTTAAGTGACAAATAATCTAGATTCTTGCCTTCTAGCATCCTGTGCTAGTAATCCCTTTAATGCCTTCAGCTGGTATTGCCAGGTACTTGTTGCAATAACATACATTTCAGGAAGAAAATAATTCAAAAAGCTATCAAATGCTTGGTCTGATGTCAGCTTCCCCTGTGCTTTTTCCCTAGGGAATGAAACCAATTTCATATATTTTCTGTTACCACCTACTGATGACACCCAAATCTAATTCCAGACCAATAGATTTTTCAACACTTTGAGTCTTTTGTCTTAATATTTTATGAAGTGTTTATGCCAAGAGGAAGACTTATCTGTGGAAAAAATATGTCAAAGAAAAAATTCTTATTGGTATCTGGAAAACAAAATCTAAAGACTAGAGCATTAGGTATAAATCTAGAGAAAACAGGCAGGGTAGGAACCAGAGGTACAACTGCATTAAATGAGGCTTTGTCCTGTTGTGTTTATGCTGGTCTGTCCCTTGTGGTAGGATGATTTTCCTATTTTATTCTGCAGCCATTTTTCCTTGACCTTATCTCTTTTGTTCTGAGCTTGCTTGATTCACAAACTTTGGCATATGACTAGTCTGGTTTTCAAGCTGTAAATACACAGCTTCATTTCCTGGCTAACTTATGTTGCCTCCTTGACCAGGACACATGCTTTTGTTTTGTAATATAATATCACAGTCCATAGTGCAGCTATGTATCTGTCTCCACCCCCTTGCTTTTGGATTTCTGTTTAAATTTCATAAAATTCTAGAAAAATGTCTACCCCTTGCCCCAAAGTGATTAAATGATAATCATAGTCTAGCAAAAATTCACTTTTTAAAATATTTATTTTATTTGAAAGGCAGAGTTACGGGGGGGGGGGGAGAAAGAGAAAGAGAGAGAGGTCTTCCATCCATTGATTCACTACCCAAATGGCCACAACTGCCAGGGCTGAGCCAGGATGAAGCCAGGAGCCAGGAGCCAGGAGCCAGGAGCTTCTTCCAGGTTTCCTATGTGGGTGCAGAGGCCCAAGAACTTGAGCCATCTTTCACTGCTTTCCCAGGCCATTAGCACGGAGGTGTATTGGAAGTAGAGCAGCCAGGACTCAAAGCGGCACCCATATGGCCTGGTGGTGTCACAGGAAGCAGCCTTACCTGCTATTCTAAAATGCTGGTCCCGAAAATTCATTTTTGAAACAAATTCATATAAATAAATTATATTACATAGAATATGTCAATAAAATGAGTAAAATGTGACATAGTAAGGCTAATAAACCTCTTATGTTCTAGGTACAATGGCTCAGTGTGTTGTTGGAAGTCATGGAGTGCTTCAATTCAGAGTAAGCCTCTGAGAACATGTGATTTGAAGGCCACTGCTAAAGTTGCTTTGCTTTCTCATGGCAGACAAAGTATCTCCTCATTGCCTGCCATTTTCTACAATTCCAATAATAGGAATTCAACTTTAATTTTTAAAACATAGATACTATTAATGGGAGAAAGAGGTTTAAAGGTAAAGAAAGTACCCAAAGGTCATTTTTGCCTTTCCAAGATTTCCCTCAGACCCCACCTGCTATGAATTGTTGTTTATACAATTAGCATGCTATGAGGCAGGAGCTGTGGCACAGCAGGTTAAGCCACTGCTTGGGACACCCACATCCCATATTGAGTACCTGGGGTGAGTCCCAGATATCCTGCTTCCAATTCAGCTTTCTTCTGATGGGCATCCTAGGAGAAAACAGATGATGACTCAAGTGTTGGTTCCCTGCCATGTGGGAGACTCAAAAGGATTTCTGAGTTCCTGGCTTCAGCCTGACTCTGCCCTAGCTGTTGTTGGCATTTGGGCAGTGAACCAGCAGATGGAAAATTTCTCTCTCTCTCTCTCTTTTTCTCTCTCTCTCTCTTTCATGTGTGCACTTGCTCTCTGCTTTTCAAATAAATAAAAGTAAGCATCTTTTTTGAAAAAAGAATATTGACATACTAGAATGTGTAAAATGCTATAAAGTCTGGCTAACAACAAAGATATGTAATAAAACAGGAAGAGTAATTCAATCTAGCGTTCAAAGAACATAGCTACAATGTCACATATATGGAACATTCATTTCAGAGAGACCCTTATATATTTCCTGTTATGCTTACGTGACATGTTTCCTTCTATTATTACCGGCAATATCTGTCTTAGGGAAAAGACAGGAGTCATGAAAATGAGTTCCCTTTGCAAGCACTCATTACAAGGATTTAATTCACTAAGAATTACATTGGCATGTCAAATTTGCAGCTTTTCTATCACATTTAAATGCTTTGTGTCAGTATTTATCTAAATGCTTACTCTGAATAGAAACTAGGATGGGGTTTATTACAGGAAGTTTCTTCTGGGGAGCATTGTAGCTTTCCTTTCTGTCACCATTTGTTCCCAGCATGCACCTTGTTTAGTCATCCAATAACAACCACCAGATCCTTCTCCAAAATTCAGGGTTCCTTAGGGTAAAACAGTAATTTCTTCCTAGTGCACCTTTTCCTACAGCTAAATGTAGACATGCATTTCAATGTATTTTGGGTCTCTTCTCCCTTGTTATGCTGTGAAAGGTTTTTTACATACCTAAACTGTTTTTCAGTAGAAAGGAAGCATAATCTGGAGGAGTAACTGCCCAAAACTCCCTGTCTCTTTCCCTGGTTAACCCAATTTTATTTCCTCATAACCTGCATGAGTTGTACACTCTGTAAACCTACATTATGAAAAGCAGGCTATATTCTCTGAAGACATCTCCAGTAGCTCAGATGGGGCAGGATTTGTGTACCAGTAGCTCGGATGGAGCAGAATTTGTGTACCGACACAAGACACAAAGGCCTCTTAACAGGAAGTAGTCTTTTAATCTGCAGGCTTAAGGCCAGGGGGACTTTCTTATCCAAAATCCTGAGCCCTGAACAAAAAAGGGTTTTTCCTTATAGATGGTTATAGCCTCTTTGTCTCCCTTATAAGGTTACCTGCTTAAGTTTAATTGGATATTGTAATGTTACATGGCAGCCACAGGACTGATACAATACTGAGCCTGCAAACATAGTTACTGAAGTTTGTGGGTTTTTGTTTGTTTGTTTGTTTTTTGTTTTTACACATATACTGAGCCATAAGCTGTCTGGCAAGGGTTAACATCATTGCTCTGTACTGGCAAGCAGCAGAACCTGAAGTGGTTACATATGAGCAGATAGGGACTACAGTTGGGGCATTCATAGGCAGCCAGATAACAGCCACATTTCATTCCCAGGACAGATGCCTCCCTTTTTCTTCTTCTAACCTTGGGAAAGCCTCTAACACAACTTTAATCATGTCAGTTAGAAACAAGTTAAATTAAAAGACAGAGGCCTCTGCCACATTCCCCCATTTGATGCTCAGAACCCTTGTGGGTCAAAGAGCCTCATGCTGGTTCAAGAACTTGTATTTTTTTTTTTACTTTTTGACAGGCAGAGTGGACAGTGAGAGAGAGAGACAGAGAGAAAGGTCTTCCTTTGCCGTTGGTTCACCCTCCAATGGCCGCCGCGGTAGGCGCGCTGCGGCCAGCGCACCGCGCTGATCCGATGGCAGGAGCCAGGTGCTTCTCCTGGTCTCCCATGGGGTGCAGGGCCCAAGCACTTGGGCCATCCTCCACTGCACTCCCTGGCCACAGCAGAGAGCTGGCCTGGAAGAGGGGCAACCGGGACAGGATCGGTGCCCCAACCGGGACTAGAACCCGGTGTGCCGGCGCCGCAAGGCGGAGGATTAGCCTAGTGAGCCGCGGCGCCGGCCAAGAACTTGTATTTTTACAGCATTATGACATCTGTAGCTGGGTTTTAATTTGACCAAGGTCTTTATGAAGCTGGAGATAGTTTTCATAAACAAGGGCACAAGAGAAGGTGAAGTCAGACAAGTCCGTTACGTTACAATCACAGCACCTATGAGAGATTGGAACCCACTAAAAGTTAAAAGCCATTCCCAAACAAGTCTGGACATCTAACCTTTCTAGGTCTGCACTGGAATACGGATGACCTTTTTATTTGATCAGTCATTTTTTATGACCTTGTTCTCATTATCTATTTGTATACACCAGCTGTTAAGATTAAAATTTTGAAACAAATGCAAAGAGGCAAAAAAAAGAAAGGATGAGTCCATTTATTTTATCCAGCAGCGGATTCCTCAAGCTTCGGCTGTGCCTAAATCAGTCAGCTTACGGAGTGACTGAAGCAAGGCTGTCGTCCTCCATGTTCCTCTGTATTCATGACCTTGACCATAGTAGTGGTGGACAAAAGCAACAGTCTTATTTGTAAGGCTTGTTTTTTTTTTTAATCTGTTTGAAGGCCTTTTTACAATGGAGGCCCTTTCCCCCACTTTGTGGCTTTGTAAGTCTGGAGGAAACAGATCTAATAAGCAAATTAAATACAACAGGACTAAAACAAAATGACTGAGAGAGAAAAAAGTTAAAACTGCCTCACTCTCTTTTTTTTTCAAAGAAACTACAGCCAGAGGGAAGGGGAATGGAGTTTCACCTTTAAGGTACTTATACAAGCACAGCAGAAGTTTGGTTTTATATCCTGATGAAGGATTTTAGGTTATGAAAAAACTTATGTTAATTTTATACCATGTTTATCATTTGAGAGTTTTATAGATCCAACTGGAAATCCCAAGGTCAGAGACTCAGTTGATCCAAGACAGTCCCTTTAACATTTTTCTAAAGATTTATTTTTTTTTAAAGATTTATTTTGGCCGGCATCGTGGCTCACTAGGCTAATCCTCTGCCTGTGGCGCCAGCAGTTGGGGCGAGGGATTCTGTCCCCGTTGCTCCTCTTCCAGTCCAGCTCTCTGCTGTGGCCCAGGAGTGCAATGGAGGATGGCCCAAGTGCTTGGGTCCTGCACCTGCTTGGGAGACCATAGGAAGCACCTGGCTCCTGGCTTCAGATCAGCGCAGCACCAGCTGTGGCAGCCATTTGGGGAGTGAACCAACGGAAGGAGGACCTTTCTCCTGTCTCTCTCTCTCTCTCTCTCACTGTCTAACTCTGCCTGTCAAAAAAACAGATTTATTTTATTTATTGAAATACAGAGTTACAGAGAGAGGTAGAGACAGAGAGAGAGGTCTTCCATCCGTCGGTTCATTCCCCAGATGCTGCAACAGCTGGAGCTGCACTGATCTGAAGCCAGGAGCCAGGAACTTCTTCCAGGTCTCCCATGCGGGTGCAGGGCCTCAAGGGCTTGGGCCATCTTCTTCTGCTTTCCCAGGCAATAGCAGAGAGCTGGATTGGAAATGGAGCAGCCGGGTCTCGAACCGGTGCCCATATGGGATGCCGGCACTGCAGGCGGCAACTTTACCTGATACGCCACAGCGCCGCCCCCCCCCCCTTTTTAACATTTTAGAGGTAATTTTACTTAATTTATATTCAGTAAACTCTTTGTATAGGGGAAAGGGAGGATGGGAAGGAGAAAAAACAGGATGAACTGGACTCCACTCCCTTATAAGCCCCAGTCTCAATACAAATTGTGTGCTCAGGTCTCAGCTTTTTGAGCTGACTACCTGGCCTGCCAGGCATATTTTTTCACATTACCATGTAACCTTTTTGCCACAGTTCTCTGTCTTATATCAGTACTCTTTTTGCACAGAGACAAGAACCTATTTTACCTAGCAAGCCAGGTATATTTTTCCTCTTTTACCACTGTTCTGTCTTACATCAGAACTTTTTTTTTCATGGAGACAAGAACCTATTCCACCATCTCTGCTAACAGTACCACATCGCCAAGGGTCTTTGAGCAGGGGCTTCTAGCTCTGCAAGACCAACCCAACCACGTGCAGGAGGCCATGACAATCAATGATGAGAGCATCTGTGAAAATTCAGCACCAGGACTGATGGACACCCTGACGGAGCCCCAGGCAGGGAAGACCCTGCCCCCCGTAGCTTCCTGCATCTGCCCTGCCACCTGCCACTGCACTCCACACCGTGACATCAGGGCACTCACTGGAAGCAACTGATGGGATTTTTCTTTAGAAATCCCATCAATGCGCAGAGCCTGCTCTGCTCATGTACTGCTTCTCGCAGGGCCCTGGCCCCAGTGTGGCTCTCAGGCAACCCATGATCTGCCTGGCTTCTTGCCAAGCTCTGCTCTGCCGGTCAGAGCTCAGAGCCCTGGGGAAAGTCACCAGCCCACCACTCAGTACCTGAGAGTTGTGGTTTTGTCTCTGTGCTCCACTCCAGTGTCTTATGAGATTGCTAGGGCAACTCTGGGAGTTGATCAGGCTCCCCTTCTGCCATCTGTGGCAGGTCCTCCAAACCAATTGAACCTGGGTTCCTACCAGTTCCAACGGACGATGCTTCTGAGACTAGTTCCTGTACCAGCTGGGTTCCATTGTGCTTCCAGGGTTGGGATCCCTGCATGCCAGGGAACAGCCACCTGCCACAGAGCAAGTGGTCCCTTGGTATCAAGGGAGTTTACCACCCACACCAGGGGCCCCATGCCCCTGAAGACAATGGAGGTGGAAAACCCACCGTCCAATAATGGACCACCCCCCAGAAAAATGTAGTAGGATTTGTGTACCGACACAAAACACCAAGGCCTCTTAACAGGAAGTAGTCTTTTAATCTGCAGGCTTAAGGCCAGGGGAAATTTCGTACCCAAAATCCTGAGCCCTGAACAAAAGAGGGTTTTTCCTTACATATAGTTTTAGCTTCTTTGTCTCCCTTATATGTTTACCTGCATAAGTTTGATTGGATATTCTAATGGTGGCCATAGGAGTGATAAAATACTGAGCATGCAAACATAGTTACTGAAGTTTGTGGGTTTTTGTTTGTTTTGTTTTTTGTTTGTTTGTTTGTTTGTTTTTAACACACATCCTGAGCCATAAGCTGTCTGGCAAGGGTTAACATCATTTAACATCATTGCTCTGTACTGGCAAGCAGCAGAACCTGAAGTGGTTACATATGAGCAGATAGGGACTACAGTTGGGGCATTCATAGGCAGCCAGATAACAGCCACATTTCATTCCCAGGACAGATGCCTCCCTTTTTCTTCTTCTAACCTTGGGAAAGCCTCTAACACAACTTTAATCATGTCAGTTAGAAACAAGTTTAATTAAAAGACAAAGGCCTCTGCCACACAGAAAGAGCCAGAATATGTTATCAGAATGATAAGAAGACCCTCTTGTTAACCTCAGGTAACCTGACAGTAAATTAAAATAGAAGATAATTTTTTTATTTTCTCCTGAGTCACATCAATTTATAAATTGACTATTATGGTAAAAAGTAGAAATTTTGTTGAATATCAAACAATATAACCAATATTTACACGTTTACCAAGTAGTCCTTTGATATTTGAATTACAATTAATTAATCTTAAAAATATAATATAGATTTATGAAGCCAAAGAAGACTTTACAATTTCATCTAATTAAATTATTTGTCACCATGAAAACAGTCACACTACCCCACAGGTCAAAATTTGCTATAAAACAAAACACTTATATACATCCAAAGTATATTTCACAATCCCCTTTATTAATGCACGAAAGCATTTAAAGCTACACCCTCGGTGATTAAATACTGTGAGAAACAGACTCAAGAAGTAAGGACTTGGAAATTCCTGATGACAATCTGGTGGTGGGGGTTCATTAATACCTTCATAAATATCTTCCGCAGCAGGATAAAGCAGACGCGAAGGAAGTCCTATTCCCATCTTGGAGTCTAATGGAGAAGTTTAAAGCGAAATTGACAAGTCCCAAACCACAGTTCAAGGCTGAAGAATCTGGACAATCCAAGAAAGGTGTTTCGATGTCACACCAGGTTTTTTTGATAGTGTTCGTATTCAGTCTTGAGAGAAGATATAACACAGGTGAAGATGGTAGTGTAGAGGGTTCTGGAGCTGGGATGTAGATATTCTGCTTCCAGACAGAATAAAAGTAATGTCTTCAGTCAGCCAAAGGTCTTTTGCTGTCACAAGGATGCTGGAAAAGCTGGGCACGAGGAGCCTACACAGTGAGAACAGCCCCGCCACAGAGGGCAAGAGTCAGTGGAGGAGCTCCTGATATACTACTGGGTCTGCCTCTCATTGGTGGAAATTCTGGGTGGGGCTGATTACATCAACAGTGAATTGAATTGTGACATCATAGAACGTGTAAGTACTGACAGGTTTGTTACTGAGCTATGTATTCATTATAAACCACTAAGCTAGGTTGTAACGTCAAGAAGTTTACAGTGTACCAGAAGATATAAACAGCAGTAACAACAAAATACAAGATAGATATGCTAAAATACAGAAATATTCCTGATGCCAAGGAAAGACAGGAAGGACTAATTAACTCTAGGTGTGCAGTTGTAGACAGGGCTTCCCAAATAAAGTGTTGTCTCAGCTGGGACTTCAGTTATGGGATGGAGTTTCCCTGGGGAACTCGGAAGGGGTCAAGAAAAGGGGATTTTACAGATGTCATTCTAGACAAAAAAGACAGTCCGGAAGCACAGACAAGTGAAAGGGGGGAAATGACTGGCAATGAGGTTCACGTACAAAGCACATTTCAGATCTCAGAGTAATGTAATTCTTCATGGCGTATTATGACCTCCTTACTCATTAACCCTTAGAGAATGAAAACTATCTGTGTAAGAATACTTTTAAGCCATCATTCATGTTGGATATCCCTAAAGTCTAGGAAACATAATATATTCCATGAAATTCTACGATTTGTTTTCTGTGACATCATTGCTGACCTCCTTGACATTTTCTCCATGTCTTTGACTGCATTTAAACTTCATTTTCTTCCCTCTCTAGTCTTCTCTGAAAAGCCTTAGCTCATAAATTGGACAGCATTAGGTATACCACACTGAGAATTCCCAGAATATCATGTCCACTACCTCTGTCCAATCATTTAACTCGTAATGAAACGTTTTGTTTTTGTCTGTCTTTCTACTATACATTGAATTCCTAGTTCTTAATATATAAAAATCTCAATTAAGTTAGTACAAGTTGCCGGCGCCGTGGCTTAACAGGCTAATCCTCCGCCTTGCGGCGCCGGCACACCGGGTTCTAGTCCCGGTTGGGGCGCCGGATTCTATCCCAGTTGCCCCTCTTCCAGGCCAGCTCTCTGCTATGGCCCGGGAGTGCAGTGGAGGATGGCCCAAGTCCTTGGGCCCTGCACCCGCATGGGAGACCAGGAGAAGTACCTTGCTCCTGGCTTCGGATCAGCGAGATGTGCCGGCCGCAGCGGCCATTGGAAGGTGAACCAACGGCAAAAAGGAAAACCTTTCTCTCTGTCTCTCTCTCTCACTATCCACTCTGCCTGTCAAAAAAAAAAAATAGTACAAGTTGAACAAACAGGATGGAATCACACCTTTGAAGATAGATACATACATGCAAACATACATATATAGATATAGATGGATGATAGGTTATAGATATAGATAGATGGGTGACTGGATACATATTCAAATCTCAATTATCAACTGCATCACAGCATTAATATCACCAAGCTTCAGTGGTTTTTTTTTTGCTTTCTTTTTTTTAAAAGATTTATTTATTTACTTGAGAGGCAGAGTTACAGAGAGAAGGAGAGACAGAAAGGTCTTCCATTGCTGGTTCACTCCCTAAATGTCCACAACGGCTGGCTCGAACTGGGCCAATCTGAAGCCAGGAGCCTGGAGCTTCTTCCAGGCCCAAACACTCAGGCCATATTCAACTGCTTTCCCAGGTCATCAGCAGGAGCTGGATCACAAGTGGAGAAGCCAGGACTCAAATCAGCACCCATATATGATGCTGGTGCCACAGGTGGATTCTTTTTTTTTTTTTTTTTTTTTGACAGGCAGAGTGGATAGTGAG
Organism: Lepus europaeus; assembly: GCF_033115175.1. NCBI lineage: Eukaryota > Metazoa > Chordata > Mammalia > Lagomorpha > Leporidae > Lepus > Lepus europaeus. The sequence continues at coordinate 55,946,783 of NC_084850.1, forward strand.
AGTGAGAGAGAGAGAGAGAAAAGTCTTCCTTTTTGCCATTGGTTCACCCTCCAATGGCTGCCGTGGCCGGCGCACTGCGGCCGGCACACCGCGCTGATCCGAAGGCAGGAGCCAGGTGCTTATCCTGGTCTCTCATGGGGTGCAGGGCCCTAGCACTTTGGCCATCCTCCACTGTACTCCCGGGCCACAGCAGAGAGCTGGCCTGGAAGAGGGGCAACCAGGACAGAATCCAGCGCCCCGACCGGGACTAGAACCCGGTGTGCTGGTGCCGCAAGGCGGAGGATTAGCCTGTTAAGCCACGGCGCCGGCCCGCAGATGGATTCTTAACCTACTATTCCACAATACTAGCCCCTTTTGTTTTCTTTTAATCTCTACTTTGGAGCTACTTCCTAAGGTTATTGTGGGGAATAAATGAAATAGTCTATGTATAGTTTCCTGGAAAAATAGTTAACTAATGCAGTTTTACTCTTATTTAATAAATTTGAGATTTATTCAATATACTATGAATATATAATAGTGAATATTGTAAATTATATATTATGCATATATAATATAATGAATATAAATTGATACTTTAGCAGGCTAAACAAAAAAAATGGTTCATCCTGATAGAAGTAGAGCATCATTTAATAAAATTCAATAAATCCTTCTCAAATATGGAAATAAAAATGACCTTTCTTGGGGCTGGCATTGTGGTATAGCAGGTGAAGCCACCAGCATTGACCCATTATCCCATAGGGATGCTGGTTCCAGTACCAGCTTTTCCACTTTCGACCCAGCTCCCTGCTAGAGTGCCTGAGAAAGCAGTGAAAGATGGTGTAAGTGCTTGGGCCCCTGCACCCACATGAGAGACTTAAAAGAAGCACCCAGTTCCTGCCTCTGATTGGCCCAGCTCCGGACATTGTGGCCACTTAGGGAATGAACCAGTGGATGGAAGACTTTTCCCTCCATCTCTCCCTCTCTGTCTGTAACTCTGCCTCTCAAATAAATAAATAAAATCTTTAAAAAGCTGTATATATCAATCCTGATTCCAAAACCAGACAAGGACACACAAGAAAACTGCAGACTGATACTCCTTATAAATATAGTTGTCAAAATCATCAACAGAATGTTAGCAAACTGGATTCAGCAACATATAAAAAGGATTTAACACCATAATAACTGTATTACCCTAGCAAAGAAAAGTTGGTTCAGCATGTGAAATTCAGTCATATTAATAAAGTGAAGGACAGAAACTACCTGGTAACTTCAATAGACACCAAAAAAAATTGGCTTTTCAAGAAATATAACACAGTTTCATTTTAAAAATAACAAAGGAATAGAAGGACTCAGCATCGACCTAATCAAGAGCTTTGTGAAAAGTGAATGTTTGTGTAGTGTGGAATTCACATGCCTACATGTTTGTTCTGTTTATTTGAGTTAGAGACTTTTGATTCATATTGAAAATAGAAGATTTCAGTACATAATGAAATTAAACTTCAAATGTTCAAGTTCCTGATGAAATTTGCTTTGTGGTAAGGTGAAATGCTTTATAAATTTGTCTATTTTTTTCAATATTGTTTTTGATGAATGCTAATGGCTATCCTTATTAATATGCTTATCTTATACAGCTAAAGCAGTAACTTTTTTTGTATGCCTGGAATAGTTTTCAATTCCCAACCTATCTCTGATAACTTCAAACAACAGCCTTGAACATAAGACTAAATCATGCCTAGCAATCATTCCTTCAACCACACCTGAGTTTCATCCTTCCTAGCTCTCTGGCTCAGAGACTTTGTGTTAGAAAATATAAAGGTTTCTTCAATACTGGACTCCTGAAACACATTAACATATTTCCATTTTTTTTTTTAAATTTTGAGGGGCTGGCTTTTTGGCACAGTGGGTTAAGATTCTGCCTGCAATGCTGGCATCCTATATGGGCACTGGTTTGGGTCTCAGCTGCTCCACTTCTGCGCCAGCTGCTTGCTAATGTATCTGAGATAGCAGTGGAAGATGGCCACAAATGCTTGGGCCCCTGCACCCACGTGGGAGACCTGAATGGAGTTTTAGCTCCTGGCTTTGGCTCGGCCTCAGCCCTGCCCCTGCCCCTGCAGTGAACCCTGGGGAGTGAACCAGTGGGTGGAAGATGGATCTCTCTCTCTCTCTATCTCACCCTCTTCCTCTCCCTCTCCCTCTCCCTCTCTCCCTCTCTGTCACTCTGCCTTGCAAATAAATAAATGATAAAAAAGAAATTTGAGAAAGTTTTAGAGAAATTTTTTCTATTCTTTTTAAAGATTTAATTATTTATTAGAAAGGCAGAGAGAGATCTCCCATTCAGTGGTTCACTCCCCAAATGACCAAAACAGCCAGGGCTGTGCCAGGCTGAAGCCATGAGCCTGGAACTCCATCCGGGTCTCCCATGTGGGTGGCAGAATCCCAGATATTTGGGTCACCTTCTGCTACTTTCCCAGGTGAATTAACAGGGATCTGATTCAAAAGTGGAGCAGCAGCAGTGGAACCGGACAGAGCCCATATGGGATGCCAACATTGCAGTTGGAGGCTTAACCCTCTGTGCCACAACAATGGACCTGAAAAAATATTTTTAAATAATACTAATTTAACTTTAAACCTTAATGTACCAGTTGTATATATGTACAAGTATATATGTGTATGTGTATATGGAGTTTTAGCTATGGATCAATGTCACTTTCTAGAACTCTTTAAAAACTTTGGAAGGAGTTTCTATTTTGCTTTAAAATTAGCCACTTTTAATCTGTTCTCATAATTCTGCAGAGTGAACTGTCTGAATTGTAAATAAATAAAAAAGCATAATAGTTTAGGATGTGGGGATGTTTGCAAATTAGGCATATGAAAACTAGTCAGTATTGATTTTAACCCACGATATAAAAAGAAAACACAGAGGCATTCAAGGTCAGAGGCAGGGGTTCATTGAGAGATGTGTTTCCAAGCTATTGGTGATTACTGCAAGTAACCCAAAGGATTGATAACTAGAGAAAACAGATGTGAGTAGAGGTTACCAGTTCACAAACAATAGTTCCTAAGGTAATTTGACTAAAAGGTAGAGATACTATTTCTTCAAATTAAATGCTGCTCTGAGTGGTCTTTTTTTATTTTTATTTTATTTTATTTATTTATTTTTTGACAGGCAGAGTGGACAGTGAGAGAGAGAGACAGACAGAGAGAAAGGTCTTCCTTTGCCGTTGGTTCACCCTCCAATGGCCGCCGCAGCTGGCACGCTGCGGCTGGCGCACCACGCTGATCCAATGGCAGGAGCCGGGTGCTTCTTCTGGTCTCCCATGGGGTGCAGGGCCCAAGCACTTGGGCCTTCCTCCACTGCATGAGTGGTCTTTTTTAAATATTTGTTTATTTATTTGAAAGTCAGAGTTAGAGAGAGACAGAGGCAGAGGCAGAGAGAGAGGTCTTCCATCTGCCAGTTCACTCCCCAGATGGCCACAATGGCCGGACCTGTGCCAATCCGAAGCCAGGAGCCAGAAATTTCTTCCAGGTCTCCAACATGGGTGCAGGGGCCCAAGGGCTTGGGCTTTTCCAGGCCATAGCAGAGAGCTGGATGGGAAGTGGAGCAACCAGAACTTGAACCAGCACCCATATGGGATTCGGGCACTGCAGGCGACAGCCTTACCCACTACGCCACTGTGCCGGCCCCTTGAGTGGTCTTAAAGCATGGTTGCTACATGATGTTTTAAGGACTCTGCCTGGTACCTGACAGCATGTTTATGATACTAGAATCTGAAGCTACTGATTTGGACTTTGATAATTGTTTTATAAATATTAATTTAAGATAGAAGGGAATTGGTTTTATATATTTTTAATTTTATTTCTGTATTTTATCCATTTGAAAGGCAGAGAGAGAGACACAGAGAGAGAGAGAGAGAGAACTATCTTCCATTCACAGTTTCATCTCCCAATGCCCATTACAACCAGGGCTGGGCAGGCCAAAGCTAGGAGTACAGAACTCAATCCAGTCTCCCATGTGGGTACAGTATTTGAGCCATCCCCTGTTACCTTCCAGAGTACGCATTAGCAGAAAGCTGAAACCAGGAGTCAGGATAATAACCCAGGAACTCTAAGAAAGGATGAGGACATCCAGGCAGTGTCTTAACTACTAGGCCAAGCTTTTCTATGATAACTGATTTTATATGTTACATCTTGTGTTTAGTTTAAAATAATGTAGTCCATCAAATTCCATGGAAATTAATAATTCACCAAGAGAAGGTGGAAACAGTGGTCAATGAAATATTGGTGATGATGATTTACTTGGTCATAAATAAGTCATTCGTTACTTAGAATATTAATCTTTGATGAAACCTACATTAAAATGAAATACTGCATTTTAGTATTTATGAGCATGCTATTAAATTAATCACTGAGTATAATTATTCAAAAGATCCTTTAGCATTTTACTTTAGTTTTCCTGAAAATTGGAATGACTGAATGGCTATGTCACTAATCATTCAAAAACTTAGGAGAGTGGCAAATTTTGATATTACAAGTATCATCAAGACTAAATTATGAATACAAGATGGGCTTCTTAAGATTATTTTTTATTTTATTGACTTAGAAATCACTTTATATCAAAGACATAGTCAATATGGGTTTATTTTTTCCTCTGAAAATAAAGTACCAGGGGCAACCTGGCAGTTAAGACACCAGTATTGGAGGGCCTGGGGTTTTGATACAGGGCTCTATATCAGACTCCCAGCTTTCTTTTAACACGGACCCTGGGCCGCAGCAGTAATGGCTTAAGTAGCTCAGTTCCCGACAGCCACATGGGAGACCTGAATTGAGTCCTGGTTCTGGCTTCAGCCTCTGACTCACTGCTGTTCTGGGGGGTGAACCAGTAGAAAGGAATACTGTCTATATCTGTCTCTTCCTCTCTCTGTCTTTCTTGGTTTCTCTGCCTCTCATGTAACTACAGGAATAAAAAAAAAATAGAATATCAGATTAAGGACACACTTAATGTAATTAAGTAAAGCCAAAAGCAAAACCAGACAATATAGCTACTTAAAGCCACAATTATGTCTTATTTCCTTGCCTGCATCCTTTCTTTTCCCCCACTACTGAAAGAATAGTCATAAAAGTATAAATATAGCAGAAATATTCATTTATATCTATTTAGTTAGACAGAGAACACTAGAAAAATATTCATAATTTCTTTTTTATCCTTATCCCATTCCACTAGTTACGGTACATAAAATTGTGGAGACTTCCATCCAACTCTAAAGTGTCAACACAGACATGGAAATCTTTGGCATGTATCTATAAGGAATGCCTTGAGGTCAGCTTGAAAGGAACTCATTTCATAAGAAATCATATGGAAAGCTCCAGGGAATATGGGTGGTGGGGTTGTCTTAGGGGATGTTTATAGATTGTAATTAATCCCCACAGATGTCGATTCCTAGCAGAACTTCAGGCTCACAAAGTTTTTTTTTTTAACTTTTATTTAATGAATATAAATTTCCAAAGTACAGCTTATGGATTACATTGGCTTCCCCCCCCCATAACTTCCCTCCCACCCACAACCCTCCCCTTTCCCGCTCCCTCTCCCCTTCCATTCACATCAAGATTCATTTTCAATTCTCTTTATATACAGAAGATCAGTTTAGTATATATTAAGTAAAGATTTCAACAGTTTGCCTCCACATAGCAACACAAAGTGAAAAAATACTGTTGGAGTACTAGTTATAGCATTAAATAAGAGTGTACAGCACATTAAAGACAGAGATCCTACATGATATTTTTTAAAAATTGATTAATTTTCTATGCAATTTCCAATCTAACACCAGGTTTTTTTTTTCATTTTCAATTATCTTTATATACAGAAGATCAATTCAGTATATACTAAGTAAAGATTTCATCAGTTTGCACCCACACAGAAACACAAAGTGTAAAAATACTGTTTTAGTACTAGTTATAGCATCACTGCACATTAGACAACACATTAAGGACAGATCCCACATGAGACATAAGTACACAGTGACTCCTGTTGTTGATTTAACAATTTGACACTCTTGTTTATGGCGTCAGTAATCTCCCTAGGCTCTAGTCATGAGTTGCCAAGGCTATGGAAGCCTAGGCTCACAAAGTTTTACAGGTAGAAAATTCTCAGGTTAAGAACCTTCAGATGAGCAGTACGTAGGCAAAATTTGCTTAGCTGAATCAACAAGAATGATATAATCTTTCTCTAGCTAAGTTTATTTCAGTATGTGGTGGTTACACTGCATAGTCACAGAATCTCAAATCTCAAGATATGGGGCTGGCATGGTGGTGCAGTAGGCTAAGCCACCACTTGGGATGCTGGCATCCCATATGAATGCTGATTTGAGTTACAGTTGCTCTGCTTCCGATCCAGCTCCCTCTTAATGCATCTGGGAAGCAACAGAAGATGATCCAAGTACTTGGGCCCCTGCTACCCATGTGAGAGACCCAGAGAGTGTTCTGGGCTCCTGGCTTCTGCCCAAGGTGCTGTGGGCATTTGGGAAGTGAACTAATGGATAGGAAATCTCTCTCTCCCTGTCTCTCTCTCTCTCTCTCTCTCTCTCTCTCTCTCTGTCTCATCTCTTTCTCTTTCTCACTCTCCTTCTCTCTCTGTGTATGTGTGTGTGTGTGTGTGTCCATCTCTCTTACTCTCTCTCAATCTTTTTTAATAAGTAAATAAATAAGTCTTTTTTAAAGATCTCAGGACGATGCTTCTAGGCCTGCCTTTTGAACAATTAACTTGTGATACATGTGGGATAATTAATTTCAAGTGGGATAACTTTACCCAAAAAAAGTTCATACAAGTCATCTAGGGTCTTGCATCCATCTTTGCTGCCGCTTTAGTATAAGAAACCTGTTTCTGTTATTTACAGGGAGTCAGGGTATACCCTGGAGGGTGGTTGTAACCCATAAAACGTCTTGACACCTGTAACTGTCAGGTTTTTCTCCTTTTACTTAAGTTGGTGAGAAATGATAGTTTTGAGATACAGGGTTTAGATTTCAGAAAGAGGTGAGCTGCTAGTCAGAAGACTTCTAGTTCATTTAGACTTTTGGTAATTATGGCCAGTTCAACAGGAAGAGAAGACCAGGCAGAAGAGGCTTTCATGACACCATTCACACAGTGAAGCATGGATTGATCAGCGGTGAGTCCCTCAACAGGAAGCAGAAGTTCATAGTGCAGCAGTTAACCTTCACATGGGCAGGGAGGTTGAACATCCTGCGTAGTGCTGCCAGGAAATCCCTATTTCATACCAAGAGGGGGCTGGCTGGTTGCATATGTAGGATGTCCCATCTCCCAGCCCACTTCATCATGCCAGACACCAGAAAAATACCCTCCTTCATTGAAGAGACATAGATCTGCGTGTTAAGGAAGCAAAGAGACTGAGCTACATCATTAGAAAGGCACTCTGTAAAATGTATTTAGTAGATGGAGACCAATGAGTGCTATGACCTTGGCTTAAAGGAGGTAGTGGGTCCATGATGGATCTATAAGCTCAGGGCCACTAAATCTACATTAAGCCGTATTACCTGGATCAAGGACCAACAGAGTCATATGCAACTTCACTGGCTGTACAGAGAATGCCTCCAGAGTTGTACCTTCTGCTCTCAGCACTTCACCAAGGTAGTTGAACTTAGTAGTTGGGCTTACTTATTTAGGCTTGCTAGAGGCAGAATAACTACAGGGAGAGAGAACCCAATAAATGTAGAAAAAAGCAAAGGTTACAGTCTGAAAAGCAGAAATGAAAAAAAAATGAGTCTCAAAATAAGGAACTGGATATTTGGATGCAATATTCCAAAGAAGACCCAATATTTCTGAGTGCAAAAAAAAAAAAAATTCAGAGAACTCAATCAAGGGCAAGGTGATAGGAAATATCAAGAGGAGGGCTTAGCTCTCAAAACCATGGGGAAAGGAATTAGATAGTGAAGCAAAATCCAGCCAATCCTAAGGGCTCTTATGATTCTGGATTCTATAGGAAATATATAATCTGAAAATAAAATAAGTTATATAAACTAAATTTAGCTTTGTACTATTATTACATAATTTTCTAGTGTTCACAATAGATTGCTGAAATTTCACTATGCAAATGCATCAAGGTACTTCAAAAAGTTTGTGGGAAAATGGAATTAAAAGATTATTTTGGTGCAAACCTTTTTGAATTTGAATTTTGAATTTTGAATTACATACATAATTTTTTCATAGTATGCATTTTCCATGAAATTTTTAAAGACCCCCTGTATTTGGAATGATTAGGAAATATTGCCAATAAACAATCTGTTCTGTTTACAGCACCAAGTTGAGTAATAGGATACTATCAAGTTTTCCAGACTTTAAGTTAGGAATCATGGTAAGCAGGCCATTCCTAAAGACTTCCAAATTATAAAAAGTTCATTCAAATCTGGGTTATGTTTCCAGTCGACAACCATGGCTATGGTACTTTTCAGTGGGTGGCAAAGTGGGCCAATCAGAGTGAGGAAAAGGCTGAATCAGGATTTGGGATTTGAACTATTTGTATCCTTTCATTTTCCCAGGCAGCACAGACTCCACTGGAATTCTGGGCTCAATGTGTGGTTCCAAAACTTTGTAGTTTCATCTCTAAGGACTCCAAAATTCTATGTAAATATATAGATATACTATTGCTTATAATATTCCCTTATAGCTTTCAATGGTGTCATTCATATTGGTAATTTGTATTTTATATGTTTATTTCCTGGTCAATCTATTAAGTGGTTCATCAATTTTATTGATCTCTTTTAAAACAACAGCATTTAATTTCATTGAATATTATTATATTTTCTCAATTTCATTTATTTCTGCTTTTATGTGTTTTCATTTCTTGTAATACTTGGATTTAATTTTCCATTCTTTGTGTAGAGCTTTAATTTGGAAACTCAGATAATGGATGTGAGATTTTCTTGTTTTCTAAAATCCTTGTAAATCATTAGTGCTAGAAATTTCCCAATGAGTATTGCTTTACCACATCATACAAATTTTATGTACTTTATTTTCATTTAGTTCAAGTTGTTTTCTCATTTCACTTGAGCCTTTCCTCTTTGAGACATGAATTATTTACAAGTGTGTTGTTTAATATCCAAATATCTGGACATTTTCAAGATATTTTCCTGTTATTGATTTATATTAATTTTTATAGTTAAAGAACACACATTATCTGAGTTCAGCAATTTAATTTCTTGAGAGTAATTTTATGGCCCACAATTTTATCTTTACTGTTTGATATTCCATGAGCTCTTGAAAAGAATGTGTATTGTGCTGTTACTGATGTATTTTATAAATGTCAATTAGGTCAAGTTTGTTGAAATGTTATAGACTTCTAAGTTTGCCAATTTTATGTCTTTTTGTTCTTTCAAATACCCAGGAAAGAGTGTTGTAATCTTGACGTATAATTGTGACTGTACTTTTGATGTCTTCTTTATGTTCCATCATTTTTATCATTTTTATTATTCATGAAATTTGAAGCCCTGTTATTAGGTACTAACTATTTAGGATTGTTATATTCCCTTGATGAATTGACATATTTATAATTAGAAAATGTTCTTTGTTATCCCTGGAAATATTATTTTATCTGAAATATACTTTGACGTTAATATAGCAGTTCCAGGATTTTTTTTGTCATATTTGCCTGGCAAACTTTTTCATCTCTTTAACTACCTGTCAATCTATATTATTATATTAAATATGTAGGGCTCCTTAAAGACAGCATAAAATTAATTTTTTCTCATTTTGAACCCAAACATGCTTATCTGTCTTTAAATTAGTATGTTTATATCATTTGAATTTTAAAAATTATGGACTTATTTGGTCTTATGTATACCTCTTTTGTATCCAATTTATCCTTTCTCCTTTCCATTCCTTTGTTTTCTTTTTTTTTCTGTTTGTATACATGACATTTTCTTTTAACTTTTATTTAATGAATATAAATTTCAGGTGCACAGCTTATGGATTACAATGGCTTCCTCCTCCCATAACTTCCCTCCCACCCGCAACCCTCCCCTCTCCCGCTCCCTCCCCCTTCCATTCACATCAAGATTCATTTTCAATTCTCTTCATATACAGAAGATCAATTTAGTATAAAGATTTCAACAGTTTGCACCCACATAGAAACACAAAGTGAAACATACTGTTTGAGTACTACTTATAGCATTAAATCAAAATGTACAGCACATTAAGGACAGAGATCCCACATGAGGAGCAACTGCACAGTGGCTCCTGTTGTTGACCCAACAAATTGACACTCTAGTTTATGGTGCCAGTAACAACCCTAGGCTGTCGTCATGAGTTGCCAAGGCTATGGAAGCCTTCCAAGTTTGCCGACTCTGATCATATTTAGACAAGGTCATAAAAGACAGAGTGAGGATAGTAACCAATGATCCTAAGAGTGGCATTTACCAGGTTTGAACAATTATACAGCATTAAGTGGGGAAGAGGACCATCAGTACACACAGGTTGGGAGTAGAGCCATTGGTGGTAGAGTAGAGGTTATGATTGCAAAGGAATGAGGCCCAAGTACACTAGACAGGACCTAGAACAAAGGACAGAGTCATTATTAAAGGAGCTAAGAAAGGTACTGTCTAAGCTACAAGTAATTTTTTGATTGAGACGCAAATAGAACCTGACAGAAGGGGCTTGATAATAATCTGGTGGGCTTTAGGCCTTGTAAATTCAGAGGCCCAGACCTATCTATCTCTTCACATGGGGTATATCCTAAGGGAGGTGTGAACCTCCTAGGGGAAGGAAGGCACTCTGTTGACTTTCATTACTTGGCTGGGCTGGGAGGAGAGCTGGCCAGGTAAAGGCAGGTGGCATCTCTAACAAGAAATTTACAGTTCTGCCTGCAATGTTGCTGACCCTACTTGGCCGTCCCCTCAGCTGCAGTGGTCACTTTGGAAGTTGGGCTGAGTGAAGGGCTTTTCAGCTTAGAGCCAATAAGATCTGTGGCTCTGACCTGGGCATCCTTCGACTCCAGGGCAGGTCCATTTCCAGTGATCCAACTCTTAGCATAGCTGCCAGGGCTCTTTACAAGTTGACTTCTGCTGAAGCCCAGGCTTACCACATTGAAAGCCACTGCAGTGGACTAGCCAGTTGGGTCTCCTTGAGGGCAGATCACTGTACAGATCAGCCATTAATAGGCCTGCCACCCATTGCTTCTGATACCTAGCTTTCTTTTCCTCCTGGTTTTTGTTAAAGCAGACCAGAGGATGGAAGTCAAGGGAGTGCCCAAGTCCCATCTCTAATCTTCGGTGGCCTGAACTACAAGTCTATAGTCACAGGCATGTTCTGTAGTAGTTTTTCTAAGGTAGACAATGCCCATGAGGAAAATTATATTCTCACTTAAAAACTTTCTTCCCCTTTGGTCTGAAAGGGAGTGTTTTTCTACTTACTGTTTACTTCGCTGATGGCGGAGTAAATCTAGCTAAGAGATTATAATTTAAGCTCTTTTTTTGGCTATGCTATTACAGAAAAATGTTAGCCATCTCTTTTATAAGGTCTAAAGATTAAATTGTGCGTCCTACAGATTCCTTCATAATAGAATTAGTTTCCTACCTTGAAGAGAATAGAGAAATGAAAGAACAAGTTGGGCTTAGAATAGAGAAATGAGGGAGGAAGTCCTAGATCGCTTGCTGACAATAGCAATATCACATGGATACTTAGCAAATAGTTTCAACCATTAGATAACAACTTAAGAAAACATTTACCAGAAGGTCCAATGCCTTCTATAAATTTTAAGAATCATGTATTTGAAAACACCTCTTAAATATCTAACATGGTGTAGTTTGTTTAGCCAGTAAACTTAAGCACAACCATATAAAATGTTTTTAGTTTCTTTCTACCAACAAGTATAAAACATATGATGCAGAGATTCAGGTCACACGAATTAAAATGTATCTTTGATTAATTTTAGCAGCTTAAATTTATGGACAATCTTATCTATAAGCCAATTAAAATAAAATTCTTAATAATAAAATTTTCCCATGTGGACATACAATATGTACACACATATAACTGAACTTAATAGACCAATATAGCAATTTTAATAATAGCTTTTAAAATTTTTAACTCTTTTTGTAGATTGCCAATTGATTTGAATTGCTTTTTCTTATTAGTAACCTCAGTTAACCATACTTTCTCTCAGTTGGTACTGTTAATACATTATTGGCTTCATCTGTTTACAGAGCCATCCCAAAGTACTGAATACAATAGAAGTGGCTGGAAAAAGTCCATAGGAACCTATAGGAGGACAGCTAAACACAGAACCAACAACGCTTTAGTTTTATGAGTAGCAAATCATATATGACTGTGGATGACAAAAGACTTCAAGTTGCCATGTTTAAAATTATAAACTCATCAAACAACAAGAGGCACTTGCTTCCTTCACAGTATTTTTGAAAGCACCTGTAGGATTTTACAAGTCTTTAACCCTTTAGGCCTCTGGGGCTTTCTCATTAAGATAACTATCATGTCTAGTAACACAAGATCATTAGACTTTTTAATTCTCAAACATTTGTATTAATAGCATTTTCCATTATAGAAACTTAAAGTCTGGTACCACATCACATCTTGACAGTCCTTCTAATATACTCCAAATAGCCTGATTAGTTGGTGTCTCTATAAGATGAGAGACATAGGTCCTTCAATTTTTTCAGTAGGACCAAACTGGAAAAACCAAAGTCCAGGATTTACTGGAAATTTTAGAGACCAGATTGTTTGAAACTTTGATTTTTTGAATGCCTGTCAAGAATGCCAAGAAGGCTCAAAATCCAAAATATCTGGTTGAAATAAGATTCCTTAAAATCATGACATAACATAGACCAAATTTGATCATTGTTACAAGGTGATTATTCAAATCTTTGAAAAGAAGCACATATTTAAATAACCCATAGCTCTTAATAAAAACTCAGCTGTTTTTGAACAATTAGAATTTAACAGACATCAAGAGAACATATAGATTACTTTAACACATTGCTTTAACAGAGCATCAGAGTTTAATTCTATGTCAAAGAGAAATTGAGCTTCCAGTGATCTTTTGCTGTGAGGTTTCCTTCCTTTACCTTCTTTCATATTGATGACCATGTTTCTGTGTTTCTGTGTGTAACACATCTTTAAGCATCTTTTGCAGGGCAGGATGAGTGGCAACAAATTCTTTCAGTTTCTGCTTGCTATGAAAAGTCTTAATTTCACCTTCATTCACAAATGAGAGCTTTGCAGGATATAGTATTCTGGGCTGGCAGTTTTTCTCTCTTAGTACCTGGGCTATGTCTCGCCATTCCCTTCTAGCTTGTAGGGTTTCTGATGAGAAGTCTGCTGTGAGTCTAATTGGAGATCCTCTAAGAGTAATCTGACGTTTCTCTCTTGCACATTTTAGGATCTTTTCTTTATGTTTCACTGTGGTGAGTTTGATTACAACATGTCGTGGTGAGGATCTCTTTTGGTCATGTTTATTAGGGGTTCTATAAGCTTCCTGTACTAAGATGCCTCTGTCCTTCTCCAACCTGGGAAATTTTCTGCTAGTATCTCACTGAAAATGCCTTCTAATCCTTTCTCCCTCTCCATGCCTTCAGGAACTCCTAGAACCCGAATGTTGGGTTTTTTAATAGTATCCTGTAGATTCCCGACAATATTTTTTAGATTTCTAATTTCTTCTTTTCTTTGGTTTGCCTGTTTCCTTTCCTGTTCTCTGTCTTCTAAGTCTGATATTCTCTCTTCTGCTTCGCCCATTCTGTTTTTAAGACTCTCTAATGTGTTTGTCATTTGATCTATTGAATTCTTCATTTCATTATGATTTCTCGTCACTATCACAGTTTCATGTTCTACTAGTTGTTTAATTTCCTTTTGATTCCTCCTTAATATTTCATTTTCACGAGAGAGATTTTCTATCTTGTCCATGAAGGATTTCTGTAGTTCAAGAATTTGTTTTTGAGAACTTCTTAATGTTCTTATCAATGTTTTGAGATCCGCTTCTTGCATTTCTTTGATCTCATCATCTTCATAATCTTGAATTGGGGTGTCTTTTTCATTTGGGGGCGTCATAGTTTCTTCCTTGTTCTTGTTAGCTTGGTTTTTGCGTTTGTTGTTTGGCATGTTGGAGATATTTGGTTTCTTCACTGTGGTATTTTTTCTTGTTACACTATGACTCTCTATTAAGTGGACTGTCTGCTTTCAGTGGAGCCTTAGAGGCTTGAGATGAGTGTGGACTGAGAGCTGTGTTTGGTTCCTCAGGGTTGAGGGTGTGTCAAAGATGACACTCCCAGGTTAGGTGTGGTAAATCTCTCTTTCTTTTTTTGATTTAAAAGGGAAGTAATTCCGCACAGCTGAACGTAATTGGAGGTAGTTAGCAGGCAAATGATATACCCACAGGAGCCAGAGATTGGAAGCTCTTTCCCAAGGACCACACAGGGAATCTCTGCTGCCCTCAGTGTGGGCTCCAATTCTCCTGCAGTCTCCCACTGGGTTGCCAAGTTAGATGCTAATCTCCTGTTATTTCACCCCTCCCCCCAGAGTCAGGATTTCTGCTAGGCTCAGGGCTGGTGCAGACCTGAGGTCGCCCTGCTTATGACGTATGTTCAAAATGGCGCCTGCTCTGTCTTGCTCGCCTTTGAAAGGTGAGCAGAGAGAGAGAAACTTGTGTCCGTATCGGTCACTTTTTTTATTTTTTCCCTCTCTCTCTTCTAGTTAGCCTGGTGAACTTTTCCCCACGGAGTTTCAAGCCTCGTTCCCTCTAGTCTCCTCTTTCCGCTTGCCCGCTGGTGTCTTGGGCTATTGAGGTTCAGCTCACCTCGCGTTCCAGCGCTGGTGTGTTGATTCTGCTGCTGGTGTCCCGAACTTGGGCTCCCACGCTCTCCACGCAGATCCACTGTGAATCACTAGTTCGGGAAGAGTTTGCTCTGCTGTTTCATCCCCTACTCTTCCTTGACCCTGCAGTATCTCCACTTATATTAAACTGTCTCTCCCCCGGACTAATAGTGTGCTCCCTGCCTATTCTGCCATCTTGCCCCTCTACCATTCCTTTGTTTTCTGATTGTAAACTAGTATGGATTTTTTTGTCTTTTATTTGAATATTCCATTTTTATTGATCAATCTACTTTTTGATATATTTCATTGTACAGTTTTGGGGTATTGCTTTTGTTTTATTAGACTTTGCTCTCTGATTAAAATTTACATGCATAGGCATGTTTCACAATGTCCTTATAATTAATATTTTTTCACTTCAAGTGAAACATAAAAAATGTATAAACATGTGTCTTCTTACCTTCCCATTTTTAAAATTTTTCAAAGTTTATTTGGTTTTATTTATTTGAAAGGGAGGGGGAGAAGGAGAGAGAGGGGGGGGGAGAGAGGGGAAGGGGGAGAGGGAGAGGGAGAGGGACCTATCCACTGATTCACTTCCCAAATGCCCACGACACCTGAGGCTAAATCAGGCTAAAGCCAATAGCCAGGAACTCAGTTTGGTCTCCCATGTGAGTGGCAGGGACCTAACTACTTAAGCCATCACCTGGTGCCTTTCAAAGTGTACATTAGCAAGAAGCTGGAATGGAGAACTGAGCTAAGACTTGAACATAGTCATTCTAATATGGCACGTGGGCATCTCAAGCAGTGGTTTAACATACTATGCCACAATGCCTGCCCCTACTTTTTGCCTCACTTGTACTATGTATTGCATCTTGCACACATTAAGAAACTTTCTAGATGGCATGTTAATTTTTGCTGCTGACAATCAAATGCATTTTGAAGATGTAAGATAAAATAATCTGTTATATTTTCCTAGCTATTCACCATTTCTGCTTTTCTTTCTTCATTCCTGAAGTTTCCAAATTTTTCTATACTGTAATTTCTTTTTCCTAAGGAACATCCATTCGCATCTTTTAGAGCAAGTCTCCTGGTGATAAGATCCCTTGTTTCCTGTCTTCTGAGTATTTATTTATTTAACACTCATTTATGAAAGATATATTTATTAGATATAAAATTTTGAATTAGCTGTTCTTCCCTTTTGGTATTCAAAATTTGTTTTTATACATCCTTCTGGTCTGCATGATTTCTGATGAAAACTCTGCATTTATTCAATATTGCTCACTTCCTATAAAGGCTAACTTTCCTTGGATGCTTTCAAAAAAGTTTCTTTTAATCAATTGCTTTTATCAAGTTAGTTATGTTGCATCTAGGTATGCTTTTCTTTTAATTTAACCATTAGGTTTGCAGAACATCCTAAATCTATAAATCCTGTTTTTATTACCATGGGTTTTGGACCATTATTTTATCAAATATTTTTTCTTTATCCATCTTTTTCCTCTTCTAAGATTTTTTTTTAACTTTTATTTAATAAATATAAATTTCCAGTGTACAGCTTATGGATTACAATGGCTTCCCCCTCCCATAACTTCCCTCCCACCCGCAACCCTCCCCTCTCCCGCTCCCTCTCCCCTTCCATTTGCATCAAGATTCATTTTCAATTCTCTTCATATACAGAAGATCAATTTAGTATAAAGATTTCAACAGTTTGCACCCACATAGAAACACAAAGTGAAACATACTGTTTGAGTACTACTTATAGCATTAAATCACAATGTACAGCACATTAAGGACAGACATCCCACATGAGGAGCAACTGCACAGTGGCTCCTGTTGTTGACCCAACAAATTGACACTCTAGTTTATGGCGCCAGTAACAACCCTAGGCTGTCGTCATGAGTTGCCAAGGCTATGGAAGCCTTCCAAGTTTGCCGACTCTGATCATATTTAGACAAGGTCATAAAAGACAGAGTGAGGATAGTAACCAATGATCCTAAGAGTGGCATTTACCAGGTTTGAACAATTATACAGCATTAAGTGGGGAAGAGGACCATCAGTACACACAGGTTGGGAGTAGAGCCATTGGTGGTAGAGTAGAGGTTATGATTGCAAAGGAATGAGGCCCAAGTGCACTAGACAGGGCCTAGAACAAAGGACAGAGTCATTATTAGAGGAGCTAAGAAAGGTGCTGTCTAAGCTACAAGTAATTTTTCTGATTGAGAGGCAAATAGAACCAGATAGAAGGGGCTTTAGGCCTTGTAAATTCAGAGGCCCAGACCTATCTATCTCTTCACATGGGGTATATCCTAAGGGAGGTGTGAACCTCCTAGGGGAAGGAAGGCACTCTGTTGACTTTCATTACTTGGCTGGCCTGGGAGGAGAGCTGGCCAGGTAAAGGCAGGTGGCATCTCTAACAAGAAATTTACAGTTCTGCCTGCAATGTTGCTGACCCTACTTGACCATCCCCTCAGCTGCAGTGGTCACTTTGGAAGTTGGGCTGAGTGAAGGGCTTTTCAGCTTCGAGCCAATAAGATCTGTGGCTCTGACCTGGGCATCCTTCGACTCCAGGGCAGGTCCATTTCCAGTGATCCAACTCTTGGCAGAGCTGCCAGGGCTCTTCACAAGCTGACTTCTGCTGAAGCCCAGGCTTACCACATTGAAAGCCACTGCAGTGGACTGGCCTGTTGGGTCTCCTTGAGGGCAGATCACTGTACAGATCAGCCATTAATAGGCCTGCCACCCATTGCTTCTGATGCCTAGCTTTCTTTTCCTCCTGGTTTGTGTTAAAGCAGACCAGAGGATACAAGTCAAGGGAGTGCCCAAGTCCCATCTCTAATCTTCTGTGGCCTGAACTACACGTCTATAGTCACAGGCATGTTCTGTAGTAGTTTTTCTAAGGTAGACAATGCCCATGAGGAAAATTATATTCTCACTTTAAAACTTTCTTTCCCTTTGGTCTGAAAGGGAGGTTTTTTCTACTTACTGTATACTTCGCTGATGGCGAAGTGAATCTAGCTATGAGATTATTATTTAAGTTCTTATTTTGGCTATGCTATTGCAGAAAAATGTTAGCCATCTCTTTTATAAGGTCTAAAGATTAAATTGTGCATCCTACAGATTCCTTCATAATAGAATTAGTTTCCTACCTTGAAGAGAATAGAGAAATGAAAGAACAAGTTGGGCTTAGAATAGAGAAATGAGGGAGGAAGTCCTAGATCGCTTGCTGACAATAGCAATATCACATGAATACTTAGCAAACGGTTTCACCCATTAGATAACAACTTAAGAAAACATTTACCAGAAGGTCCAATGCCTTCTATAAATTTTAAGAATCATGTATTTGAAAACACCTCTTAAATATCTAACATGGTGTAGTTTGTTTAGCCAGTAAACTTAAGCACAACCATCTAAAATGTTTTTCGTTTCTTTCTACCAACAAGTCTAAAACATATGATACACAGATTCAGGTCCCACAAATTAAAATATATCTTTGATTGATTTTAGCAGCTTAAATTTATGGACAATCTTATCTATAAGCCATTTAAAATAAAACTCTAATAAAATTTCCCCATGTGGACATACAATATGTACACACATATAACATAACATACTAGACCAATATAGCAATTTTAATAATAGCTTTTAAAATCTTTAACTCTTTTTGTAGATTGCCAATTGATTTGAATTGCTTTTTCTTATTAGTAACCTCAGTTAACCATACTTTCTCTCAGTTGGTACTGTTAATACATTATTGGCTTCATCTGTTTACAGAGCCATCCCAAAGTACTGAATACAATAAAAGTGGCTGGAAAAAGTCCATAGGAACCTATAGGAGGACAGCTAAACACAGAACCAACAATGCTTTAGTTTTATGAGCAGCACATCATATATAACTGTGGATGACAAAAGACTTTAAGTCGCCATATTTAAAATTATAAACTCATCAACCAACAAGAGGCACTTGCTTCCTTCACAGTATTTTTGAAAGCACCTGTAGGATTTTACAAGTATTTAACCCTTTAGGCCTCTGGGGCTTTCTCATTAAGATAACTATCATGTCTAGTAACACAAGATCATTAGGCTTTTTAATTCTCAAACATTTGTATTAATAGCATTTTCCATTATAGAAACTTGAAGTTTGGTACCACATCACATCTTGACAGTCCTTCTAATATACTCCAAATAGCCTGATTAGTTGGTGTCTCTATAAGATGAGAGACATAGGTCCTTCGATTTTTTCAGTTGGGCCCAAACTGGAAAAACCAAAGTCCAGGATTTACTGGAAATTTTAGAGACCAGATTGTTTGAAACTTTGATTTTTTGAATGCCTGTCAAGAATGCCAAGAAGGCTCAAAATCCAAAATATCTGGTTGAAATAAGATTTCTTAAAATCATGACATAACATAGACCAAATTTGATCATTGTTACAAGGTGATTATTCAAATTTATGAAAAAAGCACATATTTAAATAACCCATAGCTCTTAATAAAAATTCAGCTGTTTTTGAACAATTAGAATTTAACAGACATCAAGAGAACATAATAGATTAACACATTGCTTTAACAGAGCATCAGAGTTTAATTCTATGTCAAAGAGAAATTGAGCTTCCAGTGATCTTTTGCTGTGAGGTTTCCTTCCTTTACCTTCTTTCATATTGATGACCATGTTTCTGTGTTTCTGTGTGTAACACATCTTTAAGCATCTTTTGCAGGGCAGGATGAGTGGCAACAAATTCTTTCAGTTTCTGCTTGCTATGAAAAGTCTTAATTTCACCTTCATTCACAAATGAGAGCTTTGCAGGATATAGTATTCTGGGCTGGCAGTTTTTCTCTCTTAGTACCTGGGCTATGTCTCGCCATTCCCTTCTAGCTTGTAGGGTTTCTGATGAGAAGTCTGCTGTGAGTCTAATTGGAGATCCTCTAAGAGTAATCTGACGTTTCTCTCTTGCACCTTTTAGGATCTTTTCTTTATGTTTCACTGTGGTGAGTTTGATTACAACATGTCGTGGTGAGGATCTCTTTTGGTCATGTTTATTAGGGGTTCTATAAGCTTCCTGTACTAAGATGCCTCTGTCCTTCTCCAAACCTGGGAAATTTTCTGCTAGTATCTCACTGAAAATGCTTTCTAATCCTTTCTCCCTCTCCATGCCTTCAGGAACTCCTAGAACCCGAATGTTGGGTTTTTTAATAGTATCCTGTAGATTCCCGACAATATTTTTTAGATTTCTAATTTCTTCTTCTTTTCTTTGGTTTGCCTGTTTCCTTTCCTGTTCTCTGTCTTCTAAGTCTGATATTCTCTCTTCTGCTTCGCCCATTCTGTTTTTAAGGCTCTCTAATATGTTTGTCATTTGATCTATTGAACTCTTCATTTCATTATGATTTCTAGTCACTATCAGAGTTTCTTGTTCCACTAGTTGTTTCATTTCATTTTGATTCCTCCTTAATATTTCATTTTCACGAGAGAGATTTTCTATCTTGTCCATGAAGGATTTCTGTAGTTCAAGAATTTGTTTTTGAGAACTTCTTAATGTTCTTATCAATGTTTTGAGATCCGCTTCTTGCATTTCTTTGATCTCATCATCTTCATAATCTTGAATTGGGGTGTCTGTTTCATTTGGGGGCGTCATAGTTTCTTCCTTGTTCTTGTTAGCTTGGTTTTTGCGTTTGTTGTTTGGCATGTTGGAGATATTTGGTTTCTTCACTGTGGTATTTTTTCTTGTTACACTATGACTCTCTATTAAGTGGACTGTCTGCTTTCAGTGGAGCCTTAGAGGCTTGAGATGAGTGTGGACTGAGAGCTGTGTTTGGTTCCTCAGGGTTGAGGGTGTGTCAAAGATGACACTCCCAGGTTAGGTGTGGTAAATCTCTCTTTCTTTTTTTGATTTAAAAGGGAAGTAATTCCGCACAGCTGAACGTAATTGGAGGTAGTTAGCAGGCAAATGATATACCCACAGGAGCCAGAGATTGGAAGCTCTTTCCCAAGGACCACATAGGGAATCTCTGCTGCCCTCAGTGTGGGCTCCAATTCTCCTGCAGTCTCCCACTGGGTTGCCAAGTTAGATGCTAATCTCCTGTTATTTCACCCCTCCCCCCAGAGTCAGGTTTTTCTGCTAGGCTCAGGGCTGGTGCAGACCTGAGGTCGCCCTGCTTATGACGTATGTCCAAAATAAAGATACAAATGTTAAGCATATAGCTATTGCCCCACAGGTCCCTACTATGTTTATTTATTTTTAATTTTTTCCTCATGGCTATTCAGATTGGGTAAAACTATTGACCTACTTTTGATTTTCAGGACCCTTCACCTGTCACTTCTATTCAATGGAGCCTATTCAATGGTTATTTTATCTTTGGATATTGTATCTTTTCCGCTTTAACTTTTCACTTAACATTTAAAATAAACTCTAGTTCCTATTCACTTTGAGAGAGTCCCCCAACTTCCTTCATTGAGCATGATTATGGTAGCTTCTTTGAAGTATGTGAATTCCAACATCTGGGTCACCTTAAGGTTGTTACCCTTGATTCTTTCCTCCTTTAGAATTTTTGAGACTTTTCTGACTTAGTGTACACTTAAGTAAAACATTTTGTACCTTTGGAGCTTTGAATATTTTGTTTTGAGATCCCAAGTCTTTTGAGGTAAAAGGCATGTAAGAAATAATTATTCAATGACCATTTGAAAGTATATAACTCAGAGATACTTAGTATGTTCACAGTCTGTTGAATCATCACCTCTATCTAGTTCCAAGATACTTTTATCACCTCATTAAAAAATCCCATATCCATTAAGCATTGGCACATAGTTCCTGATTCCCTAGACCCTGGTAAACACTAGTCTTCTATCATTCGCTAAGAATTTAACTATTCTGGATATTTCCTATAAAAGGAATCACATAGTACCTAAGATTATCAGCTTCTTTCCCTTGGTATAATGCTTTTGAAGCTCATCTTCATTGCACTATGTATTAGTAACTAATTTTTTTAATGTCTGAATAATGTCCTGTTATATGGGTATAACACTGTATTTTTCTATATATCAGTTGATGGACATTCACATTCCTTCTACCAATTTGACTATACAAAATGTGCCACTATGAGTGTGAACATTCATATATAAATATTTGTTTGTTTTCAAATCTTTGAGGCAAAATGTCCTCAAAGTTCTTTCATGTGGTAGCCCTTGACTGAATTTCTTCCCCTTTGATGACTAATATTCTATTTTTCCATTCATCTATTGATGAACATGTAGGTTGTGTTAACCTCTTGACAACTGTGGATAGGGCTAATTCTGAAGTTGGGTGTACAGATATCTCTTCAAGAGCCAGATTTCAGTTCTTTGTGACTTGAGGCCAGGTTCTTAATCTTCTACTGTTGTTGTGTACTTCTTGCAATGAGAACTGCCCCACAGGTAAAATGGTGAGAAAAATCAAAGGGAGCATATTTTTGAGTAGTCACTCCATACTTTTCAGGCCATGAGATGCTCTTTTTCTAGTTCACTCAGTCAAAGAGAAGGATTTTTTTTTTTTTTTTTGCTTAAAATGTTAAATGTGGGGCAGACACTGTAGCGCATCTGCTTAAGCCATGGCCTGCAATGCCAGCATCCCTTTGTGGGTGCCTGTTCAAGTGTCACCTGCTCCACTTCCAATCCATCTCCCTGCTAATGCACCTGGGAAAGCAGCGGAGGTTGCCTAAGTCCTTTGGCCCCTGCCCCAACATGGGAGTCCTGGAAGAAGCTCTGAGCTCCTGGCTTCAGCCTGGACCACCCCCTGGACATTACCACCATTTGGGGAGTGAACCAGCAGATGGAAGATCTCTCTCTCTCTCTCTCTCTCTCTCTCTCTCTCTTTGTGTGTGTGTGTGTCTGTCTGTCTCTCCGTCTCTCCTTCTCTTGCTCTGTAACTCTGCTTTCAAATAAATAAATAAATCTTAAAAATAAATTTTTAAAAAATGTTACATGCCTGCACAGCTCCTCCTAGTGTTGCCACTGTAGGTAAATAGTTTAGTGGTTTATGCTTGCTGAGTTTATGACAAGAGAAACAAAGAGAAACCAAGAAATAATTTCTCTGTCTCACACCTGCCATCCTTGTAATCTGAGTAGAGACCATTTCTCTTGGAAGGCTCTTTCTTCACACTCACTGACAACTCTCAGAATTTTGACTGCTCTAAAGTCTAAACCAGGAGATAAGAGGGGAAGGAGACAAGAAAATCACTCTTGTATCAATCAGTGTTTGATTTTTATTTTCTTGCCCAGCCAATCTGCTATTATTTAATTTTAAAATTCCACAAGTACTTGCTCTATGTGTTTGTTCATAGGGTTTAGTTGTAATCTATAAGAAAGAGTATGAAATATATGAACTCCTTTTTGCCAGAATTACAATAGTAACTTTGTAATAAAAATAATTTTGTCATTGTATGCTTTTGTTTTATGAAAATACAATTAATTCACTTCATACATGATGACTTTTTATTCAACAATCTTTCTAAATTCGCTTAAGACACATGATTTAAGTGGAAAGTTGTTTTATTTTTCTGTTTGAATTCTAAATGTTCCTGTTAATTTAATTTACTGTAGAAAACTAATAGGTAATTTTATTACATTTCAGAATGGATGGTGAGATGGTGAACATTCATTTCTCTTTCTAAACTCAAGGGAACATTATCAGCATCTATTAAATATTATATAAGCTATAAATATTGGCAGATATTTTTTAGGAAATTAAAGAAGTAAGCATATAATCCTGGAAGCTTGTGTTATCTAGGAACCATGCTGAATTATATTATAAATTTTGTGTGTATGACTTACTTTTATACTTTATATAATGATATATCATCAAGTTTTATTTTCAAAGTAATATTGGTCTAAAGAAGTACGTTGGAAAATAATCCCCTTACTCAAAGAATTGGTATGATTTGTTACTTTTTCTTACATATTTCATATTACAAGTAAATACATTTGAATTTTATATTTTCCTATACAAAGAAAATAGTACACTCTCCAATTTGATTAGATGTAGATTCACATCTTTCCATGAGATTTCAGTTATTTTTTGTAACTTTTATTTAGTAAATATAAATTTTCAAAGTACAGTTTATGGATTACAATGGCTTTTCACCCCCTCGTAACTTCCCTCACACTCACACCCTTCCAATGTCCCACTCCCTCTCCCATTCCATTCACATCAAGATTCATTTTCAATTATCTTTATATACAGAAGATCGATTTAGTATATATTAAGTAAAGATTGCATCAGTTTGCACCCACACAGAACACAAAGTGTAAAATATTGTTTCAGTATTAGTTATAGCATTAATTCACATTGGACAACACATTAAGGATAGAGATCCCACATGAGCATTAAGTACACAGTGACTCCTGTTGTTGACTTAACAATTTGACACTCTTGTTTATGGTCTCAGTAATCACCCAAGGCTTCTGTCATGAGTTGCCAAGGCTATGGAACCCATTTGAGTTCGTCGACTTTGATCTTATTTAGACAAGGTCATAGTCAAAGTGGAAGTTCTCTCCTCCCTTCAGAGAAAGGTATCTCCTTCTTTGATGGCCCCATTCTTTCCGCTGGTATCTCACTCGCAGAGATCTTTCATTTAGGTCCTCTTTTTTTTTTTTTTGCCAGTGTCTTGGCTTTCCATGCCTAAAATACTCTCATGGGCTCTTCAGCCAGATCCGAATGCCTTAAGGGCTGATTCTGAGGCCAGAGTGCTGTTTAGGACATCTGCCATTCTATGAGTCTGCTGTGTATCCCACTTCCCATGTTGGATCATTCTCTCCCTTTTTGATTCTATCAGTTAGTATTCGCAGACACTAGTCTTGTTTGTGTGATCCCTTTGACTCTTAGACCTATCAGTGTGATCAATTGTGAATAGAAATTGATCACTTGGACTAGTGAGATGGCATTGGTACATGCAACCTTGATGGGATTGAGTTGGAATCCCCTGGCACATTTCTAACTCCACCATTTGGGGCAAGTTATTTTTAAATATAATTATTGTGCTTATTTTGATAAGATTTTTCTAAGATTTTTGTGAACTCCATCACTGTTGCAAATAAACAAATTTCCTTTTTCCATTTCTAGAAGTTGCTGTTATTTCAGTTAAACCTCCATGTTATTGTATATTTATCCTGTATCCAGACAACCTATAAATTCTTTCTGGTAAATCCAGTACTGTTTTTAGAAGAGCCTCAAGTTTTCTAATCTTGTAGTTAGAAATGTGCCAGGGGATTCCAATACAATCCCATCAAGGCGGCATGTACCAATGCCATCTCACTAGTCTAAGTGATCAATTTCAGTTCACAATTGATCATACTGATAGGTCTAAGAGTCAAATGGAGCACACAAACAAGAAATAATTTTATCCCTTGTCTTCCAAAGGCATAGATGTCAGTTCACACTTTGTGAACAATAAAATAACGATAATGAGATTGGAGGTAAGAGTATCCTGTACACTTCCTGAATTTAATGTAATTTAAATCCGTGTGCTACATTTCTGCTTATAATATTTGCTTTAGGGTTTTGATAAACTCTCTTTAACAAATTTTAATAGGGCTTATTTCATTTTCATATAATTATAGTCTTCATTAAGAATAGGTTCAGTATTTAATGAAATTATTCTTCAACATCTATTTAAAGATTATAAAAATTGTTCACAAATGTTAATATTATGGATTCTATTGGTAGATTTATGATGTTGATCTACTTTACATTACTGGGATAACTCTTGTTCTTTCATGATTATACTATTATTTGCCTATTATTATACCTATTATTCTTTTGATACTTTACTAAACTCTATTCGTTAATATTTTGTTTCAAACTTTGAGGTCCCTTCAGTGTCTCTAGTCTCCTCTTTTAGTATTTTGTGGGTTTTGCCACTCACATTATTGCTTTGTGAGATATACTGGGGAACTTTTAAATTTTTCTGATTATTCATCTTTACAGTAATTTCAGTGGTGGATACAATCTGAGGAGGTTACAAGAAAATGATGAACAATAATTAACACCCATAAACACATTGAGAAGAATTTCTAGTGATTTATTTTGTGATTACCATGGTTGCATTCTAATAATTAGTAGTTTGGTTGCTGGTATCACTAAATGAGCTTCTATTAGGCCAACATTTCAGTAGCCAAAAGCAATAGAGAATCAGAATGAGCAAAACACAGAAAATAAATGACTGAAGATACTACAGAAGAATCCGTGGCACAGATTCTGAAGAATATCAACAACTGGAGAAAAGAACAGCATTGGTTGAGTTTTCAAATTTCATGACTTATACCTTAAGAGAAAAAGACACTCTCTGCCATGATAGGTGACTGGACAAATGTAAAATATCTTCCTCTTTTGGTGCCTAAGGCACCTGAGGAAGCTCTTTGAGGAAATCTCAAAACTGAAAGATGAAGAAGCATATGGAAAAGGGTAGCGACAGAGTAAGAGAAGCATAGATTCTTGCCCAGGAAACCGTAAACTCTTCCCAAATCTCTAGTTGACCTCTAAACTGTACTTTCCTGGGAGTATACTTCAAGTAGCCTAAGAACATAAATGAACTGGAGTGAAATGTAGGTCCAAGAGACAGAGACTGCAATTTGAACCAAACCATTCTAATGGCCTAGAAAAACAAAAATATTAACACTCTTTAGGGTAAACTTAAATTCAGTATCTCAACAATATAGTATTCACAATGTTTAGTTTATAATATAAAATGCTTTCATTATAAGAAGAGGTGGGAAAATAATCCATTCACATAGACACCTTTCTTTTTTATCTTTTATTTATTTCACAGGTAGAGTTATAGACAGTGAGAGAGAGAGAGAGAGACAAAGAGAAAGGTCTTCCTTCCATTGGTTCACTCCACAAATGGCTGCTACGGCCAGTGCTGCACCAATCCAAAACCAGGAGCCAGGTGCTTCTTCCAGGTCTCCCATGTGGGTGCAGGGGCCCAAGCACTTGGGCCATCCTCCACTGCCCTCCCAGGCCACAGCAGAGACCTGGACTGGAAGAGGAGCAACCGGGACTAGAACCCGGTGCCCATATGGGATGCTGGCGCTGCAGGCAGAGGAGTAACCCAGTGAGCCACGGTGCCAGCCCAAGAACCTTTCAAAAACATGCAATGAAAACAATCTGATGTTGAAATTCACAGATAAGGATTTGATTGCTTCTGTTATATATATATTAATGACAAAGGAAAATATGCTTGTAATGATTGAAAGTGGAATACATCAGAAGATAAATAAAAGCAAATGATGATTGAAAATTTGAGAACTGAATAATATATAAAATAAAATATTTCACCTGCCCCTGCATGGGTTTAACAATATAATGCAGATGATGACAGCAAAAATAGCCAATACATTTAAAGATAGATCTATGGAAACCATTGAAAAATCAAGATAAAAGAAAATATATATATATTTCAATGGAAAAGAATACACCAGGGAATCTATGGAACAATATCCAATACTTTAAGATATTTGTGCATGTAAATTGATATCCAGAAGAGAAAAGAAAGAGAATGGGGGAAAAAACAGTGAACAAAATTTTCTTAAATGTGTTGAAAGCCATAAATACATAGATTCATAAAGTTCAGCTGTTGCCAAACAGTACAAGTTTGAATTATGATGGTATACCTAAGAAAATTCTGTCATCCAAACATGCAGGAATTACTTATGTATATCAAAGCTGTACCAGTTATAATAGATGAAAATAAGAATTTGACTGCCTTTAATAGACATCTAAGTACACATTGCATACTGATGAAAGTTGAGGATGCAGTAAAAAAAAAAAAAGAGTGCTACGGAAGTGACAGGACCTCAAAATTAAAGAATAATCAGTTGTACAAACTTTCTTACTTATTGAGCACCTTAAAAAGGATGCTGATTTTATTGGTACTGCCTCATTATCAAGAACACCTTTTAGATTATAAAGCAGCACTTGAATAGTACTGACATGTTCTTCAGTATTTTCTTGAAAAAGCAAAAAATATCCAAAGAAGAGAATGCTGCTCATCCTTCCAAAAATATTTAAAGGACCAGGCTTTTCTTCCTTTCCCTTACTTCTCGAAGAAAATAAGGTTCTGTGTTGGTTATTCGGTAATGTAGTCATGTCTACCAAGGAGCAGAATTAAGTATCTAAAATAGTTCTCACAAAAATACCAACAGATTAGAATACAATAATTCATGAAACAATTCAGCCAGAAGTAGATAAAAAGAGTAGATTATTGTTTTATTTTATTTCATTCATTTGCTAGATTCTGTATCCTAATATCATTATAGAAACTTGACCCCTAGAATAATGCTTTAAGTGAAAACTTTACTACTATGGAACACAATGTAGATCGCAACTCTTTCATTAAGAACACCAATATTGAATACAACTTATTGGGAATGTTCTTTCAGGCTTGACACCAGCTTACAGTCACCAGAGACACTCATCAAAATGGCAGCAAGAATGCAATTGGCAGCTAGAAGAAGTACAAACAAGAAGGATTTCTGCACCTTTTTAAAAATTCATTCTGGAGACGGAGAGGGACAAGACAAACGCATGGAGAGACAGATTACACAGTCATTTTTCAATGCACAGGATTGGTCTGAACCAATTCAATGATGGTCTCCCATGTGTGTGGCAGGTAGCCCACTGCCCAAGTCATCACCTGCTTCCTCCCGGAGTCTACAATGGCATTAAGCTGGAATCAGCAGCCATCTCCATGAACTGACCTGAGGCTGCATTGATATGGGTTGCAGACTTCTTAACCACTAGGCAAACACCTACTTTCTGCCTTGAGTTTCTGCTCATAATAATCTTATTTCTAGTACCTAACAAAATTTTTGGTAAATAGTAAACAAATTAATAGGGTAAATTAAAGAAATGAGCAACATAAAAATAATTTATGTTTAGAATTCCAGTGTTCTGTACTTCCACAAAAGCAACAAATGTCCGTGAAAACCTGTCAGAATCAACTGTTTTAAACTCATAAATTTAATCCAGTAAATTAAAACAAACAAGAAATGCTTGGTGAAAAAGAAACCACTGCTTTGTATTAAGGGAGCATTGTGGCATTTTAAATTATCTGCTACCATATCTTAAATCTTGGATCAGTGGCTAATTTGAAGATGAAAGCCTGCACTCTTGGTGCAGGTTGTTAGAGCCAGAGGCAGCAAAATAGATCTTTTTCTCAAAGAAATGTACCTATTATTTGACTTCCTTGCTGGGTCCCTGAAGGACTGGCACAATAACTTGCTTTTGTTTTATTTGAGTCAACATTCTCAAGTCTCAAGGGATGTTCTTGATGGAGTTTGCCAAAATTATTTAAATGTGCAGGAATTGTCTGCAGGAAACTGGGGAAATATGCAACAGACCAAACACACAAGGTGCAGACTGAATGGCACGGGAAGGAAGAAATTGGAAAAGGAGAGATGTTGAAATAAGACTTTATTTTTAAGGCAGCCACATGCAACAGGGAATGAAAATAGCCAAACACATGCCCAGGACTCTAAGATTGCTGGGAGAAAGTTTGAGAAGATGCTGTTCATTGACCTGTGCCTTGAATGATCTTCAGCTTCAAACCATAAAGTAGAGGATAAGGCACCATTACAAACATTCTCATTAGCATTGAAGAGCCAATCTGGAAAAGCTAACAGAGTGTTTATGCTTCCTTTTTTTACCCAGAGCTATTGAAGAAAACTCGGTGAAAACACTAGATAATCACTAAATCAATGGAACACTGATGTGAATGGCCACACAAGACAAAGAACACAGATTTTTACAAAAACAATTTAGAAATCAGCAACAACAACTAAACCTCAAAGGAAGGTAAAACTGATTTACAGAGTTGCCACATTCTACTATTCAAAATGGCAAAGTTTCAACAAAATTAAAATGCAAAGAAATTAGAAAACAGGCCTGTTTACAGGGAAAAAGAAATAGAACTTGATGGCTAAGGTTTGCATATTAATGCGGATGTCTCCCCAAGGCTTATGTATTGAAAGCTTGGTCCCAAAAATTAGACTAATGGTTAATGGGTTAATGTTAATTGTTAATGGATTAAGACTGAAAACTTGGTCCAGTGATGGTACCTAGAAGGTGGATGCAGTCGGAAATCTTTAGGTCATTGTGTGTATGCCCTGGAAAGGTAGTCCTCCTGAAATAGTTAATTTTTTTAACTTTTATTTCATAAATATAAATTTCCAAAGTACAATTTTTGGATTACAGTGGCTTTTTCCCAGCATATCCTCCCTCCTACCGGCAACCATCCCATCTCCTGCTCCCTCTCCCATCCCATTCAAATCAAGATTCATTTTCAATTATCTTTATATACAGATCAATTTAGTATATACTAAGTAAAGATTTCAACAGGTTGCACCCACACAGAAAGACAAAGTATAAAGTACTGTTTGAGTGCTAGTTATACAGTTAATTCGCATAGCACAACATATTAAGGACAGAGATCCTACATGAAGAGTAAGTGCATAGTGACTCCTGTTGTTGACTTAGCAAATTGACATTCTTGTTTATGGCATCAGTAATCACCCAAGGCTTCTGTCATGAGTTGCCAACGCTATGGAAGCTTTTAGCATTCGCCAACTCTGATCTTATTTAGAAAAGGCCATAGTCAAAGTGGAAATTCTCTCCTCCCTTCAGAGAAAGGTACCTCCTTCTTTGATGGCCCCGTTCTTTCCACTGGGATCTCACTCACAGAGATCTTTCATTTAGGTCATTTTTGTTTTTGCCACATTGTCTTGGCTTTCCATGCCTAAAATACTCTTATGGGCTCTTCAGCCATATCCGAATGCCTTAAGGGCTGATTCTGAGGCCAGAGTGTTGTTTAGGACATCTGCCATTCTATAAGTCTGCTGTGTATCCCGCTTCCCATGATGGATCGTTCTCTCCCATTAGCAGACAATAGTCTTGTTTATGTGATCCCTTTGACTCTTAATCCTATCATTATGATCAATTGTGAATAGAAATTGATCACTTGGACTAGTGAGATGGCATTGGTACATGCAACCTTGATGGGATTGAGTTGGAATTCCCTGGCAAGTTTCTAACTCCACCATTTGGGGCAAGTCCGATTGAGTATGTCCCAAATCGTACATCTCCTCCCTCTCTTATTTCCACTCTTATATTTAACAGGGACCACTTTTCATTTAAAACTAAACACCTAAGACTAATTGTGTATTAATTACAGAGTTCAACCAATAGTATTAAGTAGAACAAAAAAAAAAACACTAAAAGGGATAAAGTATTAAATTGTTCCTCAACAGTTAGGACAAGGGCTGATCAAGTCACTGTTTCTCATAGTGTCAATTTCACTTCAACAGGATTCTTTGGTGCTGGGTTAGTCCTTGGTTAAGTTATTCCAGTGTATTTGTTTTTGTAGCTATTGGGAATGGGATTGATCTTAGCGGTTCTTTCTCAGCCATGGCATTGCCTGTGTATACAAAGGCTGTTGATTTTTGTGCATTGATTTTTATATCCTGCTACTTTTCAAACTCTTCTATGAGTTCCAATAGTCTCTTAGTAGAGTTCTTTGGATCCCCTCAATAAAGAATCAAAGAGGGATAGTTTGAGTTCTTCCTTCCCAATTTGTATCCATTTAATTTCTTTTTCTTCCCTAATGGCTCTGGCTAAAACTTCCAGAACTGTATTGAATAGCAGTGGTGAGAGTGAGCATCCCTGTCTGGTATCAGATATCAGTGGAAATGCTTCCAACATTTCCCCATTCAATAGGATGCTGGCCGTGGGTTTTTCATAAATTACTTTGATTGTATTAAAGAATGTTCCTTCTATACCCAATTTGCTTAGAGTTTTCATCATGAAAGGGTGTTGTGCATTATTAAATGCTTTCTCTGCATCTATTGAGATAAAAATATGGTTTTTCTTCTGCAGTTTGTTAATGTGGTGTATCACATTGATTGATTTGTGAATATTGACCCATCCCTGCATACCAGAGATAAATCCCACATGGTCTGGGTGGATGGTCTTTCTGATGTGTTGTTGCATTCTATTGGCCAGAATTTCATTGAGGATTTTTGCTTCTATGTTCATCAGGGATATTGGTCTATAATTTTCTTTCAGT
Source organism: Lepus europaeus (assembly GCF_033115175.1). Lineage (NCBI taxonomy): Eukaryota > Metazoa > Chordata > Mammalia > Lagomorpha > Leporidae > Lepus > Lepus europaeus. The sequence continues at coordinate 55,978,661 of NC_084850.1, forward strand.
GATGCATCTTTTTCAGGTTTAGGGATTAAGGTGATGCTGGCTTCATAGAAAGAATTTGGGCGGATTCCCTCTTTTCCTATTTTTTAATTTTTTTATTTTTGATAGGCAGAGTGGACAGTGAGAGAGAGAGAGAGACAGAGAGAGAGAAAGGTCTTCTTTTGCCGTTGGCTCACCCTCCAATGACTGCTGCGGCTGGTGTGCTGCAGCCATGGCACCACGCTGATCTGAAGCCAGGAGCCAGGTGCTTCTCCTGGTCTCCCATGGGGTGCAGGGCCCAAGCACTTGGGCCATCCTCCACTGCACTCCCTGGCCACAGCAGAGAACTGGCCTGGAAGAGGAGCAGGATCGGTGCCCCAACCGGGACTAGAACCCGGTGTGCCGGCGCCGCAAGGCGGAGGATTAGCCTAGTGAGCCGCGGCACCGGCTTTCTCTCTTCTATCTCACGGATTCTGTTGTTTAGGCTCGCAAATGCGTTTGTCATTTGATCTATTGAACTCTTCATTTCATTTTGATTTCTCTTCACTGTTGCAATTTCATGTTCTACTAAATTCCTCATTTCATTTTTATTCCTCCTTAAGATTTCATTTTCATGAAAGAGATTTTCTGTCCTGTCCAGTATGGATTTCTTTAGTTCATGAATTTGTTTCTAAGAGAACTCCTAAATGTTCTTAGCATAAATTTCTTGAAATCTGTATCTTGCATTTCTTCTATCTCATCATCTTAATCATCTTGTATTGGAGTGTCATGTTCATTTGGGGGCATCATGATGTCTTCATTCTTGTTTCTTCAGTTTCTGCATTTTTTGTTTGGCATTGTGGAGATATTTTTTGGTTTCTTGTGCTTCTTTTCCCACGCTGTGGTGGCTTTTCTCGTTATATTCTGACTCTCTTATTCAGACGGGAAGTAATTCTGCTCATCTGTGCACTTCTCCTTGATGACAATCAGTGTCTGAGCTCTGGCCCCTGTGGGTATAATATTCGTCTGCTCTGTCCCAAGGAACACACAAAGGATCTGTGCAGTCCTCAGTGTAAACTCAGATTCCCTTGCAATGTCTCCCACCGGGTTGCCAAGGTTACCGAGTTTGTGGCGTCTCCCACCGAGTGTACTCATGTCCTAGGTACACCGTGAATTCTCCCACACAGTCACAGTCCCAGTTCATAAACTCCACACATTCACTAGGTCTTAATCTCCTGTTATTTTTCCCCACCAGAGTCAGGTTTTTCTGCTTAGCTGAGGGCAGGCACAGCCCTGAGCTGACACAGCTCTTACGTATGTCCAAAGTGGCGCCTGCTGTATTTTTTCCCCACCTTTGTAAGGTGAGTGGAAAGAGAGAATCATGTCCGAACCGGTCCCTTTTATTTTTTTTTTCTCTCCTCTAGTTAGGCTGGTGAACTTTCCCCCACGGGGCTTCAAGCCTCATTCCCTCTAGGCTCTTCCTGCCACTTTTTCACCAGTGTCTCAGGATACTGTGGTCTCACCTGACCTCCCTTTCCAGCGCTGGTGCATAGACTCGGCAGTTGGGGTCCCAAGCCATGGGCACCTGTGCCCTCCACGTAGGTCCACCATGTCCCACTAGTTCCGGAAGAGTTTCCTCTGCAATGTTTTCCCTAACTCTTCCCTGAGACTACAGTATCTCCACTTCTATTAAACTATCTTTTCCTGGACTATCAGTGTGTTCCCTTCCTACTCCACCATCTTAAATAGTTGATTTTTATAAAAAGATTTATTTATTTATTTGAGAGGTAGGGGCATTTGTGGATTGAACCAGTAGATAGAAGATCTCTCTCCATCAGCCTCTGTCTGTCTGCCATTCAAACTGGAAAATATGAAAATAAAAACAATAATTTAGAAAATCTTCTATTTAAAAAGCTAAAGATTGAGAGGCAAATAGAACCTGACAGAAGGGGCTTGATAATAATCTGGTGGGCTTTAGGCCCTGTAAGTTAAGAGGCCCAGACCTATCTATCTCTTCCCAAGAGGGGTACATCCTAAGGGAGGTGTGAACCTCCTAGGGGAAGGCACTCTGTTGACTTTCATTACTTGGCTGGCCTGGGAGGAGAGCTGGCCAGGTAAAGGCAGGTGGCATCTCTAACAAGAAATTTACAGTTCTGCCTGCAATGTTGCTGACCCTACTTGACCATACCCTCAGCTGCAGTGGTCACTTTGGAAGTTGGGCTGAGTGAAGGGCTTTTCAGCTTGGAGCCAATAAGATCTGTGGCTCTGACCTGGGCATCCTTCGACTCCAGGGCAGGTCCATTTCCAGTGACCCAACTCTTGGCAGAGCTGCCAGGGCTCTTCACAAGCTGACTTCTGCTGAAGCCCAGACTTACCACATTGAAAGCCACTGCAGTGGACTGGCCTGTTGGGTGTCCTTGAGGGCAGATCACCATACAGATCAGCCATTAATAGGCCTGCCACCCATTGCTCCTATGCCTAGCTTTCTTTTCCTCCTGGTTTGTGTTAAAGCAGACCAGAGGATGCAAGTCAAGGGAGTGCCCTTGTCCCATCTCTAATCTTTGGTGGCCTGAACTACAAGTCTATAGTCACAGGCATGTTCTGTAGTAGTTTTTCTAAGGTAGACAATGCCCATGAGGAAAATTATATTCTCACTTTAAAACTTTCTTTCCCTTTGGTCTGAAAGGGAGGTTTTTTTTTTTTTCTACTTACTGTATACTTCGCTGATGGCGATGTGAATCTAGCTATGAGATTATTATTTAAGCTCTTATTTTGGCTATGCTATTACAGAAAAATGTTAGCCATCTCTTATAAGGTCTAAAGATTAAATTGTGCATCCTACAGATTCCTTCATAATAGAATTAGTTCCCTACCTTGAAGAGAATAGAGAAATGAAAGAACAAGTTGGGCTTAGAATAGAGAAATGAGGGAGCAAGTCCTAGATCACTTGCTGACAATAGCAATATTACATGAATACTTAGCAAACCGTTTCAACCCTTAGATAAGAACTTAATAAAACACTTACCAGAAGGTCCAATGCCTTCTATAAATTTTAAGGTAGCTTAGACAGCACCTTTCTTAGCTCCTCTAATAATGACTCTGTCCTTTGTTCTAGGCCCTGTCTAGTGCACTTGGGCCTCATTCCTTTGTAATCATAACCTCTACTCTACCACCAATGGCTCTACTCCCAACCTGTATGTACTGATGGTCCTCTTCCCCACTTAATGCTGTATAATTGTTCAGACCTGGTAAATGCCACTCTTAGGATCATTGGTTACTATCCTCACTCTGTCTTTTATGACCTTGTCTAAATATGATCAGAGTCGGGGAACTTGGAAGGCTTCCATAGCCTTGGCAACTCATGACGACAGCCTAGGGTGGTTACTGGTGCCATAAACTAGAGTGTCAATTTGTTGGGTCAACAACAGGAGCCACTGTGCGCTTGCTCCTGATGTGGGATCTCTGTCCTTAATGTACTGTACATTTTGATTTAATGCTATAACTAGTACTCAAACAGTATGTTTCACTTTGTGTTTCTATGTGGGTGCAAACTGTTGAAATCTTTACTTAATGTATACTAAATTGATCTTCTGTATATAAAGAGAATTGAAAATGAATCTTAATGTGAATGGAAGGGGAGAGGGAGTGGGAGAGGGGAGGGTTGCGGGTGGGAGGGAAATTATGGGAAGGGGAAGCCATTGTAATCCATAAGCTGTATACTGGAAATTTATATTCATTAAATAAAAGTTAAAAAAAAAAGAGAATGAAAGATCTTCTAGAGTATGAATCTTCTATCATCATAAGCTTTAGCAAAATGGTCCATGTTCTCTTCGTTTAATGATAGAAATGAAAATGGAACAAAGTGAATATCCAACACAAAGTCACTTGGAAATGAGAATATCCAGTGATGATTTTGAGACCTTATGAATTTTGAACTTGAACTATTTTCATAATATTAAAATAGGTATTTTAATAAAGCTCATAGAACAAAACTACCTGATGTCAAAAGCCTGTCATATTTAAAACTTTCTGATATCAGTGTATAAAAATTTGGAGGGAATTTAGTCCTAACCTTTCTATTTTCACTGTTAGAAAATTGTTATAAAGCAAAACAAAAGTAATAAGTTCACAATAAGTTCTTTCAGATCAATTCTTCTCAATTCATATTTTAGAATATCTGCTCTATGCCAATCCTTCTTAGGCATGGGAAATATGTGAATGGGGTAGTTCCCACCGTTGAAGAACATAAAGTCTAGTGAGAGAGCAATATATGTGAACACTTCATTCCAGTAGAATATGGTAAATGCCAATATGGAAGACAGTCCAGGACCATCAAACCTGGCTTTTGGAAAAACTTCTTCAAGAATATGGTGTCTAACTCTGGAAAAAAAAAAGCCTAAATGAAAGATCTCTGTGAGTGAGATCCCAGTAGAAAGAACAGGCCATCAAAGAATGAGGTACTTTTCTCTAAAGGGAGGAGTGAACCTCCACTTTGACTATGACCTTGTCTAAATAAGATTGAAGTCGACGAACTCAAAAGGCTTCCATAGCCTTGGCAACTCATGACGACAGCCTAGGGAGATTACTGACGCCATAAACAAGAGTGTCAATTTGTTAAGTCAACAACAGGAGTCACTGTGCACTTACTCCTCATGTAGGAGCTCTGTCCTTAATGTGTTGGTCAATTGGTCAATGTGAATTAATGCTATAACTAGTACTCAAACAGTATTTTACACTCTATGTTCTGCGTGGGTGCAAACTGTTGATATCTTTACTTAATACATACTAAATTGATCTTCTGTATATAAAGTTCATTGAAAATGAATCGTGATGTGAATGGAATGGGAGAGGGAGCGGGAGTTGGAGCGTTGTGGGTGGGAGGGAAGTTATGGGGGGGGGGGGCCATTGTAATCCGTAAGCCGTACATCGGAAAGTTATATTTGCTAAATAAAAGTTAAAAAAAAAAGCTAAAGAAAACTATTGACAAAGGACTAATGGAAACAAGGACAACAATGTCTCAACAAATATAGAATATCATTAAAGATATAACATTGTGAAAGAAATGAAATAGAAAATCTGAAACTGAAAAGTATAACAACTGAAAAAAATTCACTAGAAGGATTCAAAAGCAGCATTTTGTATATGAAATGCTGCAGAGAATAAGAAAATGGGTCAGTTGTGATTTTCAGAAAGAGAAAAATAATGAAAAACTGACCATTCCTAATATACTTATGGGACACTATCAACTGTACAAATGCATAATAATGATAATACAAGGAGTGGAGAACAAAAAGCATGAAAAGTATTAAAAAGAATACTTAGGCACTGATGCTGTGTTGTAGTGGGTAAAGCCGCTGCCTGCAGTGCAGGCATCCCATATGAACACTGGTTCAAGTCCCGGATGCTCCACTTCCCTGCTCCACTTCTGATCCAGCTCTCTGCTATGGCCTGGGAAAGCAATAGAAGACAGCCAATGTCCTTGGGCCCCTGCACCCACGTGGGAGACCTGGAAGAAGCTCCTGGATCCTGACTTCGGATTGGCTCAGCTCAGGCCGTTGAGGCCATTTGGGGAGTGAACCAACAGCTGGAAGCTCTCTCTGTCTCTGCCTCTGCCTCTCTGTAACTCTGCTTCAAATAAATCTTTTTAAAAAAGTGATCTTTTTTAAAAAAAGCAAATACATAAAGCAATAATTATAGATATATATCAATGAGCATAAAATATATAAATATGCAATTTGTGCCAACAGTAACAAAAGAACAGGAAGATGTAAGGGAGCAAAAATTTTACATACTATTAAAACAGTATCTATAATTAAATTTTGATTGTTATAAAGGAAAAATAATGATCATAGTTGCCAATTAACCAACAAGGAAGAAACCAAAATAATATGCAGAAAAAGAAACAAGAAAAGAATCAAGTGGTACTGTTTAAAATTAATCAGAAGAAGAAATAATGGTACATGTCATATTGAAAATGGTGTCAATAAGTCCTTTCTTAAACTGACATTTCTTTATGAATGGACTAAACTCTTCAATTAAAAGGTAGAGTGAGGCCGGCGCCGCGGCTCACTAGGCTAATCCTCCGCCTTGCGGCGCCAGCACACCGGGTTCTAGTCCTGGTCGGGGCGCCAGATTCTGTCCCGGTTGCCCCTCTTCCAGGCCAGCTCTCTGCTGTGGCCAGGGAGTGCAGTGGAGGATGGCCCAAGTGCTTGGGCCCTGCACCCCATCGGAGACCAGGAGAAGCACCTGGCTCCTGCCATCGGATCAGCGCGGTGCGCTGGCCGCAGCGGCCATTGGAGGGTGAACCAACGGCAAAGGAAGACCTTTCTCTCTGTCTCTCTCTCTCACTGTCCACTCTGCCTATCAAAAAATTTTTAAAAAAATAAATTAAAAAATAAATTAAAAAAAAAGGTAGAATGAATAAACTACCTTCTGGCACATGTACATTGAAAGTGAAAGGATACAAAAGATATACCATGCAAATAGTAACCAAAAGAAAGCTGGGGTAGTTAAACTAGTACCAGGTAAAGTAGAACTTGAGACAAAAATTTTCATAACAATGAAGGACATTATTTTTTATAAAATGGATCAAGCCAATTAAAAAGATAAAATAATTATAATAATATTATGGTACTCTAAAAATTGTGGAAAAAAAGAATAAAAAATAATTTTATTGGAGTATGTGCTGTGGGCTTAGCTTCCTGCTAATAGCTTGGGAGGCAACAGGAGGTTCCATGGGTTCATGCCAACCACATGGAAAACATGGATAGAGTGCATAGCTGATGGCTTTCACATGGCCCAGCCCTGTTTCTGTCACCATGAATTTTTGAAGATCCCTCCTATGTACCTGTAACAACAGAGCCCCAAAATACAGCAAGCAAAAATGTTGAGAAATTAAGGGAGAAGAAGAAAGATCTAGAATAATACTTGGAACCATCAAGACCCCATTTTCAATAGTGGCTAGAACAGGTAGACAGAAGATCAATAACAAGATGAGGACTTACCACTGTGATTCTAATAGACATGTGTAGAACATTCCATCCAACAACAAAGAGGATTATCTGGGATAGTCTATATGTACAATTATTAAACAGGTATCAATATATTTTAAACTTTGTTATTCATAGCATTATCCCCACAATGGAGAGAAACTAGAAATCAGCAACAGAAAAGAAAATTGAAAAATTCACAGACATGGGGAAATTAAACAATACATTCAGTACTAAACAGTATTAAATATGAATGGATAAAATAAGAAACAGCAAATGAAATTAGAAAATATTTTCAGAAGAGTGAAATGAAAACCGTTACCAAAAATTATTGGATGCAGCAAAAGCAGTACTCAGATGGAAATTTACAGCTGTAAATGGCTGCATTTACATAGAAGAAAGATCTGAACTCAATAACCTAAATTCATGCCATAAAAAATCAGAAAAGGAAACATAACACTATCTTTTAACTATCAAAAGATCCTAAATGATAAAGATTAAAATTGAAATACACAATATAGAAAATAAGGAAAAAAAAAGAAGACAAAAGTTAATTCTTTGAAAAGATCAAAAACAGTTAAACCTTTAGAAAGAGTGACTAAAAAATAGAGAAGACAAAAATCACTAAAATTAGAAATGAAAGTGGGGGCATTACTATTAACTCTACAGAAATAAAAAGAATTGTAAACCAATACAATGAACTACTGTTCTTCAACAAATTAAATAACTTAAATGAAACCAATTCCTAGCAACACAAAAACTGCCAAATGTGATCAAGAAAACAGAAAATCTGAAGAAATTTGTAATAAGTGAAGGCATTTGAATCAGTAATTTAAAATCTGCCAACAGGTAAAGCTTAAGTCCAGATGGCTTCACTGGTAAATTTTACCAAACACTTAAAGAAAAATTAGCACCAATCTTTCTCAAACTCTTGTGAAAACCAGAAGATGACAGAATACTGTGTAACACATTCCAGGAGAACAGCATTATCCTAATACCAAAGCCAGATAACAATAGCACAAGAAAGAAAACTACAGGACCAATATGATTTATGAATACAGAAGTAAGAATCCTAAACAGAATATTAGCAAGTGAAATTCAGCACCATATTATACAACATAACCAAGTTGAATTTATTTCAGAAATGTAAGTGTATATAAAAATCAATGTAATACCTTTTGATTATTATTTATAACCCTTGTCTAGATTCCTGTAGAACAGTGGTCTTTCTGCTCTTTACTTGTTGCATATTATGGTTAGTGGTGCATTAAACCTATGATTATAAAGTAAATTGAAATTATGTTATTGCAAAAATTAAAGGAAAATAAGAATGAAGGAAGATTGAGGGAGGGTGGGTAGAAAGGACATGTAGTTATCTTCTTAGGATTGTATCTATGAAATATGTGAAATCTGTTATCTTTATATTAATAAAAATAAAAAATTTAAACATCAACATAATGTATCATATTAATAGAATAAAGGTGAGCAAACCATGTGATCATTTCAACTGGTGCAGAAAAAAGCATTTAACAAAATCCATTATCCTTTCATGATTTAAAATAAATTCACACCTGCTCCCCATGTAGCACCTATGTCCTTAATGTGTTGTACTATGTGAATTAACGGTAAAACTACTACTCAAACAGGACTCTATACTTTGTGTGTCTGTGTGGGTGCAAACTGTTGAAATCTTTACTTGGTATATACTAAGTTGATCTTCCATATATAAAGATACTTGACAATGAATCTTGATGAAAAATGGGATGACTATGGGTGGGAGGGAGGTTATGGGGGGAAACGCTGCTATAATCCAAAAGTTGTACTTTGGAAATTTATATTTATTAAATAAAAGTTTAAAAAATTATTTTTAAAAAATTCAACAAACTAGGAATAAGAGGCAACTTTCTCAATATCATAAAATACATTTATGAAAATCCCACAGCTTATATTGTACTCAGTAGTGAAACGTTGACACATTTCTCTCTAAGATCAGGAAAAAACATGCAGGAAGCTCATTTTCATTACTTCTTTTTAATATTGTATTAGAAATTCTACTTAGAGCCATTAGGAAAGGAAAGACAATAAAAGGTAAGGGCTGGTGCGGTGGCGCGGTAGGTTAAAGCCCTGGCCTGCAGCTCTGGCATCCCATATGGGCACTGGTTCGAGTCCCATCTGCTCCACTTCTGATTCTGCTCCCTGCCAAACAACTGGGAGACCTGGAAGAACTCCTGGATCCTGGCTTTGGATCAGCTTGACTCTGACCTTTGCAGCTATTTGGAGAGTGAACCATCGGATGGAAGACCTCTGTCTTTCTCTGTTTCTACCTCTCTCTGTAACACTGTCATTAAAATAAATAAAATAGGTCGGCGCCGCGGCTCACTTGGCTAATCTTCCGCCTGTGGCACCAGCACCCCGGGTTCTAGTCCCAGTTAGGGGGTCGGATTCTGTCCCAGTTGCTCTTCTTCCAGTCCAGCTCTTTTTTGTGGCCCGGGAAGGCAGTGGAGGATGGCCCAAGTGCTTGGGCCCCTGCACCCGCATGGGAGACCAGGAGGAAGCCCCTGGCTCCTGGCTTCGGATCGGCTGCAGTGCACTGGCCGTAGCGGCCATTTGGGGGGGTGAACCAACAGAAGGAAGATCTTTCTCTCTGTCTCTTTCTCTCTCACTGTCTAACTCTGCCTGTCAAAAAAATACAAGAAAAGAAAAGAAAAAAAGAAAATGGAAAAAATAAATAAATAAATTTTTTTTTAAAAAAAGAAAGGCAGAAGAAAATTGGAAAGGAAGAAATAAATTATCTCCATTTGCAGAATACATAATTTTATATGTGAAAAACCTCAAAGAACACACACACACACACACACACACAATACATCTAATTAAATGAATTCAGCAAGGTTTCGGGAAACAAGATCAGCACATGAAAATCAGATGTAGTTCTATACACAGCAATGAAAAATCCATAAAGGAAAGTAAGAAAACAATTCAATTGCAAATTATAAGAGCGTGCAAAAAACCTCAACTGATGGTAGCATCACCCAAATAAAGGAATAATGTACTTAAACATGCTGCAAACTAGATGAACCAAAAAACATGCTATGTGAAAGAAATTAGACAAAGTCTAATTATATGATTCTATTTATATGAAATATCCAAATTTGGTAAATTCATAAATTAGTAATCAGATTAGAGACTGCCCAGGGTTGAAGGAGAAGAGAATGTAGAGTGACTGCATAATGAGTAAGAAGTTTCCCTTTGGAGTGATGCAATGTTTCAGAGCTACACTAGACAGCGTTGACGGTTTCACGATATTGTAAATGTACTAAGTGCTGTTGCATTGTACACTTTAAGGTGATAAATTTTACATTGTGTTATCTCAAGAAAACTTCATTGTAACACTGAGGTTTCATCATTATCATCACCATGGAAAGCAATACTTCCCAACTTTCACTTTGTTTAAAAAGCTTAAATTATCAGAGGAAAACATAAGTAGACTATAATTTAAAACTGTAGTCAGTAAAATTTGCATAACATAGTCTTGTCTTCTTTCTATTCTCTTTCAGATTATGTCTGGCCACTACCTAGATATTTGTGCCCCGTCTGGATTTCTTTGGATGTATTATTTTCAACAGCGTCCATCATGCACCTCTGCGCTATATCGCTGGATCGGTATGTAGCAATACGTAATCCTATTGAGCATAGCCGTTTCAATTCGCGGACTAAGGCCATCATGAAGATTGCTATCGTTTGGGCAATTTCTATAGGTAACTAAACTTTCTTGGCCATTAGAATTGCAGCGGCTATGCTCAATACCTTCGGATTATGTACTGTGAACAACGTACAGACGTCGACTGGTAACATTTGCGTTTAATCGGGATGTTTAAGAGAATTATTCTTAACCTATTTATCTGATAATTAGGTTAACAATAATGAAAGGAATGTAATGTATATGAATATTGTAATTTAAAGTTTACATTTATGCTGTTAAACTGTTTTATGCATTTATATGCCAATGAATTCTGCAACACAGATAGAAAAGCATTGAGACAATTAAAATGCTTTGATGATGCAAAGCTATAATTTTAAAAATATAAAATTTAAAATTTGGAAAAGATATATCTATCTTTTTCAATGGAAAATTAATGATGCAATCTGATTCTGTATAAAGTATGTCTAAATTTATGCATTATTAAACGTAAAATATTCTAATTCCCATAAGATTTCATTGTCATTTTGAATTCTGGTTATACAAAATGAGAAGAAAGCTATTAGTATTTTTAAGGATTGGGGGAATTTAAAGGGAAAGAAATCATTATCTTATTGCTCATATTTAACATATTTCTAAGTACCTAACAGTTGGAATTTAGGGCTTTTGCAATCCACATTATTTTTGTTCCATTTGAGCATATATTGTTTTTCATTAAATAGTTTCTCTTTGAATATGTTTCTGTAAAAAGTTCAAGTTAAGTTTGCAGCACTATTAAGACCTCTATATAATCTGCACGGATATCATGTAAAGATTTTGACTTTGTGTTTACTCCCCAGATAAGCTTAAATTTTAGCATTATTCTATTGCAGTTTTCTGTCTGTGTATAATACAAATACCTTTAGATAAAAAGCCATGACAGTTCTTAAAAAAAATGCATCTGTATACACAATTTGACTTACAGATTCAAAGCTTTACACTTTTTACCCCCTCCAATCCAAAGAGCTCATCTAAAAAGATATCAGCTATTATGATGCTGACAACATGAAATACATGGATATATTAAATCAGCATACTAGAGACATCAGCTTCTAGTACTGACTGGGTAACTCACAGTGATTCTTCCCTGAACACAGCTAAAAATATGGATAACATATAAAAATTATTGTGAAACTTATAAAACAGTAAAAGATTATTTGGCCAAGATTTAAAAAAAAAAAAAAAACAGGAAAATGGCTATGAGTGGTGGCTCATGGTTGTCAGTTAAGCCAGACGAGTTGAGTTTATTTCACAGTCCCACAAAAAAGGAGGGCCAAAATAGGAATATTGCCAAGGATTAATCGATCTGAGCTCAGTTTTGAGATCCCAGAGGTATTTGAGGAATAAGGTAGTACAAGTTATCTGTGTAATGGACAAAAATATTAAGCCTTGAAATTAGATTAAGGTGATTTCCATTATTTATGTTTCCTTTTTTTCTGTTGTTGTTGGAATAAGTGAGAGAGAGAAAGAGAGTGAGAGAGAGAGGAAGGAAGGAAGGAAGGAAGGAAGGAAGGAAGGAAGGAAGGAAGGAAGGGAGGGAGGAAGAGAGGGAGGGAGGGAGGAAGGAAGGAAGGAAGGGCGGAAGGAAGGAAGGGAGGGAGGAAGGAAGGAAGGAGAAAGAAACAACTTTAACCTGGACTTTAAGTTATTTATTCCAATAATTTTCAAAGGTATCACTGAAATACAATGATAAGCATGTACAGAAGTCCAATACAGCATGAAATAGTAAGGGGGCAATAAAATGCAAATTAACCAATTGGCACATAATTAGCAGGTACAGGCTTTAAACAACAATTTGTAAGGTATACCTGGAAACTACAAGTTAATTTAAGTATTTCATCGAGAAAATGTAGACTATAAAGGGTGATGTTCAGATATGAGAAACAATTAAAAAATTTACAGAAGGATAGAAAATGCAGCAAAGAGTAAGAAAATAATAGACATGCAGTATAAAATGAGTTATGTAAGGAGAGAGATGAATAGCAGAAAGCAATATTTGAAGAACTAATGGTGTTTTGAATTAACAAAATAATTCACCAAATCATAAGTAAAATGAATAAATAGTAATCATCATCTAGACCCATAATAGTGATGTAAAAGAAAGAAAGAAAAAAATTAATATAAGTCTTATAGGAAAAAATAGAGATCAACATCAATGGAAGAGTCAGATGGATGAATACTTTCTCCTTTTTTGTGAAATTGTATTAAAATACAGTATACATATCATGAATTGTCTTCATAGCAACAATGAAATCTAGAAGATGTTAGAATGATAGTGTTAGTGTGCTGAAAAACTTGAATGCTAAACTAGTTTATATAATTAGCAAAATTATGCCTCAAGAATCAGAAAGTCAATCTATGCCCCCAGAATACCTCCTGTATCTTATCTTTCAATAACATCTTAAATATCAGTTTTCCCTTTAGAGGGGGTCTGTGAGTAGAATCCAACACATCTATGAATTTTACACTCTTAAAAACAAATATATGCAATAAAATGTGCAAATATTAAGTGCATATATTGATGAATTTTTGCAAAAGTGTATACCTCTGTAATGAACACCAAGAAAAAGATATGGAGCCTCTAAACTGTTTTGCTCTTTCTGTCAGTATTCTCCCATCGATTACTACTATTCTGACCTATATAGTAACAGTTATTTTGCCTGTTTGAGAACATCATATAAATGGAAGCACATAATATATACTCTATGATTTATTCTCTTAAATCTGACTTCTTTCAATCAATAATTGGTCTATATGGTTCATCTACATTGTTACATTCATCATAGTTGGTGTTTTTAATTGTTGCATTACACAAAAATAAATTTACCTTCTAAATGTTGATGGACATTTGATTTGTTTCCAGTGTTTGACTATTAAAAAATAAAGTTGCCATAAACATGAGTATCCATGTTTTTTGTTGGATGTAATCATTCATTTCTGTTATGTATTTACCCAAAAGAGAAATCTGAGAATCAGACTTGTTTAGTATGTGGCGTCAAAGATTTTTCAATACTCATGAAATAAATTAGAAAAAGTACCAACAATAGCAATATTGTTGGGATATAGTTGTTTATAAATGGCATATTCAAACATTTATACCCCTTACATAATAATTTTAGCCTTTTTTCTCACTTTATTATCTTTGTCATGAATCCCATATTATGTAAAATTAATATGATACATTCCAGCTTTCAAGAAAAGTAATATATATGTATGTATATATAAAACAGTTCCATATCAAGTGAATATGGTAAAATACTAAAAATTATAAAGTGTGTGCTCATTGAACTGTATATTATTCTATATTATTTGAAAAATTTTTTCATTTATTAAACTTTTATTTAATGAATATAAATTTCCAAAGTACAGCTTATGGGTTACAATGGCTTTCCCCCCTCCCCTAACTTCCCTCCCACCCGCAACCCTCCCCTTTCCTGCTCCCTCTCCCCTTCCAATCACATCAAGATTCATTTTCAATTCTCTTTATATACAGAAGATCAGTTGAAATCTTTACTTAATATACACTAAACTGATCTTCTGTATATGAAATATTTTTAAATAAAAAGGGAAAAAAGAAATGTAAGACATGTAGGAAAAATAAATTTTTTTTACCAAATTTACTATTGCTAGTCTTAATCCAGAACTAATATATTTTTGTAGGACCAGATAGTAAATATTGTAGACTTGGTGATGTATGTGCAATCTCTGTCACTTGTACCTTTAACAACCCCTTTAAAATGTGGAATAAATTCTTAGCTCATATTCCATATAAAAATAGCCAGCAGGTCAGATTTAGAGCATGGTCATAGTTTGCCAAACTTTGTTCTTACTAAATGTGTTGCGATAAGTGTGTAGTGATAGTTCATTATAGCATTTATTCGTTTTTAGTTCCCTACTGATTTTAATATTCTGTACTCTTTTATGTTTTTAATTATTTTCTGTCATTTTTTGGTGATATATCTTTTCTAGACTTTTGTCTACTTTCAATTTAACTGTCTTCCTGGCTTACATTGATTTTGAGAGATATTTTTATACTCTAGACAAGTCCTTTCTCAAATGTTTATTGAAATTATTTTCTCTCAATCTATGCTTAGCTTTACACTCTTAATATATTAAGTTCAATTTGTTATTGTTTTCTTTAATGATTAATAATTTTTGTATCCAATTTGACAAGAATAATCCTACCCAGAGTCTAAGAGGAAAATCTCTTTTTTTTTATTTTGGTTTGTTTTTGTTTTATCTTAGGAACTTGATGATTTTAGCTTTCACATGTAAGTATAAGAGTGATCTCAATTTAGTTTTTGTGTCTGACATGAGCTAGAGATTGTATACATTTTCCCCATATGGCTATTCAATTGACTTGGCACCATTGGTTAAAAAGATTATCTTTGCCCACTGAATCAGAATGCGGTCATACTCACAAGTCAGGTGAACTTATGTACTCATTTGTTATTTCTAATGGGCTGTCTGTTCAGGTTTAATTTTTTTGTAAGATTTATTTGTTTATTTGAAAGTCAGTTACAGAGAGAGAGGGAGTGATAGGGAGAGAGACCATCCAACTGCTGATTCACTCCCCAGATGGCTGCAACAGCTAGTTATGGGCCAGGCCAAAACAAGGAGCCAGGAACTTCATCTGGGTCTGCCATGTATGTGGCAGGGGCCCAAGTACTTGGGCCATCTTCCACCACTTTCTTCAGGTGCATTAGTAGAGAGTTGGATCAGAAGAGGAGCAGCAGGGACTCAAACTGGCATCCTTATTGGCATGCTGGCATCACAGGTGGCAGCTTTACCCATCTACACCACAATGCCAGCCCTAATCTGTTCAGCTTTACTGATCTAATATTCTCCTTACTAGCATTAAAATGTTCTAACTACTATAGGATTGCACTGTCTTGTTATCTGGTGGAGTAAGTTCTTCAGCTGTATATATCTTCAAAAGTGTTCAGGCAATCTTAGTCTTTTCATTTTTGATTGAAACTTAAATGAGCTTGTCAATCTCCAAAATAAAAAGTACTGTTTCTTTAAAACACACACACACATAGAATTGCACTCCATATTAATCAGTTAAATGAGAATTGAAGTCTTAAAAATACTATGACTTTCAATCCATAAACACAGGAAAATACACATGTTCCACCATTTAGGCCTTCTTTAATTGCTCTTACATTTTATAATTTTCAGTTTAGAGGTATTGTACATCTTTATTAGATTTATTTCTAGCTATATGATTTCCTAGGATGCTATTATAAGTAGTATTGATATAAAACAGCTCCCAAAGCTAGCTGAAAGAGTTGCTATAGAATCCCCCAAACTTGGTCTACTGTCCTAATGTGCAGGCAATCAGACAGGTTGACAGTGATATGGGGGACAGGGAGTTAGCTTGGAATAAATAGAGCTGGCATATTTGCTCACAATTTTTGTGTAGTCCTGCATTATGACTTGCACCCTCTTACCTGTCAATTCAGTATGCCCACTTTCTCATGATGTTCTTGTGTCTCATCCATGACCAAGAAGGAGGAGACGCCATGATGGCCACATGAAGTTAAGCTCCACACTGAGGCACCATGAAAATCCCAGAAAGCCTCATGAATACTAAACTCCACCTTGTTTATACATTCAATTAGGAAACTGCCCCTTATCTCATAAAAGAGACTGATAATGTTGGATTGGCTCTTCTTTTGTTCTTGGATTCTGGGCCATGATTCTGGATCCTTCTCACTTTCCTCCTCCTCTCTCTCTTCCTGAGTAACTCTCTGGACCACTCATTACAGGCATTTCTTCTTGTAGGGTGGCCCACATTTGTGCATGAATATACATTCACTTTCTCTCTGTGTGTGTTAAATAAATCCTGTTCTCACTTGTACATTGTAGTTATGCATCTGCTTTGAATTCTTAGCTCTGTGGAGTCAACAACCTGGAATGAAAATTAAGATGCATATGCTTATAACAATAGAAGAAAAAAAGGTATTAATTACAGAGTGTAGACCAAGGGCCTGGGCAACTGTTACTAAACAATCAGGCCTGCACAGCTCAATCAGAGAAGTCCAGCACATAAAAGGTGGAGGCGTCTTGACAATGGGACTCAGCACCAGTTGAGTGGAGGCTCCTTTGATAGCTGAGCTGAAGTCTGCCATTCCAAATCATTTCATCTCTCCTCAGTATGCTCCGGAAATTCTTTTTTTTTAATTTCTATTTTTAATTAGTTTTCAACAGATTCAATGTTTGTAGATATAATTCTAAGAACATAAAAATATTCCCTTTCTCCTTCTCCTCTCTCCCTCCCAGCCTCCTTCTTTCTTTCCTTCTCCCTCTCTGTTTTTGTTTTTTTTTAAATAACATATTTTTAAATTTACATTAAAGTAAAAGGGCTTAATATTTTACTAAAAAAAGTTTAACAAGAAAAAGGAAAAAGACTCTATCTAGTTTAGTGGAAATACAGATAGAAGCTATAAAAAATAATTGAATGGAAAAATGACCAATTCACCCATACACAGTAAATTTTAAAGTATTCACAGATCATTAAATCATTGTTAATGATTGATTTGACAAAGTTATAAAGTAATGTTTTACAGCACTATACATGCTGCAATATTGATACACACATTTATTGTTTGTTTGTTTGGTTACATTTTAGTTCCCACATAACAGTTAGAACATGTGGTATTTGTCTTTCTGGGTCCAGGTTATTTCAGTCAACATGATATCCTCCAGTTGTGTCCAGTTTGCTGCAAGTGGTAGAATTTCATTCTTTTTGTAGCTGATTAATATTCCATTGTGTATATACACCACATTTTCTTTATCCATTTCTGTGATGATGGACAGCTGGATTTATTCTAAATTGTGGCTATTGTGAACAGTGCTGCTACAAATATGGTGATGCTGGTATCTCTTTGGTACATTGTATCCAAGTATTTCAGATATATATCCAGTAGTGGGATTGCCAGATCATATGGCGAGTCTATTTCTATTTTTTGTGAAATTTCCACACTATTTATCACAGTGGCTGCACTAACTTAAATTCTCACCAACAGTGTATAATCATTACCCTTTGTCCACATCCTTGCCAGAGGCACCTGAAATTCTTATGCAAATATTACTATTCAGTAGACAATTCACAAGTAATTCACAATATCAGTAATTGGTTTTTGTCATTTAAAATATGAAAAGAACGGGCCATCAAAGAAGGAGCTACCTTTCTCTGAAGGGAGGAGAGAACTTCCACTTTGACTGTGACCCTATCGGAATAAGATCAAAGTCAGCGAACTCTAAAGGCTTCCATAGCCCTGGCAACTCATGACTAGAGCCTAGGGAGATTACTGACGCCATGAACAGGAGTGTCAAATTGTTAAGTCAGCAACAGGAGTCACTGTGTACTTACATCCCATGTGGGAACTGTCCTTAATGTGTTGTCTAATGTGCAGAGATGCTATAACTAGTACTGAAACAGTATTTTTACACTTTGTGTTTCTGCGTGGGTACAAACTGATGAGATCTTTACTAATTATATACTGAATCGATCTTCTGTATATAAAGATAATTGGAAATGAAAAAAAAAACCTGGTGTTAAATTGGAAATGGCATAGAAAATTAATTAATTTTTTAAAAAAATATTATGTAGGATCTCTGTCTTTAATGTGCTGTACACTCTTATTTAATGCTATAACTAGTACTCCAACAGTATTTTTTTTTTCACTTTGTGTTGCTATATGGGGGCAAACTGTTGAAATCGTTACCTAATTTATACTAAACTGATCTTTTGTATATAAAGAGAATTGAAAATGAATCTTGATGTGATTGGAAGGGGAGAGGGAGCGGGAAAGGGGAGGGTTGTGGGTGGGAGAGAAGTTTTGGGAGGGGGAAGCCATTGTAACCCATAAGCTGTACACTGGAAATTTATATTCATTAAATAAAAGTTTAATTATAAAAAAAATATGAAAAGAAGGGAAAGGAAGAGAAGATGCTTTTATTATGCTTACAAAGCTCTCTCTCAATTCCCAGACTCCTCAAGGGGAGGGAGGAATCTTCAATCTTAAGACTGAAGTTGGGGCTGAGAGGTGTGTATTCAGTTAGTGCCCATGTTGCTAGTCTATCTTCAGTAGTCGATACCATCTTTAATTGTTCAGTGATATCATATCCTTTTAATTTTAATGATGGCAAAATAGCCCTCATTCATTCTGGGAGCTACAGGCAGGTGGTAGTTGCTTTCTTCTCAGGGTCTTAGGTTCCTGGGGGAAAATCCTCCTGGAGACAAACCTCAAATATCAAGATGTTTTCTATTGGGGAAACAAATGTTCTCAATGAGTCTCATGATTAGAACCTCATAGGGCCTGCTGCTCCACTCTCCCAATTCAGAGAACTAATGTTTTTAAAGAGGCAGATTACAAAAAAAAAGCAGGGCAGAGACACTTTTAAATAGAGGAAAGAGGGGACCAGGACCGTGGCACAGTGGGTTAAAGCACAGTGGGTTAAAGCCCTGGCCTGAAGCGTCAGCATCCCATATGGGTGCTGGTTCGAGTCCCAGCTGTTCCACTTCCAATCCGGCTCTCTGCTGTGGCCTGGGAAAGCCGTGGAAGATGGCCCAAGTCCTTGGGCCCCTGCACCCACGTGGGAGACCCAGAGGAGGCTCCTGACTCCTGGCTCCTGGCTCCTGGCTTCGGATCTGCGCAGCTCTGGCCATTACGGCCATCTGAGGAGTGAAACAGCGGATGGAAGACATCTCTCACTGACTCTCTGTAACTCTGTCTTTCAAATAAATAAAATAAATTGTTAAAAAAAATAAATAAATAAGCCAGCACCGTGGCTCACTAGGCTAATCCTCCGCCTTGCGGCGCCGGCACACTGGGTTCTAGTCCCGGTCGGGGCACTGATCCTGTCCCGGTTGCCCCTCTTCCAGGCCAGCTCTCTGCTATGGCCCGGGAGTGCAGTGGAGGATGTCCCAAGTGCTTGGGCCCTGCACCCCATTGGAGACCAGAAGAAGCACCTGGCTCCTGCCATCGGATCAGCGCGCTACTGCGGCGGCCATTGGAGGGTGAACCAATGGCAAAAGGAAGACCTTTCTCTCTGTCTCTCTCTCTCACTGTCCACTCTGCCTGTCAAATAAATGAATAAATAAATAAATAAATGGAAGAAGGCTGAGAGACATTGGGAGACTAAGATGTTATAGTATTTAGCATCTGCATCCAAGGTGCTGCACAGAGGCCGAGTTTCACTATTGCTTTTCAAAAGTTTATTTTCACTTGTTTGTTGCTCATATATAGAAAGAAAGAAATATGATTTGTGAGTATTTATTCTGTACCCAGCTATCTGGATAATTTCACAGCATTTCTAAAAGTTTGTAAATAGATTCACTGGAATTTTTTACATACACAGTGATGTCTCTCATGCATAATGACAGACTTCTTCTTTTCCTGTCTTCCTTTTTTTTCGTTGGTTCACCCCCAAAGTAGCCGCTATGGCCGGCACACTGCACCAATCCAAAGCCATGAGCCAGGTGCTTCCTCCTGGTCTCCCATGCAGGTGCAGGGCCCAAGGACCTGGGCCATCCTCCACTGCCTTCCCGGGTCACAGCAGAAAGCTGGACTAGAAGAGGAGCAACCAGGACAGAATCCAGCGCCCCAATTGGGGCTAGAACCCGGGGGTGCCAGTGCTGCACACAGAGGATTAGCCTATTCTGCCTTGGCGCCGACCTTACTGGAGTTTTTATGGATGTTGAGTGTGGGCCTTCTTTTTCCTCCCCCTACACCCTTTCTGGAATATTGCTTGGTGGAGGGCTTTTTGGGTGTGGATCCTCCCAGAACTTCATCATAGCCCCCTTGGTGAAGGGCAGATCTGATTCTCCTAAGCTGCCCCCAGGGAGAGGGCTGGGACCCACCCAACCAGGTAATTTAACTATAGCAAGACTTTTGATATGTAAATGCTAGCTTGCTTCCAAGACCTGCTTTCTTGTTCAGTCACACACTTTCTTCTGTTCCTCATGTCTACCTATCTACCTTAAAAATAGAAATTGCAAAATGAATGTGGACTTTTTCATTTTTTGCCAAATGGAAACATTTCTATTTCAACATTAGGAATGATATTAGTAAGTTGTAGATTTTATAAAATACCTTCAGATCAGATTAAAATTATTTCCTTTTAGTCTTTATTTGCTGAAACTTTTTATCACAAATAGGTATGAATGCTCTCAAATCATTTTTTTTTCTTTTTTGCATCTGCTGGATGGGTTTAGGATTTGCTTCTTCCTTTATGCAGTTAAAATGGTAATTTGTATAAATCTTTGAATCATGATCCTGGAATAAATCTCATTTGTTAATGTCATCTTTCTTTATTCTATTCCATTGGTTTAGTTTTGATATATTTTTTCTTTTTAAAACATATTTTTATTAATATAAGGAGAATAGATTTCATGTGGTTAATACATAATTCTAATATAATGATACTTCACTCCTTCCCTCCTTGTCTCCCTCCCTCCCTCCTTCTCTGTCTCCCTCTCCCTTTATCTCTCTCTCTCTCTTTGTTCTTTTTTTCTTATTTTTTGAGGTAACATAGTTTTAATTTACTTTATTCTCAAAGGCTCAATGCTCCACTATAAAAAGAGTTCAACAAGTAAAAAGAGAGAACAGTGTTCAGCAGGAACATAGACAAAGACTATAAAAATGAATTAAGTCCCAAGATGTCAATTTTACTCATATGCATTAAATTTTTATACTCTATATTAGCTACCACAAATCAGAGAAAACATGTGATATTCGTCTTTTGGAGTCATAATTCACAAAGCAAAATGATCTCCAGTTGCATCAATTTTATTGCAAAAGAAAGGAATACCTTCTTTTTTATGGTTGAGTAGTATTCCATCGAGTATATATACCACAA
Organism: Lepus europaeus; assembly: GCF_033115175.1. Taxonomy (NCBI): domain Eukaryota; kingdom Metazoa; phylum Chordata; class Mammalia; order Lagomorpha; family Leporidae; genus Lepus; species Lepus europaeus. The sequence continues at coordinate 56,000,213 of NC_084850.1, forward strand.
TTTTTATTATCCAGTCATCAGTTGATGGATATTTAGGTTGATTATATATCTTAGGAATTGTGAATTGAGGTGCTATAAACATGAGGTTACAGGTAACTATTTCTTATGCTGATTTAATTTCCTTAGGGTATATTCCCAGGAATAGGATAGCAGGGTCATATAGATCTTCTCTTAGTTTTCTAAGTAATCTCCATTCTGTGCCAGTACCAGACTGTTTTGTTTACAAATACCCTGTGGTAAGTCATGAAATCTTTTGTTGTGATGCCTCTGGCTTTATTTTTTATTCTTTAAGATTGCTTTGGATATTCAGAGTCTTTTTTGTTTCCCTATGAATTTTTGGATCATTTTTTCTATATCTAAGAAGAATGCCCTGGTATTTTGACTGGGGTCACATTGAAACTGTAAATTGCTCTGGGTAGTATGGACTTTTATTTTTTTTAAAATAAGATACATTTACTCATTTGAGAGGCAGAGCAACAAATAAAAAGAGGGAGACAAAGAGAGGGGTCTTCCAATTATTGGTTTACTCCCCAAATGACCACAACAGCTGGATCTGGGCCAATCTGAAGCCAGGAGCCAGGAGCTTCTTCTGGATCTCCCATGTGGGTGCAGGGGCCCAAGCACTCGGGCCATCCTCCACTGCTCTTCCAGGTCATCAGCAGAGAGCTAGATCATAAGAGGAACAGCCAGTACTTGAACCAGAGGCAACATGGGATGCTAGTGCTGCAGGCAGAGGCCCAACCCATTGTACCATAACTCTGGCCCCAGTATAGACATTTCATTGTATTAATTCTTCCAATCTATGAACGTGGAAGATTGTTCCTTTTTTGTGTATGTCTTCTTCTTTTTCTGTTTTTTTTAAATGATTTATTTATTTATTTATTTGAGAGACAGAGTTACAGACAGAGTGGGAGAGACAGAGAGAGAAACCTTAGAAACACTGGTTCACACCCCAAATGACCACAACAGCCAGAGCTGGGCTGATCTGAATCCAGGATCCAGGAGCTTCTTCTGGGTCTCCTACATGGGTTCAGGAGCCCAAGTGTTTGGTCCATTTCTGCTCTATTCTCAGGTGCATCAACAGGGAGCTGGAGCAGAATTGGAGCAGCCTAGACTCAAACCAGAACCCATAAGGGATGCTGGCACTGCAGGAAGAGGTCCAACCTTCTATGCCACAGCACTAATTCTGTTCTTTATTATAAATTTCATTGTATAGACATTTCATATCATTGATTAAATTTATCCCGAAGTATTTAATTTTTTGTAGTTATTCTGAATGGTACTGATTTTAAATGTTCATTTTCAGCCATGGCATTGTTTGTGTATACAAATGATTTTTTAAAATTTTTTTGTGTTGATTTTATATCCTCCATCTTTCCCTATTTCCCAATAGTCTCTCAGTAGAGTCTTTTGGTTCCCCAATCTAATGGATCATGTCATCTGCAAACAGGGATAATTTGACATCCTACATTCTACTTTGTATCTCTTTGATTTGTTTCTCTTACCTAATGGCTTTAATATGTCCATTACAATTTTGAATAGTAATGGTGAGAGTGGGCATCCTTGTCTGGTTCTGGATCTTAGTGGTTATGCTTCCAACTTTTTCCAATTTATTATGATTCTAGATGAGATTTTGTCATATATTGTTTTAATTGTGTTGAAGTATGTTCCTTCTGTATCAATTTCTAAAGGATTTTTACCATGAAAGGCTATTGTATTTTATCCAATGCTTCCTCTGCAGCTATTGCGATAATCATATGATTTTTATTCTTCTGTTTGTTAATGTGATATTTCACATTTGTTGATTTACACATGCTGAATCAACCTTGCATCCCAGGGATAATTCCCCCTTGGTCTGGATGAATGACCTTTTTGAGGGATATTGGTCTACTTTTCTCTTTTTTGTTTCTTTTTCTGGTTTTTGGATTAAGATAATGCTGGCTTCATAGAGTTTGGACTCTCTTCATTTCAATTGTTTTGAATACTTCAAGAATTTAGATTAATTCTTCTTTAAAGTCTTGGTAGAATTTAGCAGTGAAGCCATCTGATACTGGCCTTTTCTTCACTGGCTGCTTATTAGTGACTTAATCTCAGCCTTGATTATTGATCTATTCAGGTTTTCTATGTCTTTGAGTGTCAGTTTTGGTAAACTCTGTGCCTCCAATAATCTATCCATTTTCTCTCAATTTTTGAATTTTTGGAATAATACTCTTAGTTATAATTCCTGATGATTCTTTGTATTTATTTTTTATTTATTTATTTTTTATTTTTACAGATAGAGAGAGAGAGAAAGAGAGAAAGATCTTCCTTCCATTGGTTCACCCCCCAAATGGCCACCATGGCCGGAGCTATACCGATCTGAAGCCAGGAGCCAGGTGCTTCTTCCTGGTCTCCCATGCGGGTGCAGGTGCCCAAGCACTTGGGCCATCCTCCACTGCCTTCCCGGGCCACAGCAGAGAGCTGGACTGGAAGAGGAGCAACCGAGACTAGAACCCAGCACCCATATGGGATGCTGGCGCCACAGGCAGAGGATTAACCAAGTGAGCCACAGTGCCAGCCCCATTTTTTAAAAGATGTATTTATTTGAAAGGAAGAGTTACAGAGAGGCGGAGGCAGAGAGAGAGAGAAGTACTCCATCTGTTGATTCACTCCCCAAATGGCTGCAATGGCTGGAGCTGCACTGACCTGAAGCCAGGAGCCAGGAGCCTCCCCGGGTCTCCCTGGAGTGCAGGGTGCAGGGGCCCAAGCACTTGGGGCATTTTGTACTGCTTTCCCAGGCAATAGCAGAGAGCTGGATCAGAACTGGAGCAGCCGAGTCCTGAACCAGTGCCCATATGGGATGCCAGCACTGCAGGCAGCAGCTTTACCCGCCCCTCTTTGTATTTCTGGGGTATCAGTTGTAACATCTCCTTTTTAATTGATAGTTTTATTAATTTGTGTATTCTCCCTTTTATTAGTTTTGCTTGAGTGGGCCAGTGGTTTGTTAATTTTTTTTTATTCACAAAATCAGCAATTCATTTCACTGATTTTTTGTATATTTTTATTTCAGTTCTGTTTAGTACTTCTCTAATTTTTATTATTTTTCTTTCCTCCTACTAATTTTCATTTGGTTCTTACTTTTCTAGGTCCTTGAAATGTATTGCTAGACCATTTATTTGATAACTTTCCAATTTTTTGATGTAGACACTAATTGCTATAAACTTTCCTCTATACTGCTTTTGCTGTATCCCTTAAGTTTAAATATGCTGAACTGACATTTGCATTAATTCTTTGAAATAGTTACAGAGAGAGAGGTCTTCCATCTGCTGGTTCACTCCCCAAATGGCTACAAGAGCTGGAGTTGAGCTGATCCAAAGCCAGCAGCCAAGAGCTTCTTCCAGGTCTCCCATGCAGGTGCAGAGGCCCAAGGACTTTGGCCATTCTCTACTGCCTTTCCAGGCACATTAGCAGGGAACTGGATTGGAAGAGGAGCAGCCTCGACTCAAACTGGTGCTCATATGGGATTCCAGCACCTCAGGCTGGGGCTTTAACCCACTGTGCTAACAGCAATGGCCCTGACATCTATTTTCATGCAGTTCAAAATATTTACAAATTCCTGTGTGATTTCTTCTTTAATCATTGGATTATTCAAGATCTATTATTTACTTTCAGATATGAAGAAATTTTCAAGATATCTTTCTTATTGAGTTGCAATTTATTCGATAGCATTCACAGAATATACACTGTATGTTTCCATCATTTGACTTTTTGGCCTAGCATATGGCTTTCCATGATACATGTTATATTTGACCTTCAAAAGTGTTTTCTCATCAACATGTGTAGAGTAATAGAATTTGTGTTTTTACATTTTCCATATTTTTTTTTTGACAGGCAGAGTGGATAGTGAGAGAGAGAGACAGAGAGAAAGGTCTTCCTTTTTGCCATTGGTTCACCCTACAATGGCCGCTGCGGCCGGCGCACTGTGCTGATCCGAACCCAGGAGCCAGGTGCTTCTCCTGGTCTCCCATGCAGGTGCAGGGCCCAAGGACTTGGGCCATCCTCCACCGAACTCCCGGGCCACAGCAGAGAGCTGGACTGGAAGAGGAGCAACCGAGACAGAACCGGTGCCCCGACCCAGACTAGAACCTGGTGTGCCGGCGCCGCAGGTGGAAGATTAGCCTATTGAGCTGCGGCGCTGGCACATTTTCCATATTTTTTATTAATCAACTCAAAAGTTTTGTTAAATCTCCAGCTATCATCATGGTTACCTCTATCTCTCCTTTCACTTTTTTTGGTATATTCTGTATAAATTTTGACATTATATTTTTTGGCTAAATAAATAATGTATTTTTCTGTAGGGGTGACCTTTTCATCATTATGAAATCTATCTTTATCTCTCCTAATACATTTTGTTCTAAGAGCTACTTTGATAAACTAGTTTCTCTCAGGTAGTACATCCATTTTTTAGTCTTAAACTGTCTCCATCTTTATATTTAAGCAAATTCTTATGAACAACATACAATTTTGTTTTTAATACAATTTGAAAATATTTAGTTTTAGTTAGAATTTTTAGATTGTATAAATAATATAATTTAGTTGATATCTGTTGCTTTTTCATTAATCTCTTCTCTTGCTTCTTTATTATACTTTCTTTATAAAAAGATTGATTATGTTGGATTTAAAATTTTTGTAAAGTACACCACTGGACAAGGATTAGAACATGTATGACATAAACTACTGAAAACATCGCCACTCTCAAAATCATGAAGATAGCCACCCCTAGCAAAAATTTCTTCACATCCATTATTGACACCCTTCCAAAACTCATGTTTCATTATCCCCAAGCAATCGCTGATCTGCTTTCTGTAACCATGTGTTAGTTTGCATTTAAAAAAGCAAAACATTACTCTTTTATGAGTGGCTTATTTCATGTAAAATAAGTTAAAAGGTTAATAAATATTGGATGTATCAATTCGGAGTTCATTTTTATTGAAAACGTGTGTCCATGTATGAAATACAATTTGTTAAAAATTCTATGCTTTATAGATATTTGTTTTCTTTCCAAGATTTGAGTAGTGTGGGAATTTATGCATAAATCTTTAGGTAGACATGTGCTTTCACTTCGTTTGGGTAAATAATTAAGAGTGAAATGGCTGGATTGTAAAATAGGTGTACATTTACCTTTTTAAGAAATTGCCAAAATTTTCCAAAGTGGTTATACCATTTCATATCCATACCAGCAACATATGAGGTATGGTTCCTCTACATCCTCCCTCAAATTTGATAGGGTGTGTCTTTGCAGTCGTTGTCATTCTTCTTGGTAGATAGGGATACCTCATTGTGCTTTAGGTAGTACTTCCCAAATGACTAAGGATATTGAGCATCTTTTCATGAGTGTGTTGATGATTTTCTTTTTTTTTTTAGTAAATATAAATTTCCAAAGTACAGTTTATGGATTACAATGGCTCCCCCCCCCCATAATTTCCCTCCTACTCATGCCCCTCCCATCTCCCACTCCCTCTCCCATTCCATTTACATCAAGATTCATTTTCAATTATCTTTATATACAGAAGATCTATTTAGTATATATTAAGTAAAGATTGCATCAGTTTGCACCCACACAGAAACACAAAGTGTAAAATACTGTTTCAGTACTAGTTATAGCAATACTTCACATTGGACAACATATTAAGTACAGATCCCACGTGAGAAGTAAGTACACAGTGACTCCTGTTGTTGACTTAACAATTTGACACTCTTGTTTATGGTGTCAGTAATCTCCCTAGGCTCTAGTCATGAGTTGCCAAGGTTATGGAAGCCTTTAGGGTTCTCCAACTTCGATCTTATTCTGACAGGGTCATAGTCAAAGTGGAAGTTCTCTCCTCCCTTCAGAGAAAGGTACCTCCTTCTTTGATGGCCCTGTTCTTTCCACTGGGAACTCACTCACAGAGCTCTTGCATTTAGGTCTTTTTTTTTTTCCCAGAGTGTCTTGGCTTTCCATGCCTAAAATACTCTCATGGGCTCTTCAGCCAGATCCGAATACCTTAAGGGCTGATTCTGAGTCCAGAGTGCTGTTTAGGACATCTGCCATTCTATGAGTCTGCTGTGTATCCCGCTTCCCATGTTGGATCGTTCTCTCCCTTTTTGATTCTATCAGTTAGTATTCGCAGACACTAGTCTTGTTTGTGTGATCCCTTTGACTCTTAGACCTATCAGTGTGATCAATTGTGAACTGAAGATGATCACTTGGACTAGTGAGATGGCATTGGTACGTGCCACCTTGATGAGTTTGTATTGGAATCCCCAGCACGTTTCTAACTCCACCATTTGGGGCAAGTCCGATTGAGCATGTCCCAAGTTGTACATCTTCTCCCTCTCTTATTCCCACTCTTATATTTAACAGGGATCACTTTTCAGTTAAAATTTAAACACCTAAGAATAATTGTGTGTGAATTACAGAGTTCAACCACCAGTACTAGAACAAAACAAAACAAAAATAGTAAAATGGATAAAGTATTACATTGTACATCAACAGTCAGGACAAGAGCTGATCAAGTCACTGTTTCTCATAGTGTCCATTTCACTTCAACAGGTTTCCCCTTTGGTGCTCAGTTAGTTGTCGCCGATCAGGCAGAACATATGATATTTGTCCCTTTGGGACTGGCTTTATTCACTCAGCATAATGTTTTCCAGATTCCTCCATCTTGTTGCAAATGACTGGATTTCATTGTTGATGATTTTCTTACAATCTATGATAAACTGTTTGAATATTTTCCTATTTTTATTGTAAGATCCTTATAATATTGAGTTTTAATGTTACTTTTATATTATAGTATTTTTTTTACATTTAAGCCTTTATTTAGTGAGAAAGATGCATAGGAGAGTGAGAGCTTTATTAAGGGAGAGAGAGGTTAATCTGGGTTCATACCGAGCACCAGGAACCAGCCACGTGGAGGAACATCTAGGCCAGGAAGCCTAGGGCACGTGGCCTTCGGGAGGTGCAGGGCTACAGCAAGCCCCCTCTTGGCAAGAGGCCAGGGAAGAAGTGAAGGGCACTTTACTTCCAAAGGGGAGTGGTTAATTAACCTGATTGGCTGGTGGGCACCCAGGTGTGGCCAGATAGTGGCATGAGGTCACACATGGGTGTGGTGAAGGAATCAGATAGGATCTTAGGTCACAAAGGGGTGTGGCAAAGGCATGGTCTTCCAGCTCACAAACCTAATCGATATATTTTTTAATATCTTAGTCAATGTCTTGCCCTTTAATTTTTAGAAGTCTGCTCTAAAGAGCAGTTTTTTATTGTCATACAATCCAAATTATTGAGACCTTTCTTTTACACGTCATGCTTTTAAATCATATTTAAGCAATAATTGCAAAACCTATGGTCACTAAGAGTTTTTCCTGTTTTGTATTACAGTTGTATTATATTTTTAACTCTTATATTAGAGTCTATGATTCAAATTTAAAATTGTATGTAGTATGAAATTTATTTATTAAGAGTTGAGGTTAAATTCTATGCACAGGGCTATCTAATACTTCTAGTAAAATTTGTTGAAAAGATTACTTAATGACTGTGTAATGTGAAGCAAAAATCAAGCAACACTGTATGAGTTAGTCTGTTCTGCTCAAATAATCTATATTTCTATATTTATGCCAATTTCACACTATATTGATAAAATGGAGTGATAATAAGTATTGAAATTATACAACCTAAATCTTCTCACTTTGTTCTTTTCAAATTTGTTTTGGCTATTCTGGGTTCTTTTCATCTCTATTTGAATAATAGAATTATATAATAAATTTCTTGGTGCAATTTTGATTAAGACTGAGTTAATCCATGAATCAATTTCCTATTTGCCATATTGAATAATCTTATCCCTGAATACAGTATATTGGTATTATTTTGAGGTTCAATTGCTGTGCATATTTTACCTTTTTACCCTAATTTTTATCCCTGTTTTTAAATTTAAAATTTTAATTGTTCATTCCTGTTACCCAGGTATTCAGTTGATTTTGTACTACAAACTTGCTAGTCAATAATCAATATTTCTGGCAGCTTTCTGTATATTTCTTATAATTTTTTACATAGATGATCATGACATCTATAAAGATAGTTTTGTTTCTTCATTTTCATCTGTAAGAATTATGTCTATTTGTTGGCTTAATGCATTAATTGCCACCTCCAGTATAGTGATAAACCGAATGGTGAAGGCAGACAACCTTGCTTTTTTTAAACTAAGTGTAGGGCATTCAGTCATTCACAATTAATTATAATGATAAGGATAGTGTTTTGTTTGTTGTTTGTTTTTGTAGATGCTCTTTATCAGGTTAAAGAAGTCCCCATCAATTACTAATTTATTGAGAGTTGCTAACATGAATATATGATGATTTTTTTCAAATACATTTTTGTGTATATATGATATGAACACAAGTTTTTACTTCCTTAATTTGACATTGGAAGTTACATCAATTAATTTTTAATATTAATGAATACTGCATTCCTATAATAAACACCATTTGGTCATAATGCCTTAACATTTTGTTTATTGGTGGATTCAATTTGAGAAAATTCTGCTAGGAATTTATGCATCTGGGCTCATGAAGGAGATTGTTTTCATGTTATACATTTCTTAAATTTTGGTATTAAAATAATACCAAACTCATGGAAAGGTTTGGGAACTATTCTTTCTTCTGTTTTCAGAAAGGATTTAGAATTGGAATCATTTGCTTCCAGAAATATATTGGCATGGTGGTTTCATTGTTGCAATATTTTGAACTATAACATCTTTTCTGAAATAAATTTAAAGCTATTTAGGTTTTTTGTAACTTCTATTGTGAGCTTGATTACCTTTTGCATATTAAAGAATTTGTCCATTTCATCTAAATTATCAAATATATCAGCTTAATATTTTTCTACTACGATTATGTTTTAAGACTTGTAAGATCTGTAGCGCATTCTCTTATTTCTAGTATTGGTAACTTGTATTTTCTATTTATTTACTAATCAATATGATTGGCTTTATCAATTCTATTGATCTTTTAGCTTCACTGATGCTTCTCTGTGGTTCCTCCATATATATCATTGATTTCCAATTTTGTCTTTATTATTTGCAATCTTCTGCTTTAGTTTATGTTTAATTTGTTATTCTTTCTCTGGATCCTAATAGTAAAAGCATAGATCACTAATTTAAGACATTTCTTCTTTATTTCTATAAGCCCTTAATGTGAAAAATTTGTCTGTATACACCATTTTTATCTGCATTCCATATATCTTGAGATGATATATTTCCATTTTTACTCATTTAAAAATACTTCATAATTTCCCCTGTAATTTTTTCTTTGAACTTGAGTTATTCAGAGTACAAAGTTTAATTTCTGAATATTTGCAAAGTTTTAAACATTTCTTATTGATTTATCCATAATATTATTATCATCACAAAACATATCTCTTATTTTAATTCATAAAATAATTTGAATTAATAAATACTTGACAATTATTAAAGTCAAGAATAAAGTCTACATTGCTAAATATCATATATGCAATTGAAAAAAAATGTGTTCTGCTATCTTGAGATAGATTATACATGTAATAATTGCATTAGGATAGAATATTCTTTATATATTATAGTGCATGTTGTTTTATGTCATTCAAATATTCATTATTTATATTATTACTTGCATTTTTATATATTTATATATTATTACTTGCATTACTTTATTTATATTATTACCAACTGAGGGGTATTGAATTACCTTACTATATCTGTGGATTTTTTTATTTCTAATATCAGTTTTTACTCCATGTATTTGTGTGTTTATATGAAGAGATGGAGCACAAGAAATAAAATTAAGTTCTTGGTTTCAGAATCATTTTTTAAATTTTTTCCAAAATTTTGAAGATCATATAAAATTGTACATGTCTGTGGGGTACATATGTGAAGTTTCAGTACATGTATACATTGTGTAATATCCAATTAGGATAAATATATTTATGTCTTCAAACATTTACTATGTATTTATGCTGAAAACATCCAAAATCCTATCTTCTACCTTGTGAGTTTTTTTTTTAAATATTTGTTTATTTATTTGACAGGCAGAGTTACAGAGAGGCAGAGGCAGAGAAGGAAATAGAGGTCTTCCAACTGTTGATTCACCCCCCCAGATGGCTACAACAGCCGGAGCTGTGCCAGTCCAAAGCCAGGAGCCAGGAGTTTCTTCTGGGTCTCCCATGTAGGTGCAGAGGCCCAAAGACTTGTGCCATCTTCCACTACTTCCCCAGGCCATAGCAGAAAGCTGGATCAGAAGTGGAGCAGCTGGAACTTGAACTAGCACCCATATGGAATGCCGGCCCTGCAAGCGGCGGCTTTACCCTCTACACCACATCACCAACCCCCTAGCTTGTGTTTTTATAGAGAAATATACAATACAGAACATAATCTCTAGTTACCCTACAATAGAACACCAGAAATTCTTACTCCTGTCTAGCTATAATCTAGTACTTGCTAATAACTTTTTCCCATACTTCTTTTCTACCTTCTCTCTACAGCCTCTGATAACCACCATTATAATTTTAACTTCTATGATATTATTATTATTATTATTATTGTTATTTTAGAATCCACATATAAGTGAGATCATGTGGTATCTGACATTCTGTGCTTGGTTTCTTTTACTTAACATAATGACTTTCAGTTCCATTCATGTTGTTACAAATTACAAGAGTTCTGTTTTATGGCTGAGTAACATTCTATTGGGCATACATAAGATATTTTTTTGTTCATTCACCAATGGATGGACACTTAGGTTGTTTCCATTTCTTGACTATTTTTAATAGTGCTGCAATACACATGTGAGTGCAGATGTATCTTGTCAAAAGACTGATTTCATTTCCCTTAAATATATACCTAGGAATGCAACTGATAGATTATGTAGTAATTATATTTTTAGTTTTTTGAAGAACTTCCATATTGTTTTCCATAATGGCTCTTCCAATTTGCATTCCTACCAATAACATGCAACGTTCTTTTGTCTCCACATTTTTGGCAACACTCATCTTTTGACTTTTTTTTAGTAACCAACCTAACTAGAATGAGATGATAACCCATTGAACTTTTGATTTGTTTTTCCCTGATAAATAGTAAGGTGATAATTTTTATGTACCTGTTAATGTGTCTGTTTTCCTTTGAGAAATGTCTGTTTTTAACTACTTCCTATTTTTAAAAGGATTATTTGCTTTTCTTTTATTTACTTGAGTTCTTGTATATTCTAAATATTAAACTTGATCAGATTTATAGTTAGCAAACCTTTTCTCCCATTCAGTAGTTTTTTTTACTCCATTAATTGTTTACTTTGCTATGCAGAAGCTCTTTAGGTTGATGAAATTCCATTTGTCTAATTTTGCATTAGTTCCCTATGCTTTAGGGATCATATACAGGAAAACCGCCCGTTTCACTGTCCTAAAGTATTTTCCCTTTGTTTTCTTCTAATAATTTCAAAGTTTCAGGTCCATTTTGAGTTAATTTTTGCATATGATGAAAAATAAAGATTTAGTTTTGTTCTTCTGCATGTGGATATCTGCTATTTCTAGCACAATTTGTTTAAAAAACAAAGACTATTCTTTTTCCAATACATGTTGCTAGAATCTTTGTCAAAGATCAATTGGCTATAAATGTGTAGGCTTACTTATAAGGTCTCTGTTCTTTTCCACTGATCTATGAATCTCTTTATATACCCATATTATGTTGTTTTAATTATTGTAACTATAATATGTTTTAAAGTCAGGTAGTATAAGACCTCCTGATTTATTCTATTTTTTTTTTCAAGATTGCTTTGGCTATTTGGGATCTTTTGTGGTTCCACACAAATTTTACTAGTATCTTTTCTAGTTTTGTGAAAAATGTCATTGGGATTCTGATAGGGATAGAATTCAATTGGTAAATCACTTTGGATAGTAGGAACATTTTAACAATATTGATTCTTTTAACCCAAGAACATGTGATGTCTTTCCATTTCTTTTTTTTAATTAAACTTTTATTTAATGAATATAAATTTCCAGTGTACAGCTTATGGGTTACAATGGCTTCCCCCTCCCAAAACTTCTCTCCCACCCACAACCCTCCCCTCTCCCCTTCCATTCACATCAAGATTCATTTTCAATTCTCTTTATATACAGAAGATCAATTTAGTATATATTAGGTAACGATTTCAACAGTTTGCCCCCATATAGCAACACAAAGTGAAAAAAAAAATACTGTTGGAATACTAGTTATAGCATTAAATAAGAGTGTACAGCACATTAAAGACAGAGATCCTACATAATATTTTTTTAATTAATTAATTTTCTATGCCATTTCCAATTTAACACCAGGTTTTTTTTTTTCATTTCCAATTATCTTTATATACAGAAGATCGATTCAGTATATAATTAGTAAAGATCTCATCAGTTTGTACCCACACAGAAACACAAAGTGTAAAAATACTGTTTCAGTACTAGTTATAGCATCTCTGCACATTAGACAACACATTAAGGACAGATCTCACATGGGATGTAAGTACACAGTGACTTCTGTTGCTGACTTAACAATTTGACACTCCTGTTCATGGCGTCAGTAATCTCCCTAGGCTCTAGTCATGAGTTGCCAGGGCTATGGAAGCCTTTAGAGTTCGCTGACTTTGATCTTATTCCGATAGGGTCACAGTCAAAGTGGAAGTTCTCTCCTCCCTTCAGAGAAAGGTACCTCCTTCTTTGATGGCCCCGTTCTTTCCACTGGGATCTCACTCACAGAGATCTTTCATTTAGGTCTTCTTCTTCTTTTTTTCTTTTCCATGGTATCTTGGCTTTCCATGCCTACAGTACTCTCATGGGCTCCTCAGCCAGATCCGAATGCCTTAAGGGTTGATTCTGAGGCCAGAGTGTTGTTTAGGACGTCTGCCATTCTATGAGTCTGCTGTGTATCCCACTTCCCATGTTGGATCTTTCTCTCTCTTTTTGATTCTATCAGTTAGTATTAGCAGACACTTGTCTTGTTTGTGTGATCCCTTTGATTCTTAGACCTATCAGTGTGATCAACTGTGAACTGAAATTGATCACTTAGACTATTGAGATGGCATTGGTACGTGCCCCCTTGATGGGATTGTATTGGAATCCCCTGGCACATTTCTAACTCCATCATTTGGGGCAAGTCTGATTGTGCATGTCCCAAATTGTACATCTCCTCCCTCTCTTTTTCCACTCTTAAATTTAACAGGGATCACCTTTCAGTTAAAATTTAAACACCTAAGAATAATTGTGTGTTAATTACAGAGTTCAACCACTAGTACTAGAACAACAACAACAAAAACAACAACAAATACTAAAAAGGATAAAGTATTACATTGTACATCTAGAGTCAGGACAAGAGCTGATCAGTTCATTGTTTCTTATAGTATCCATTTCACTTCAACAGGTTTCCCATTTCTTTTGATTTTTTAAAATTTCTTTCATCAATAGTGTAATTATAGAAATCTTCTGCCTCTTTGGTTAAATTTATTCTAGGCTTTTATTTTATTTTGTAGCTATTGAAAATGTAATTGCTGTATTGATTTCTTAACCAGATGATAGACTATTGATACATAATAATGCTATAGATTTTAGCACGTTAACTTTGTATCCTGCAAGTTTGCTGAATTAATTAGTTTTAACAGCCTTCGGTAGCATCTTCTGCATATCAGATCATGTCCTCTGCAAACATTGACAATTTGACTTCCTCCTTATTGATTTTGATGTCCTTTATTTCTTTTACTTGCCTAATTGCTCTGGTGAGGGCTTCCAGTACTTTGTTGAATGAAAGTAATAACACTGGGCATCCTTGTCTTATTTCAGATCTTAGAGAGAAAGCCTTCAACTTTTCCCCATTCAATCTGATGCTAACTATTGGCATATTATGTGTGACATTTATTATATTGCAATGTGCTCCTTCTATATCGAATTTGTTTAGGGTTTTCATCCTTGAGAGATGTTGAATTTTATCAAATGGCTCTTGCACTTTTTAAATGATCATATGATATTGTCCTTCATTCTGTTAATGTGAGGTATCACGTTTATTGATTTGTTCATATTGAACCATCATTGCATCCCCAGAATGAATCATATCTGACCATAATAAATAATCTATTAAATGTATTGTTGGATTTTCTTTGATAGTATTTTGCTGAGGATTTTTACATCTATGTTCTTAAGGCTTAGTGAGCTGCAATTTCCTTTTTTGTTGTGTCCTTGTCTGGTTCTAGGTATTATAGTAGTATTGGCCTCACAGAATGAGTTTGAAAGAATTCTGTCCCAATTTTGCAATGGTTTATGAAGAACTGGTGCTAATTCTCCATTAAATGTTTGATAGAACTCAGCAGTGAAATCATCTACTCCAGGGATTTTCTTTGATGGGAGACTTTGTCTTACTGATTCAATTTTACTACTCATTATTAGTCTGTTTAGGTATTCTATTTTCTCACGATTCAGTCTTGATAAGGTATATGTGTTATGATATTTATCAATTTATTCTATTATTAAATTTGTTTCCATACACTCATTCATAATGTCACTAGCAATCCCTCATATTTCTTTGGTGTCAGTCATGTCTCCATTGACTTCTCTGATTTTGTGTATTTCTATCTTTACTTTTTTTCTTAGTAAGTGTAGATAATGATTTGTTTATTTTCTTCATCTCTTCAGAGAACCAGCTCTTTGTTTCAATTTTTTTTTGTATTATTGTCCTCTATGTCATAAGCTTTGAGTTTATAATTTATTTTCTAATTTTTGGTTTGATTTATTCACAATTTTCTAGTTCCATGAAGTGCAGCAAGAAATCATTTATTTGATATCTTTCAACTGTTTTGATACAGGCATTTATTTTTATAAAATCCCTTCTTAACACTGCTTATGTTGCATCATAGGTTTTGGTATGCTGTGTCCTCATTTTCATTTATTTCTAATTTTTTTTAATTTCATCCATAATTTCTTCTTTGGACCATTGGTTGTTCAGGAGTCAGTTGTATAATTTCCATCTATTTATATAGTTTTCAAGGTTTTTCTTACAATTGTTTTTGAGTTTTTTTACAATGTGTTCAGAAAAAAACTACTCAATATGATTTATTTTAAATTGGTTGAGACTTGATTTGTTACTTACCATATGACCTACTCCATAGATTATTCCATGTGCTATTGAGAAAGATGTGTGTTCTTCAACTGTTGGGTTGTATACTCTATAGACGCCTCATGCACAATTGATCTACGGTGGAATTTAACTGTTGTTTCTTTGTTGAGTTTTTGCCTGGAAGCTTTGTACATTTCTGAGAGTGAGGTGTTAAACTTCCCTTCTGCTATTGAATTGGGGCATTTTCTCACTTTGGGACTATTAATATTTGCCCTATGTGTTTGGGTGCCCCCAATATTGCATATGTATGTATTTAGAATTATTATTTCCTCTTGCTGAATTTAATCCTTTATTATTATATGGCAACTTCATCTGACTGTGTTTTACTGCTTTGGCTTTAATATCTCTTTTATCTGATAGAAGTATGGCTACTCCTGCTTTCTTTGGGTTCCATTTGCATGAAATATATTGCTCCATCTTCTCAATTTCAATCTCTCTATGTGTTTACAGTTGAACTGAGTTTCTTGTAAACAGTATATAGTTTAAAAAAAAAACAAAAATCTGGTCACACTATGTCTTTAATTTGAGAATTTAGCCTATTTACATTTAAGATAACTATTTCTAGATATGGTTTACAACTGCCATTTTTATCTGTATTTTATATATTTTTTGTAATTTCTTTCTCCCTCTGTTATAATCTTCATTTGTGTGTGAGTTTTTCTAGTAGTTATGCTTTTATTCCATGTTTATTATTTTTGGTAAGTCTATTGTAAATTTTTTGATTTTTCATTATCATGAGGCTTCCAAAAATTCTTTTGGTTATTACAATCTATTTTGAAATTATAGCAACTTAACATTGATTATATAGATAAGGAAAGAGACAAAAAGGAATTAAAATACCAATAAAAATTTTATACTTATGCTCCATTTCTCCCATTTTGAATTTATGGTGTTCCATTTCACTTATTTATATAATGTCAATGTCTTAAAATTTTAGTGTAATGATTTATTTTAGTCTCCACACTAAAGATATGAAAAGTTCATGTACCATGTTTGCAATATGAAAGTATTCTGAATTTCTTTGTATCATTACTCTTAGCAGTGAGTTTTCTACCTTCCAAGATTTTTTTTCCTTGCACTCATTAGCACTTCTTTCTTTCCTTTTAAAAAATTTCAACGAACATGTCTTTTAACACAGGTCTGATGATGAAAAATTCTCTCAGTTTTTATTTGGGAATGTCTTTATCTCTCTCACATATGTGAAGGATAGCTTTGCTGGATACAGTATTCTTGGCTGGTATTTTGTCCCTTTAGTACTGTAAAAGTCTTATCCCACACCTTTGTGCCTGTTAAAGTTTCTGCTGAGAAGCCTGCTGTCAGGTGATTGGGACCACTGTATGTGTTATTCACTTTTCTCTTGAAGCTTTGAGAATTCTCTGTTTATGTTTAATCTTAGAGAGCTTGAAATAATACATCATGGGGTAGACTTGATTGGGTTGACTCTGACTGGCGATCTTTGATATTCTTGTACATGGATACTTGTATCTTTCTCAAGGTTTGGGGAGTTTTCACTTGTTATCACTTCGAATATGCTTTCTAGCCATTTGGCATTCTGAAGTTCCTCTTGAATCCCAATCATTTCAATATATGCTCTACCTGTGCTCCGAAAGTTTCCATAATCTTTCTTCATTACTCTTGATGATTTTTTTCTTCCTCCCAATGTGTATTTTCAAAAAGCCTGTCTTCGGGACCACTGATTCTTTTTATATTATTTAATAAATATAAATTTACAAAGTACAACTTTTGCATTGTTGTGGTCTTTCCCCCCATAACCTCCCTCCCACCCACAACCATCCCATCTTCCACTCCCTCTCCCATCCCATTCTTCATCAAGATTAATTTTCAATTATTTTTATATACAGAAGATCAACTTAGTATATACTAAGTAAAGATTTCAACAAACTGCACTCACACAGCCACACAAGATATAGAGTACTGTTCAACTAGTAGTTTTACTGTTAATTCTCATAGTACAACACATTAAGGACAGAGATCCTACATGGGGAGCAGGTGCACAGTCACTCCCGTTGTTGATTTAACAATTGACACTCTTATTTATGATGTCAGTAATCACCTGAGGTTCTTGTCATGAGCTGCCAAGGCTATGAAAGCCTCTTGATTTCTTCAACTCTGCTCTTATTTAGACAAGGCCATAACACAGTTGAGGTTCCTTCCTCCCTTCAGAGAAAGGTACCTCCTTCTTTGATGGCCCATTCTTTCTGCTGGGATCTCATTCACCAAGATCTTTCATTCAGGTAATTTTTGCCACAGTGTATTGGCTTTCCATGCCTGCAAAACTCTCATGGACCTTTTAGTCAGATCCAAATGCCTTAAGGGATGATTCTGAGGCCAGAGTGTTGTTTAGGGCATTTGTCATTCTATGAGTCTGCTGTGTATCCTGCTTCCCCCGTAGGATCATTCTCTCCCTTTTAGTTCTATCTTTCAATATTTGCAGACACTGGTCTTATTTGTGAAATCTTATCGACACTTAACCTATCTTTTTGATCAATTATGTATTTAAACTGATCACTTTAACAAGTGAGATGGCATTGGTACATGCCTCCTTGATGGGATTGAATTGGAATCCCCTGGCACATTTCTAGCTCTACCATTGGAGGTAAGTCTGAGTGAGCATGTATCCCACTGTATTTCTCCTCCCTCTCTTATTCCCACTCTTATATTTAACAGAGATCACTTTTCAGTTAATTTTAAACACCTAAGAATAATTGTGTATTAATTACAGAGTTCAACCAATGGTATTAAGTAAAACAAAAAAATACTGAAAGGAATAAAATAGTAAGTTGTTCCTCAACAGTCATGACAAATGTTGATCTGATAATTGTTTCTCATAGTGTCCATTTCACTTCAACAGGATTCCTTTTAGGTGCTCAGTTAGTTGTCATCAACCAGGGAGAACATATGGTATTTGTCCCTTTTGGACTCAGCATTATATTTTCCAGATTCCTCCATTTCGTTGCAAATGACCAGATTTCATTTTTTTTACTGCTGTTCACTGATTCTTATTTCTGATCTTTTCTGCTTTGGTTCCTTCAATCATGTTTTTGTTTTGTTTTCTTTTGTTTTAAACTGTATTGGGGCCAGTGCTGTGGTGTAGCAAGTAAAGCTGCCACCTGCAGTGCTGGCATCCCATATGGGCACTGGTTTAAGTTCCAGCTGCTCCACTTCTGATCCAGCTCCTGGTATATGCACCTGGGAAATAGTGAAAGAGGGCCAAGCTCTTGTGCCTCTGCACCCACCTGGGAGACCTGGAAGAAGCTCCTGGCTTTGGATCAGCCCAGTTCTGGCCATTGTGGCCATCTGGGGAGTGAACCAGCAGATGGAAGATCTTTCTCTCTCTCTCTCTCTCTCTCTCTCTCTCAGCCTCAGTCTCTCTGTAACTCTGCCTTTCAAAGAAATAAATAAATCTCTTAAAAATGTATTGATATAAAGAGAACAGAGTTCACACATTTCATGGGTACAGTTCCAAGAAGAGAAGCATATTTCCCTCTCTACCTCATTACCCCGAATTCCTCTCCCTCCCTCCCCACTCTTTATCAGTTTTTGCAAACATGTAATTTTAATCCACTCCATATTCGCAGGCTTAATTTGCTACTAAAATTAATTTTCAACAAGTAAAAAGTAGGAAGGCCTAATTCCACAGGAGTATATATAAGGGTTAAAAATGTATATGTGAGACCGGTGCTGTGGCTCAACAGGCTAATCCTCCACCTAGCAGCACCGGCACACCGGGTTCTAGTCCCGGTCAGGGTGCCGGATTCTGTCCCAGTTGCCCCTCTTCCAGGCCAGTTCTCTGCTGTGGCCCAGGAGTGCAGTGGAGGATGGCCCAAGTCCTTGGGCCCTGCACCCCATGGGAGACCAGGAGGAAGCACCTGGCTCCTGCCTTCGGATCAGCGCAGTGCGCCGGCCGCAGCGCGCCAGCCACAACAGCCATTGGAGGGTGAACCAACGGCAAAGGAAGACCTTTCTCTCTGTCTCTCTCTCTCTCTCTCTCACTGTCCACTCTGCCTGTCAAAAAAATTCATATCTGAAAATATCCACTTAATTACTATACAATTTTGTATTCTGTATTAACTGCCACATATTACAGAAACCATGTTTGTCTTTTTTGAGACTGATTTATTTTACTGAGCATAATGGTTTCCAGCTGCATCCATTTTGCTAAAAAGGACAGGATTTCATTCTTTTTTATGGCTGAGTAGTATTCCATAGTGTATACATATCATATTTTCTTTTTTTAATTGTCAAATAACACATTTATGTGGAAGATACAAGAAAACTTACAAAAACAAAAAATTCCTACAAAATAATAAATTTGCAAATTAATTAATGCTATTGCTTGAATATGCCTTACTTAACTTTCAAATTCATTTAACTGCTTCACATATAATTTAATACTTAAAAAGACTATAGCTAAATTATTTGATAATATTTATAGAGCATTGCTTCTCTGTGTAGACATGTTTCCTATCAGTACTCAATTAATGCTAAAAAGAAAAAATAATAGTTTTTTATTGCAATTTATGATTGATTTATGAATTAACAATTTAGTTAGCAATTTAGATGACATAATGATCAACAAAAAAAATAATCTGGTAACTGCTCATTGTACAGTTTTGTTCATAGTAATCTGAAATCAAGAATTTGATAACATATTCGATTTAGTTGCATTACATGCTTTCATATGTGGGATTGAACAACAAAAAGAGGTACACAGTAAACTTTTGATTTTTCCTTTCCTTTTTTTTTTTTAGAGCAGCTCCATGATTTGGGGGCTGGCTAGTACAACACAGAGAACAAAAAGAAAGCATACAAATGGTACAATGGTAGTTACCACCAATGCCAGTGCTGATCTCATTATGATTATAACCAAAGATATTATTAATTTTTGTGTTACTTGCTTTTCTTTAGCATATAAACCAAAGCCATTAACTTGACTTGAGTTATATACACAATACATACACAAAATACTTTTCATAAGTAATATTACATTTTAAAATATTAGAATCCTAGTATCTGTGCTGATTTGTAGTTTGCCTTAATTGAACAAGAAAATAACAGCATTCAACTAGGGTGTGTATACTGATACTAAAGCTCTTTTTTTTTTAAGATTTTTCATTTATTTATTTGAGAGGTAGAGTTACAGACAGTGAGAGGCAGAGACAGAGAGAAAGGTCTTCCTTCTTTTGGTTCACTCCCCAAATGCCTGCAACGGTCAGAGATCTGCTGATCTGAAGCCAGGAGCCAGGTGCTTCTTTCTGGTCTCCCATGTGGATGCAGGGGCCTAAGCACTTGGGCCATCTTCTACTGCTTTCCCAGGCCACAGCAAAGAGCTGGATAGAAAGAGGAGCAGCCGAAACTAGAACCGGCACCCATATGGGATGCTGGCACCGCAGGCGGAGAATTAGCCAACTGCGCCACAGCGCCACCACACTAAAGCTCCTGAAAGTTTAGAATGCATTTCTTTCCCTTTGTACTTACCACAGGCTACACAATGTCCTGAAAACATTCATTATTAGAAAAATGTCAATCACAGCTTTCATAACTTACTTTGGAAAGAATAATAAGAAAGTAAGTTAGAAAGTGAGATTTCATCTGTGTTTTCAAACAAGTGGTCTGAATTTCTCTTCTTATAGAAAATATTTAAATCGCTTTATTATTAATATATCTAAACCATTATATTTTGAAGCTTTCCAGTAGAGACCAGCAAACTGTTTACACGAAGTTTGTAAGAAGAGGTCAGTAGAGATTATCTAATCTTAAATCATGGCATCATCCATTCAAATCCTTGATGTAATCCCTTGCTAGTAAGAACACATAAGGCTGTTACCAATGGATATGCCACTGGTGATCTTTGATAGAAGTCAGCTTCAAAAACTGAGATTTTTCAGCTACAGTCATCCATTCTTTAACATCTTTTTTATTAGCAAAAATCAGCAATCCAGCTTTCCTTAAATTCTCATGTGCTAACATTTCATAGAGTTCTTCTCTAGTCACAGAAATCCTCTCTCTATCTGAACTATCCACAACAACTATTACTAACTCTTAGTATAGTAAGTGGTCCAGGAAGAATGAAGAAATTCTTGGCCACCAGTATCCCACATTAGGAAATGTGTATTATTAATCACTACTCTTCTACATTACTTCCTATTATAGGGGATGTATATACAACTTTATTCATAGAAAATTACTAGAGGATGATAGTTTTCTTTGCATTATCCAGCCCAACAATTATAACTTTGTGTTCCTGGTGATTGAACAGTGTCCATATCCTGGTGAAGAGAATTCCCATTCTCAGGCAATAGAGCCCCTCCAGCCACCCAGGGCCACCTGGCCTTCCCGGGCTCACGCTGAGGGGCAGAAACATGTGCTGGAGCCTCCACCTCTGCTGCTGCTGCTCCTGCACTGGCCACTGCCCCCTTCGAGGGAACTGGAAGAAGACCAAGCCCAGGCCACCCTGCCCCACCGCTGCCACCATAGCAGTCACCTGACTCACGGACATCACTGCTGTGTTGTCTGCGATGAGCCTCTCAGACCACCAACCTCCCCAGCTCCTCTACATCAGCTGTGGTGGTAGCATCTCCATGCAGATGGCCTCCATATTCTTAATCCAGTCAATAGCTAATGGAATCTGGGTTGATTCAATGTCTTAACTATGTTAATTGAGCTACAATAAACATAGGGGTACATTTCATTTTCTTTGGGTAAATTCCAGGGAATGGGATAGCTGGGGCATATGGTAGATCTATTTTCAGATCTCATCTCCAGTCTTCAATAATGGTAGTACTAGTTTATATTCCAACCAACAGTGAATCAGGAAACCTTTTCCCCCAATCCTAGCCTGCATTTGTTATTTTTTGATTTTTGTGTGATAGCCATTCAAACTGAGGTGAGGTGAAACTCATTGTGGTTTTGATTTACATTTCCCTGATGGCTAATGATCCTGAGCATTGTTTCATGCATCTGTTTACCATTTGTAGTTCATCCTTTGAAAAATGACTGTTCCTGTTCTTTGCCCATTTCTTAACTGTGTTTGTTTTGTTGTTGTTGAATTTCTTGAGCTCTTTGTCAATCCTGGCTGTTAATCCATTATCATTTGCATAGTTTGCAAATATTTTCTCTCATTCTGTCAGTTGCCTCTTCACTTTGTGGAATGTTTCATTTGCAAAGAAGCTTCTTAGCTTGCTATAATCCCATTTGTCTATTTTTGTTTTTATTGCCTGTGCTTCTGGGTCTTTCCCAAGAAGTCTTTGCCTATGCCAATGTCTCACAGAGTTTCCCCCCGTGTTTTCCTCTTGTAATTTTATTGTATCAGGTTGTAGATTTAGATCTTTGATCCATTTTAACTTGATCTTTGCATAAGGTGTAAGATAGATCTTATTTACTACTTCTACATGTGTAGATCGAATTTTCTCAGCAACATTTGTTGAAAAGACTGTCCTAGCTCCAGGAATTCATTTTAACTCATTTGTCAAAAATTAATTAGTTTAAGATGTGTGAATAAATTTCTAGGGTTTCTATCCTGTTCTATTGGTCTACAGGTCTGTTTTTGTTCCAGTACCAGGCTTTTTTGGTTATAACTGCCCTGTAGTATGTCTTGAAATCTGGTAATCTGGTATTGTGATACTTTTGGCTTTGTTTTTTATTTGTTTGTTTAAGATTGCTATAGCTATTTCAGGTCTCTTGCATTTCACATGAATTTTAACATATTTTTTCTAGATCTGAGAAGACTGGCATTGGTATTTTGATTGTATCGCATTTAATCTGTAAATCTCTGTTGGTAGTATGGACATTTTGATGATATTAATTCTTCCATTCCATGAACATGGAAGATTTTTCTGTTTTTTTCTCTTCTACTTCTTTCTTTAATGTTTTATAATTTTCAAAGTAGTGATCTTTCACATCCTTGATTAAATTTATTCCAAGGTATTTAAGGTTTTTATAACTATTGTGAATGAGGCTAATCTTACAATTTCTTTCTCAGCCATAGCATTGTTTGTGTATACAAAGGCTATTGATTTTTGTGTATTGATGTTATAACCTGTCACTTTACCAAACTCTTATATGTTCCAATAGTCTCTTAGTAGAATCATGTCATCTGCAAACAGGGATAATTTAACTTCCTCCTTATCTACACTATAGACCAAATGGACCTAATTGATATCTACAGAACATTTCATCTAACGGTTGCAGAATGCACATTCTTTGCAACAATGCATCAAACTTTCTCTAGGATAGACCATATACTAGGGCATACATCAAGTCTCAGCAAATTAAAAAGACTTGAAATCATACCAAGTATCTTTTCAAACCACCATGGAATTAAGCTGGAAATTACCAAATTAAGAAACTCTAGAACATATTCAAACACATGGAGATTGAACAACAAGCTCCTGAATGAACAGTGGGTATTAGAACAAATCAACAGGGAAATCCAAAATTGCCTGGAAACAAATGAATATGATATTACAGCATATCAAAACTTGTGGAATACAGCAAAAACAGTGTTAAGAAGGAACTTTATAGCAATTAGTATCTTCATCAAGAAATTGGAAAGACATCAAATAAATGATCTAATAATGCATCTCAAGGACCTAGAAAAACAACAGCAAACTAAACCAAAAATTAGTAGGAGGAAGGAAATAATTAAAATTAGAGAAGAAATTAACAAAATTGAAACCAAAAAAAAATGATACAAAAGATTAGTGAAATGAAGAGCTAAGTTTTTGAAAAAATAAACAAATTTAATACACCATTGGCCCAACTAACAAAAAAAGAGGGAGAAGACCTAAATCAATAAAATCACAGATGAAAAAGATACGTAACAATGGATACCACAAAAATAAAATGAATCATCAAGAATTACTACAAACAGCTATATGCCACAAATTGGAAAATCTAGAAGAAATGGATTGATTTCTGGATACAGTATGCTAAAATTGAGACATAAAGACATAGAAAACCTAAAAAGGCCAATAACTAAGACTCCCAACAAAGAAAAGCCCAGGACCAGATGGTTTCACTGCTGATTTCTACCAAACTTTTAAACAATGATGAATTTCAATTCTTCTTAAACTATTCAAAATAATTGAAAGAGAGGTAATCCTTCCAAACCCCTTCGATGAGGCCAGCATCACCTTAATTTCAAAGCCAGAAAAAGATACAACAAAGAAAGATAACTATAGACCAATATTCTTGATGAACATAGATGCAAAAATCCTCAACAAAATACTAGATAATCTAATCCAACAATACATCAGAAAGATCATTCACCAAGACCACGTGGGATTTATCCCTGGTATGCAGGGATGGTTCAACACATGTAAATCAATAAATGTGATATATCATATTAACCAATTAAAGAATAAAAACCCTATAATTATCTCAATAGATGAAGAGAAGGCATTTGATAAAATACAACATCCTTTCATGATAAAAACCTTAAGAAAATTAGGTATAGAAGGAACAGTCCTCAACACAATCAAAGCAATATATGACAAACCCATAGCCAGCATCATATTGAATGGGGAAAATTTGGAAGCATTTCCATTAAGATCCAGAACCAGAGAAGGATGCCCACATTCACTAATGCTCTTCAATATAGTTCTGGAAGTTTTACCCAGAGCCATTAGGAAAGAAAAATAATCTATCATGTTTTTATTTCACTTAGTGTACTTTTTAATTGAAGGATTACTGTTTGATTTTTGCTTAATTACTTCTATATCTATGTATTCTCTCCATTTTAATATTAAATAGTTTGTGTTCTCTTAAAATTCATTGAGTTTCCTTAAAACTGATAATTTGAAATCTTCAAGTTTTTGAAAATTTCAATCCTTGGGTGGTTGGTTTCTGGCTCCTTATTGCACAATTTTATAGTGGGCCTAGCACTAGGGTTAACTTCCATCTCCCTCCCCCAAAAAGGAAGGATTTTGCTCCAAATTGCTCCTTGGAGGCTGTGGAGGAGTACATGGACAACCCTTTCCTTCCTACTTTCTTCAATGTGACTTTTGTAATTATTATACTAATACCAGGCACTACATTCTCCTACCTGGTTTCTGTGCCTGTTGTGAAATTGACTTGATGTGTTAAATGTTGTCCAAGTTGGTGTCTTGCTAGGGAGGCAGTCCCTGGAGCATCTTCCTTAACCATCATCTTGGTTCCCTCCCTCTCTCTGTATTTCTAACATACATGATTTGGTACACAACAACAACTCACATGAACTCTTATAAAATGAATTATGATATTAATATAAACATATTAGCTTTCTTTGGTTATTGTTAGCATCTTATTTTTTTCTATCATTTATATTCCTATAACTAAGACATAATTCACACAAATTCAGTTTTAAAGGGTAAAATTCAGGGCTATTTGATACATCACAAAGGTATATTGCCATCATCACTACTCAATTTCATAAAAATCTATAATTCCACAGAGGTATTGCTTACTTGTGCCAGTTCCAAACTGTTTTGATTATAACTGCTCTATAGGATGTCTTAAAATCTGGTATTGTGATGATGTTGACTTTTGGTTTTGTTGTTTCAGAGTGTTTTAGCTATTCTTGTTCTCTTGTGTTTCCATATACATTTTAGCATCATTTTCTCTAGATTTGAGTAGCATGTAACATATTTTGATTGAACCTGTAAATTGCTTTCAATAATATAGACATTTTGATGTTATTAATTCTTCCAATCCACGAACACGGAACATTTTCCCATTTTATGTGTATTCTGTTTCTTTTTTAATGTTGTAATTTTGATCGTAGGGATCTTTCACGTCCTTGGTTAAATTTATTACAAAGTATTTAAAATTTTTTTAGCTATTATGAATAGGATTGATCTTAGAAGAGAAGTGCCTTGTCAGCCGTGGGATGGTCTGTGTATACAAAGGCTATTGATTTTTGTGTGTTAGTTTTATATAGTGAAACTTTACCAAACCAGTTTATAAGTTCCAAAAGTCTCTTTGTGGAGTCTTTTGGTTCTCCATATATAGAATCATGTCATCTGCAAATAGGGCTAAGTTTATTTCCTCCCTTCCAATTTGTGTAACTTTGACTTCTTTATTTGCCTAATGGCTCAGGCTAAAACTTTCAGGACTACATTGAATAGCAATGGTGAAATTGGGCGTCTTTGTGTAGTTCTGGATCTTACTGGAAATGCTTCCAACCTTTCCCCGTTCGATAAGATGTTGGCTGTGGGTTTGTCATAAATTCACTCCCTTTCAGTTGTATTCAATTGCTTGAGAGAATTGTAATCAGTTTTTCTTTAAAAAACTGGTAGAATTCAGCATTCAAGAAATCCAGTCCTGGGCTTTTCTTTGTTGGGAGGGTGTTTTTTACAGATTTCAATCATTATCTTGGATATTGCTCTGCTTAGGCTTTTTGTTTCTTTATGACTCAATTTTGGTGGATTGTACATGTACATGTCTAGGAATCTATACATTTCATCTAGACTTTCTAATTTACTGGCTTATTGCTGTTTGTAGTAATTCCTGATGATTCTTTTTATTTCTGAGGTATCCATTGTTACATCACCTTTTTCATCTGTGATTTTATTAATTCGGGTCTTCTCTTTTTCTATCTATTTTTTTTTTTGGTTGGTTTGTACAATGGTGTATCAATATTGTTTACTTTTTCAAAAAACCAGCACTACATTTCACTGATCTTTTGTAATTTTTGTTTCAATTTTGTTTATTTCTTCTCTAATTTTAATTATTTCTTTCCTCCCACTAATTTGAGTTTTGGTTTGTTGTTGTTTTTCTAGGTCCTTGAGATGCATTAATTGTTTATTAATTATTTATTTGATGACTTTCTAATTTCTTGATTTAGGTGCCAATTGCTATAGACTTCCCTCTTAACTCTAGTTTTGCTGTATCCCATAAGTTATGATACAATGTATTGTCATCTTCATTTGGTTCCTGAAATTTTTTATTTCCCTTTTGATTTCTTATATTACTGTTCATTCAGGAACATGTTGTTCAGTCTCCATGTGTTTGTATATTTTCTAGAGATTCTTGAGTTGTTAATTTCCAGATTCATTCCATTGGAGTCAAAAACAATGCATGGTATGATTTCATTTTTTTTTAATTTGCAGAGACTTGCTTTATGGCCTACCAAATGGTCTATCATAGAGAACGTTCAAGCACTGATGGAAAGAATTTGTATTCTGCAACTGTGGGAATAAAGGTTCTGTAGATATCAGTTAGGTCCATTTGGTCCTTAGTATTAAGTAGCTCTGTTGTTTTTTGATTTTTCTGCCAAGCTGATCTGTACTTTGATGAAAGAGGGCTGTTAAAGTCCCCCATTACTGCTGCATTGGAGTCTATGACTCCCTTTAGGTCCATTAACATTTGTTTTAAACAGAGAGCTCTGTGGCATTGGGTACATATACATTTATTATAGTCAATTCTTCCTTTTAAATTAATCTCTTCATCATTACATAATGCTCTTTTTTTACATTTTTAATAGTTTTAATGTTAAAGTCTATTTTGTCTGATATTAGAATGACTACACTTGCTCGTTTTTGGCTTCTGTTAGCAAGGAATATCTTTTTCTATCCTTTCACTTTCAGTCTATGTGTATCTTTTTTGGTAAGATATGTTTCTTGTAGGCAGCAAAGAGATGGATCTTGTTTTTTAATCCATTCAGCTAGTGTATATCTTTTAATTGGAAAATATAGGCCATTTACATTCAAGGTTATTATTGATAATTAACAGTTTAGCCCTATCATTTTCCCATAAATATACTTATTGTTTGCTTCCACTTTCTATTATCCTGTTTTTTTTATTGCAGTTCTTTCTTTTAAACTTTTATTAAATAAATACAAATTTCTAAAGTACAACTTTTGGATTATAGTGGCTTCCTCCCCCCCATAACTGCCCTCCCACCCACAACCATCCCATCATCCACTCCCTCTCCCATCCCATTCTTCATCAAGATTCATTTTCAATTATCTTTATATACAGAAGATCAACTTGGTATATACTAAGTAAAGATTTCAACAGTTTGCACCCACACAGAAACACAAAGTATAAAGTACTGTTTGAGTACTAGTTATACCATTAATTCACAGAGTACAACACATTAAGGACAGAGATCCTACATGGGGAGTAAGTGCACAGTGACTCTTGTTGTTTATTTAACAATTGACACTCTTATTTATGAAGTCAGTAAAAACCCGAGGCTCTTGTAATGAGCTGCCAAGGCTATGGAAGCCTCTTGAGTTTGCCAGCAATGATCTTATTTAGAC
Source organism: Lepus europaeus (assembly GCF_033115175.1). Classification (NCBI taxonomy): domain Eukaryota; kingdom Metazoa; phylum Chordata; class Mammalia; order Lagomorpha; family Leporidae; genus Lepus; species Lepus europaeus. The sequence goes on from NC_084850.1 coordinate 56,028,645, forward strand.
AAGGCCATAATCAAAGTGGAAGTTCTCTCCTCCCTTCAGAGAAAGGTGCCTCCTTCTTTGATGGCCCATTCTTTCCGCTGGGATCTTACAGAGATCTTTCATTTAGGTCATTTTTTCCATTTTTTGCCACAGTGTCTTGGTTTTGCAGGCATGAAATACTCTCTTTGTAGATTCTGGTTATTAATCCTTTATCAGTTGCATAGTTTGCAAATATTTTTCCCTTTCTGTCAGTTGCCTCTTAACCTTCCTGACTGTTTCTTTTGCAGTAAAGAAATTTCTCAATTTGATGTAATCCCAATTGTTAATTTTGGCTTTGACTGCCTGTGCCTCTGGGGTCTTTTCCAAGAAGTCTTTGCCTGTGCCTATATCTTGCAAAGTTTCTCAGATGTTCTCTAATAATTTGAAGGTGTCAGATAGTAGATTTAAGTCTTTAATCCATGTTGAGTGGATTTTTGTGTAAGGTGAAAGGTAGGGGTCTTGCTTTATGCTTCTGCATGTGGAAATCCAGTTTTCCCAGCAAAATTTGTTGAATAGACTGTCCTTGCTCCAGGAATTGGTTTTAGATCCTTGATCAAATATAAATTAGCTGTAGATGTTTGGATTGATTTCTGGTGTTTCTATTCTGTTCCATTGATCTATCCATCTATATCCATCTGTTTCTGTACCAGTACCATGCTGTTTTGATAACAACTACCCTGTAGTATGTCCTGAAATCTGGTATTGTGATGCCTCCGGCTTTGTTTTTGTTATACAAGATTGCTTTAGCTATTTGAGGTCTCCTGTGTCTCCATATGAATTTCAGCATCATTTTTTCCAGGTCTGAGAAGAATGCCTTTGGTATTTTGATTGGTATTGCACTGAATTTATAAATTGCTTTTGTTAGAATGGACATTTTGATGATGTTGATTCTTCCAATCCATGAGCATGGAAGATTCTTCCATTTTTTGGTATCCTCTTCTATTTCTTTCTTTAAGGTTTTGTAATTCTCATCGAAGAGATCTTTGGCATCCTTGGTTAAGTTTATTCCAAGGTATTTGATTGTTTTTGTGGCTATTGTGAAAGGGGTTGATCTTAGCAGTTCTTTCTCACCTGTGGTATTTCCTGTGTATACAAAGGCTGTTGATTTTCCGACATCGATTTTATATCCTGCTAGTTTCCCAAACTCTTCGATGAGTTCCAGTAGTCTCTTAGTAGAGTTCTTTGGATCCCCTAAATAAAGAATCATATCATGTACAAGGAGGGATAGTTTGAGTTCTTCCTTCCCAATTTGTATCCCTTTAATTTGTTTTTCTTGTCTAATAGCTCTGGCTAAAACTTTCAGAACTATATTGAATAGCAGTGGTGAGAGTGGGCATCCCTGACTGGTACCAGATCTCAGTGGAAATGCTTCCAGCTTTTCCCCTCAATAGGATGCTGCCCGTGGGATTTTCATAAATTGCCTTGATTGTATTCAGAACAGTTCCTTCTATACACAATTTGCTTAGAATTTTCATCATGAAGGGATGTTGTATTTTATTAAATGCTTTCTCTGCATCTATTGAGATAATCATATGATTTTTCTTCTGCAGTCTGTTAATGTGGTGTATCACAATGTTTGATTTGCGAACATTGAACCACCCCTGCATACCAGGGATAAATCCCACTTGGTCTGGGTGGGTGATCTTTCTGATGTGTTGTTGCATTCTATTGGCCAGAATTTTATTAAGGATTTTTGCTTCTATGTTCATCAGGGAAATTAGTCTGTAATTCTCTTTCAATGCTGCATCTTTTTCAGGTTTAGGAATTAAGGTGATCCTGGTTTCATAGAAAGAATTTGGGAGGATTCCCTTATTTTGAATGTTCTGAATAGTTTGAGAAGAATTGGAGTTAATTCTTCTTTAAATGTCTGGTAGAATTCAGCAGTGAATCCATCTGGTCCTGGGCTTTTCTTTGTTGGGAGGGCCTTTATTACTGATTCCATTTCTGTCCCAGTTATGGATCTGTTTAGGTTTTCTATGTCTTCATGTTTCAATTTAGGTAGGTTGCATGTGTCCAGGAATCTATCCATTTCTGATAGATTTCCCTGTTTGCTGGCATACAACTCTTTGTAGTAATTTCTGATGACTCTTTTTATTTCTGTGGTGTCTATTGTTAAATTTCCTTTTCATCTCTGATTTTATTGATTTGGGTCTTTTCTTTTTTTAGTTAGTTGGGCTATCTCAAGGACCTAGAAAAACTGCAGCAAACCAAACCCCAAACTAGTAGAAGAGAAATTATTAATTCTAGAGAAGAAATCAACAGAATTGAATAAAAAAAAATTTCAAAAGATTAGCAAAACCAACAGCTGATTTTTTGAAAAAAAAAATTGACACACCATTGGCCCAACTAACTTAGAGAAGAAGAGAAAAGACCCAAATCTTTTTCCTTTTACTAGGAGATTTTCTGCCTTCCCATTCTTTTTGGTAATGATGACTATCTTTCTGTGTTTCTATGTGTAGCACATACATCATTTTTAAGGTAGACAAGTGGTGACAAATTCTTTGTTTCTGTTTATTGTGGAAGGTCTTTATTTCACCTTCATTCATAATGAGAGATTTACAAGGTACAATATTCAGGGTTGGAAATTTTTTTTTTCTTTTAAGACTTGGACTATGCCTCTCCATTCTCTCCTAGCCTGTAGGGTTTCGTATGAGAAATCAGCTGTGATTCTAATTAGAGATCTTCTGAAAGTAATCTGGAATTTCTCTCATGCAAATTTTACAATCTTCTCTTTATGTTTTACTGTGGAAAGTTTGACTACAATGTGTCATGGTGAAGATCTTTTCTGGTCATCTCTATTAAGAGTTCTATGTGCTTCCTGTATTTGGGCATCCATTTCTTTATCCAAATTGGGGAAGTTTTCCATAATTATTTCACTGAACAGGCTTTCTAATCCATTCTCTCTTTCCACACCTTCAGAAATTCCTGAGACACACATGTTGGTCATTTTTTAGTATCCTATGAATCTCAAACATTGTCTTTAATTTTTCTAATTTCTTCTTTTTTTTCTGACTGAGATATTTCTAATTTGTCCTCTAGCTCAGATATTCTTTCTTCTCACGATTCCGTTGTTAAAGCTTTCCACTGTATTTTTTATTTGGCATACTGAATTCTTAATTTCTAATATTTCATTTGATTTTTCTTCAAAACCTCAATTTCATGGGAACATTTTTCCTCCGTGTATGGATTTCTTTAACTTGTGAATTTGCTTCTCATGGCTTCTGAGTAATCCTATAATCAATCCTTTGAATTCGTTTTCAGGCATTTCATAAATCTCTTTGTCTTCACATTCTAGTATTGAAGTGTTATTGTGTTTCTTCAGGGGAGTCATAGTGTCTTCCTTATTCTTGTTTCTTGAATTTCTGCACTTATTTTTAGGCATTTGTGGAAATACTTGTTGGTGTTATCCACTGATCGATTTTATCTTTGAACCATGCCTCTGTGGCTCAGTGGAGTGTCTGTTCCTTCAGTGAATACCCTGAGGCGTATGTTGGTTGTGGCCAGGTAGCTCTAGTCAGTGCTCCAGGATGGGGCAAGTATCTAAGGTGACACCCAAGTTAAGTGTGGTAGATCTCTTCTATTGTCAGCAGGGGAGAGTGTGATCACTTCTGCTAATATAATCACTCTCACTTTCTCTTGTCCAAAGTGATCAATGCCCAGGTTTAACCCATAATAGGTGCAAAAGTCACATGTGCAGCTGCATGAACTGTATAAAGGATCTACGCAGTCCTCAGTGTGACCACAAATCCTGCTGCAGTGACCCACCCTAGAGAATCAGGGAGCTCTGAGCCTCTAATGTCAGACATAGTGATTGTCCGGGGACCCAGCTAAACCCTGTTCTCTATCATGCAGATACAGAGTTCCTACAGTCTCAGCACAGAGTTTCCATAGTCCCAGTATGCAGAAGATCTGCTCTGCCCCACGAGCCTGTCCCAACCACAGAGAGAGCAGAGACATTCCCAGAGCCAACTGCCTGTGTGTGCAACACCTTGGCTGTTTGAGCCCTGCATCGTGTGATATGTTGAAAGGCTGGGGACACCTCACAGTCCTATATGGGTGCCCAAACCCCATCCACCCTCCCAACCAGACTCAAAGTCAGTGGGGAACTGGGATTTTTCCCTCTGGTAAAATTCCCAGATCACATGCAGGCACAAGAGCTGCCGCAGACGCTACTGGTGTCAAAATGACACCTTCTCCCCACTGGTTCCCAGGCACACTCATAGGGGAATGGGGAAAAAGAAATGCACTTTTTTTCTGCTGGGTTAGGCAGGTACCCTGCCCCCTATTAGAACTCCAGTCCAGGCTCAAATAAGAGTGATATGGGTTGCTGCAGTCTGCTCTCACCTTGCTCTCCAAAGCTGGTGTATCTTTCAGCATTCAGCTACAGGGATCATATGGTGTGTCCACACTTGATGCTGTGTTTCCACACCTTTCATGCTGATGCGTGGTGTCTGTCTTCCTTCTGTAGAATTTTCAATGCAGATTTCGCTACAACTCTCCCCAGGGAATGCAATTCCTCCACTTTTTTCCTGCTATTGCACTCTTACCTTAAACAGTACATCTTTTCCATATTTAGCCTCCTCGGAATCCTTATATTTGCCTCCTCAAATTTGGCAATCATTAGGCTACTATTTTTTCAAATATGCCTTATGTCCTATTCTGTCTTTTAAAATATGCTTTATATCTCATTCTGTCTTACCTGTCTTTATGGGACACCCATTTTGCCTATGTTGATGTACCTGATATTGTCCCACAAGTTTCTAAGACTCTGATCATTTTACTTTTTATTCTTTTTGATGTTCAGGGTGTGTGATCTCAATTGATCTGTTTTTACATTTGCTCATTTTGTCTTCTGCAAGTTCAACTCTGCTATAGAGCCACAAATTATGTTTTTTAAAAGATTTTATTTATTTATTTATTTATTTGAAAGTCAGAGTTACACACAGAGAGAAAGAGAGGCAGAGAGAGAGGTCTTCCATCTGCTGGTTCACTCCGCAGTTGGCCAAAACGTCTGGAGTTGCACCAGTAAGAAACCAGGAGCCAGAAACTTCTTCCAGGTCGTCCATGCAGGTGCAGGGACAAAGAACTTTGGCCATCTTCTACTGCTTTCTCAGGTCATAGCAGAGAGCTGAACCAGAAGTGGAGCAGCCGGGACTCGAACGAGCGCCCATATGGGATGCCGGCACTGTAGCTGGTGGCTTTACCCACTACGCCACAGTGCTGGCCCCATCCAATTATGTTTTAAATTTAATTACTATACATTCAAATTCAGAATTTCTATTTCATATCATTTTATAATTTCTGTGCCTTTATTGAAATTATCTATTTAATGCAATATCAATTTTCCTTTACTTCTTTAAAGAAAGATTCCTTTATTTCTTTGGGCATATTTTAAAATTCCTTATTTAAACTCTTGGCATAGTAAGTTTACAGTCTTTCTCCATAAACAGTTTCCAAAATAAACAATGCATTGTTTCTTAGCATATCTCATGATTTTTTGCTGCAACCTGTGCATTTTATTTTATTTTGAGATTTATTTATTTAAAAGGCAGAATGGCAGAGAGATGGGGAGAGATCTTTCATCCACTGGTTCACTCCCAAATGGCCACAATGACTGGGGCTGTGTCATGATATAGCTAGAACCCTGGAACTCCATCCAGGTCTCCTACATGGGTTGCTGTATTTAGACTATCTTTGGTTGCTTTCCCAGTTACATTAGCAGGAGCTGGGTCAGAAGCAGAGCAGCTGGGAGCTGAACTGGCACTCCAATATGGGATACTGGCATTGCAGGAGCAGCTTAACCTGCTGTGCCGCAACACTAGTCCTCCAACATGTGTATTTTAGATAATATAATGAACCAGCTTTGCATACCGATATCTTCCCCATCTCCTAAGGATTTATCATTGTTACTATTCATAATTGTTGATGCTGATTGCTTCTTTAGCCACATTCTTGAACAAATTCTACAAAGTATGTATTCTTTTTGTGCTTGACCAGTGAAATTTCTGCTCAGCTTAGTGGTCAACTAATGATTATCCAGGGATTTCCTTAAATGCCTGGACTAGTAAGTCTCCCAATCATTGTTGAGAGGCTATGTGTGTTGGTTGGGACTACCGTCAGTATACAGTCTGGTTGTTGACAATTACACCTTAGCTTTCATTTCCTGCTTGCTCTGGGCCTCAAGGTGAGCTTTAGATAATCAATTAGGGCTTTCTCAGATTTTTGCTAGGCATATAAATAGCTGCCCTGGGCTGGGGCTAGCCCTACCCATGCACAATACATGCTGCATTTCCAGGAATATTTTGTAGCCTTGAAAATACTACTGTGAACATATCATTCCACAGCTTTTCTTTTTAAGATTTTTTTGTCATTTTTAATCCCAACTATTATCACGTCAGGCAAATGTAATCTTAATTGTCACTAATTGGTGTTGAAAAATGAGTCCTTGAAAAGACTATTTATAAAGGATGAACTCTGAGTCATGTCAAACAAAAAGAAGGTCTGCATGGAGGATATTTTAGGGAATTGACTGATCAGGTCAAAAATAATTGCATGGAGTTTTTGAAGAGCTGTGACCCTGTTCTGGTCCCTAAAGAGGCTGCTAGGTTGCTGAATTTCAAGATTACTGCAAAAGTGTTTTTTTTTCAACACTATAGCAGAACTTGAGAGACAGAAATGAGATTAAATCAAGTTTAAGTGCCAAAAAACACACAATTCTTATGGAAATAATGCTCTTTTTTCTTGCATTTATGCTTTCAAAAATATCACAAAACTTTGATTTTGAAAGGTATGAAAAGTTGATTTTGAAAATATTTTCTAGTGATCCCACTGGTTTTATGGAGAAGAACACATTAATGTAGGAGACCATTTTATGATGTCCTTATGCCAGCATACCCACTAATGTCACCTCTAGAGATATCACCAACTATTGCAATGAAAGTGGATTTCTTTTAAAAAAAATGATTTATTTGAAAGTCAAAGTTACACAGAGAGAAAAGGAGAGGCAGAAAGAAAGAGGTCTTCCATCCGCTGGTTCACTCCTAGTTGGCTGCAACGGCTAGAGCTGCACTGATCCAAAGCGAGGAGCCAGGAGCCTCCTCTGGGTCTTCCACGTGGGTGCAGGGGCCAAAGTACTTGGGCCATCTTCTACTGCTTTCTCAGGCCATAGCAGAGAGCTGGATCAGAAGTGGAGCAGCCAGGACTTGAACCGGTGTCCATTTGGGATGCCAGCACTGTAGGCGGCAGCCTTACCTGCTACGCCACAGCACCAGCCCTGAAAGCGGATTTCTTTAAAGCAGAATATAGTTGAGTCTTATTTATTCATTCATTCAGACCAACTTTAGCTCCCATATTTATAGCTTTCTGTAAAATTTGATCTGAGCTGAGTAAATATAAATTTGTGTTATTGTTTTACATTTGTTCAATATTTTTTCTGTTAATCGTACCTTTTTTTTAAAGATTTATTTATTTATTTGAAAGAGTTACACAGATACAGAAGGAGAGAGAGAGAGAGAGAAAGAGAGAAAGAGAGAAAAATAGAGAGGTCTTCCATCCACTGGTTCACTCCACAAATGGCTGCAATGGCTGGAGCTGGGCCAATAAAAAGCCAGGAGCCAGAAGCTTCTTCCAGGTCTCTCTTGCATGTGCAGGGGCCCAGGGACTTGGGCCATCTTCTACTGCTTTCCCAGGCCATAGCAGAGAGCTGGATTGGAAGTGGAGCAGCTGGAACTTGAAGTGGCACCTATATGGGATGCTAGCACTGCAGGCAGCAGCTTCACCCGCTATACCACAGTGCCCGCCCCTGTTATTCTTACTTTTGATGATAGTTCATAATATCCAAGCCACTTTTAGTATTTTTTTCCCATTATGATTAGCAGTCACTGCTTCAAGGTTCTTTTCATATCTAGTCCTTTATTATGGCTTGCCCAGAATTGTGGATTTCATGTTATCAAAGACCTCAATTGTGCTTTCTCTCATGAATGCTAACTTTTACTCTAACTGAAACTTAAATTACCTGTAGAGCACTTCATTATTGTACCAGATTTGTTTGGGAGAAATGTTTCTCTTTACCCTTGCTACTAGGAAAGATACATGAGGTTTCCTTTGTTTTTTCCATTTTTGTTGAGGTATAATTGACAAATTAAAATGGCACATTATTAAGGGATACATTGGGATGAATTGATATCTGTGTACATGGTGAAATTATTACCACAATCAAACTAAATACCATAACGATTATCTTGCATAGTTGTCATTTATGTGTGTGTTAGTGTGTGTGTGGTAAGAACACTTGGGGTCTACTCTCTTAGGTAATTACAAATATACAATACAGTATTATTAATTGTGTTTACCTTGTTACAAATTAGAGCTCCTTATTTATCTTATAAATGAAGGTTTATACACTTTGACAAACATCTATCCCTTCCCCAACTAGGCTCTGAAAGCTACCATTCTACTGTATACTTCTATGTGTTTGACTTTTATAAATTCCACATATGAGATCATAACTGTATTTGTCTCTCCATGTCGATTATTTCACTTACCATAATATCCTCTAAGTTCATCCATATTGTTACAAATAACCAGAATTCCTTGTTTTTTTGTGGTTAAATAATATGCTGTGTGCTTGTATGAGTATGTGTGTGTGTATGTGTGTCATGTGATACATTCTTTATCCATTCACCCACTGATGGATATTTAGGTTATTTTTGTATTTTGGATGTTGTGATAATGTTGCAAGCAACAGGTGAGTAAAGATATCTCTTGTTTAAAAAGATGTATTTATTTTATTTGAAAGGCAGAGTTACACACACACACACACACACACAGAGAGAGAGTGAGAGAGAGAATCTTTCACCCACTGGTTCAAGCCCCAAATGGCCACAATGGTTGGAGCTGTACCAGACTGATTTGATATGATGTATTGTTACCTTCATTCATTTCTGGAAACTTTTTTTATTTCTTTTTTCTTTTTTGACTTCTATAATTCACTGTTCATTCAGGAGCATGTTGTTCAGTCTCCATGTGTTTGCATATGTTCTAGAGATTCTTGAGTTGTTGATTTCCAGCTTCATTCCCTGTGGTCAGAGAAGATGCATGGTATCATTTCAATTTTTTTGAATTTGCTGAGACTTGCTTTATGGGCTAGCATGTGGTCCATCCTAGAGAATATTCCATGTTTCCATGCTTTGATGAGAAGAAGGTTTATTCTGTAACTGTGGGATAAAAAGTTCTGTAGATATCAGATCCATTTGTCCGTAGTGTCAATTAGCTCTGTTGTTTCTTTGTAGATTTTCTGTCTAGTTAATCTGTCCATTCAAGAAAGTGGGACTTTGAGGTCCCGTTACCATTGTATTGTAGTTTATGTCTCCCTTTAGATCCATTAACATTTATTTTAAATAGCCAGGTGCCCTGTAATTAGGAGCATATACGTTTATTATAATCACATCTTCCTGTTGAATTGATCCTTTAATCTCTGTCTCTTTTAACAATTTTTATGCTCAAATCTATTTTGTCTGACGTTAGGATGGCAATATCTGCCTGTTTTTGCTTTACATTAGTGTGAAATATCTTTTTCCATCCTTTCGCTTTCAGTCTGCATGTATCTTTTGTAGGTAAGATATGTTTCTTATAGACAGCAGATAGATGGGTCTTGTTTTTTTAACCCATTCAGCCAGTCTGTATCTTTTAACTAGAAAATTGAGGCCATTTATATTTAAGGTAACTATTGATAAGTAACTACATGTCCCTGCAATTTTTCCATAAATATTCCTATTGCTTACTTTGGATTTCTTTTGTACTTTTAGTGGGGGATTTTCAACCTTCACATTCTTTCATAATGATGTCTATCTTTCTGTGTTTCTATGTGAACACATCTTTAAGCATCTGTTGTAAGGTTGGATGAGCGGTGACAGATTTTTTCAATTTCTGTTTGTTATGGAAGGTCTTTATCTCACATTCATTCATAAATGAGATCTTTGTAGATTACAGTACTCTGAGTTGTTTTTTCTCTCAAGACTTGGACTGTATCTCACCATTTTCTTCTAGCCTGTATGGTTTCTGATGAGAAGTCAGCTATGAGTCTTATTGGAGGTCCTCTGAAAGTAAATCTGGCATTTCTTTCATGCACATTTTAGAATCTTTTCTTAATGCTTTACTGTGGAGAATTTCACTACACTGTGTTGTGGTGAAGATATTTTCTGGTCATGTCTATTAGGAGTTCTATGTGCTTCCTGTACTTGAACGTCCCTTTCTTTCTCCAAATTGGGGAAGTTTTCTGTAATTATTTCACTAAATAAGCCTTCTAGTTCATTCTCTTTCCCTACCTTCAGGAATTCCTAAGACCTGAATGTTGGATCATTGGATAGTATCCCACAAATCTCCAAAACTGTTTTACTGTTTTTAAGTTTTTAAACTTCTTCTCCTCCTCCTCCTCCTCCTTCTTCTTATCCTTCTTCTTTTTTCTGACTATAGGATTTACAAAGATTTGCATTCTAGTTTAGATATTCTTTCTTCTCCTTCAGCAAGTGTGCCATTAAGGCTCCTCCCCCATTTTTAAAAATTTAATCTATTGAATTCTTCATTTCTAATATTTCATTTTGATTTTTCTTCAAAATCTCAATTTCATGGGAAAAATTTTCATTCATTGCATTTATGGATATCTTTATGTATTTTCTTCTGATTGTTTTGAGTAATTCTGATTAATTTTTTGAATTCCATTTACAGCATTTCCTCAATCTCTTTATACTTATATTCTAATATTGAAATGTTGCTGTGTTCCTTTGGGGAGTCATGGTGTCTTCCTTATTCTTTTTTCTTGAATTTCTCTGCATTTATTTTTAGGCATTTGTGGAGCTGATTTTTTTTACCTCTGATGGATTTATCTTTGAGCTATGTATTTGTGGCTTGGTGGAATGCCTGCACTTTTGGTGAATACCTAGAGTTGTGTGGTGGTTGTGGCCAAGGAGCTCTGGTCAGTGCTGCAGGGTGGGGCAAATTTCCAGGGTAACACACAAGTTGGGCATGGTAGATCTTCTCTTATTAACAGAAGTTAATAAGAGATAAACAACAGTGTTGTTTTATCTCCAATTCTCCCCTGTGAGTGCACTTCCTACACTTTTTTTTACTATTTTTCCTTAGCCTAGTACAGTATGCCGTTCCCTGATCTGCTATATTTGAATCTCCTTAAGCATGAAATCTTTAAATACTTGTTGTAAGACTTGTACATCCCAGAAAACACTTCAATGTTTGTTTCTTGGTGGTGTTCAATGAACAGTTGAATAGAATTAGTATTCTGCTGTTATGTGGAATATTGTATAAGTATTAATTATGTTGAACTTGTTCATATTACTATTCAGATCTACTACATGTGTACTATTTTTGTCTACCCATTATATGCATTTCTTAGAATTCAGTATTGAAAACTCCAATTATAGATGTTAATTTATCCATTTTTTATCATTATATCAGTTTTTGCTTCATGTGTTTGGTAATTTTTTATAAGTGCAAATATATATATATATAAACTATTATATCATCCTGCTATATTAACTCATTTGAAGCTATGAAACATGCCTCTTTTATAATATATAAAGTTAATATACCTTTCACAATATTTGCATATATATATATGTAATTTCCAAGTAATATATACACAAATATGTCAGTTTTTTCCAGCTATACATAGCTCTATAATTGAAATACATCTACCATAAGCAGCATAGAATTGAATTTCTCTTCTCAAATCTTTTCATCATATCTGACAATCTCTGTCTTTACATAAGAGTGTCCAGTTAATTTACATGTAATATGCCATAGATGTTGTTTATGTTAGGTCTTTGGTTTTGATGTCTATTTTCTGCTCATCGTATATGTTTATCATATGTTCTTCCTTTCCTGGCGTCTTTTTATTCTTATGTAATGTAATTCATATACTATAATATTCACTATCTTAAGGTTAATAATTCAATATGCTTCTTTTTAAAAAAGATTTATTTATTTCAAAGGCAGAGTTACAGAGAAGAAGAGGCAGAGGCAGAAAGAGAGGGAGAGGTCCTCCATCCAAATGGCCACAACAACCAGGCCTGAGCTGATCCAAAGCCAGACACGTGGAGCTTCTTCTGAGTCTCCCATGTGGGTGCAGGGGCCCAATGACTCAGGCCATCCTCTGCTACTTTCCCAGGCACATCAGCATTGAGCTGGATCAGAAGTGGAGCATCCAGTACTCAAAACAGTGCCCATATGGGACAAAGGCGCTACAAGCAGTGGCCCCACCCAATATGCCACAGCACCGCTCCCAATTCCATAGTATTCAATGTACAAATATTGGCAATTTTGTACATCTATCAACACTATCTCACTACAGGACATTTTCATGACACTTGGGAAAAGGGTGTCCATTAAAGTATTTCTCCATTCTCTTCTAGTGAGTGAGATATATCATCAGGTTGATTATTTGAGGTTATAATATTTTTAATGTAAGCACTGATTTCTTATATAATAAAATCATAGAATATGTGACACTTTATGTGCTTTCTTTCAAATACCAGTCTTCCCAATTGTTCTATATTGTAGCATGCATCAGTACTTTATGCATTGCTTTCAATTCCTCATTTTTAATAGTTGCAATATGATTCATACAATGCAATTGTAACTACGAACTACATGATATCTGATTTCTTGAAATTAAAAAAATGAGGTATGGGTGCACTTCAGTGTAAAAAACTAAGATTCAATGATTTTTTAAGTAATTGTTCACTTCAGAATAGTTTTATATTTACAGAAACATTGTGAAGCAGTGCAAAGTTTCCATATACCTAATACGCAGCTTCCTCTATTGTTAACATCTTATATGAGTATGATGTATTTATCACAATCTATAAACCACACCCAGCTTCCCCTATTTTTACCCTCTCATGTTAATACAATATGCCACAATTAATGAACCACACCCTGCTACCTGTATTTTTTAATCCAAGCTTCCTCTATGTCTTCCACCCCTTCTAGACATCAAATTCTATGTTCAGATTGAGGGTTTTTTAAGTTCCCATATATGAGGGAGAACATGTGATGTTTGTCTTCCTATGTCTGGCTTGATTCACTTAACATGATGTCCTTCAGTTCCATCTATTTTGTGAAATGACAGGATTTCATTATTTTTAATGGCTAAATAGTATTCCTTTGTGTATATATACCATATTTTCTTTATCCATCCCTCTGAGCATGGGCATCTTGGTTTATTCCTTATCTTCGCTATTGTGAACATAATTGTAATACACATGGTAGAGTAAGTATCTCTTTGATACAATGATTCTATGGTTTTTGGATATGTATCTAGTAGTGGGATTGCTGGTTCATATGGATAGTCCAGTTTCAGCTTTTAAGGAAATCTCCATACTGATTCCCATAGTGACTGCACTAATTTACATTCCCACCAACAGTATATAAGAGTTCCCCTTTCTCCTCATCCTCACTAGCATTCATTACTTTCTTTTTTTTTTTTGATGATGATAACCATTATAACAGGGTGAGGTGATATCTCATTGTGGTTTTGATTTGCATTTCCCTGGTGATTAGTGATATTAAACATTTTTCATACATTTGTTGACCATTTATACTTCTTTTGAGAAATGTTTATTCAGATGCTTTGCCTATTTCTTAGCTGGATTGGTTATTTTATTGTTATTGAGTTTTTTGAGTACCTTATAGAATCTAGATATCAACCAATTGCCACATAAGTAGCTTGCAAATACTTTTGCCAATCTGTTAGATATCTCTTCACTTATTGTTTCCTTTGTTGTATCACTATAAGCTTGTGAGTTTAATATCATCCCATTTGTCTAGTTTTGCTTTTGTTGCCTGTGCTTTTGGAATCTTATCCAAGAAATTATTGCTTATACCAACAACATGAAGTGTCTCCCCTGTATATTTTTCTAATAATTTTAGTTACATGCCTTTAATTTAGGATTTTGATCCATATTGAGTTGGTTTTTGTACATGGTGAGAGGTGGAGATCCAATATCATTATTCTATATATGTATATCCAGTTTTGCCAGCATCACTCATTGAAAAGACAATCTTTTCTCAAATGTATCTTTTTAGTGCCTTTATCAAAAATCACTTGGCTCTATGTATAAGAATTAATTCCTGGGCTCTTTCTTCTGTTCCACTGATGCATGTGTCAATTTTTATGTCAGTATCATGCTGTTTTTATTATGATAGCTTTGTAGTATGCTTTGAAATTAACTACTGTTATGCTTCCATCTTGATGTTTCCCTCCCTCCCTTCCTTCCTTCCTTCCTTTCCTTTCATTTCTTTTTCTTTTTTTAACTCAGGATTGCTTTGGCTATTCTGGGTCTATTTTAGTTCCATATAAATTTTAGGATTTTTTTCTAATTCTATAAAGAATGTCATTAGTAATTTGATAGGTATTGGATTGAATGTGTAGATTGCTTTAGATAGTATGGCCATTTTAAAGATATTAATTCTCCAACCCATAAACAAGAGTCTCTCCATTATTTTGTGTCTTTGATGATATCTTTCATCAGTATTGTATAATTTTCATTGTATAGATGGTTCATTTATTTGGATAAATTTATTGCTAAATATTTAATTTTTAGCTATTGGAAATTAGATTTCTTTCTTGATTTCTCTTTCAACAAGATCATTATTCATGCATAAAATCTACTGCTTTTATTTTGTTGATTTGGTGTCCTGCAAGTTTACTGAATTGAATTTGTCAGTTGTGACAGCATTTTGGTGGAGAATTTAGGTTTTGTGATATTGGATATAATGTCCCCTTTTTCATCTCCAATTCTATTTATTTGACATTTTTGTCAATTGGCTTTCAACAGATTCAATGTAATTCATAGATACAATTCTAAGACTATCATGATAATGCCTTCCTCCTTCCTACTCTCTCTCTCCCACCCTCCTTCCCTCTCCCTTTCTTTCTTTTTATAGTTTTTGAAATAACATCCTTCAAATTTACATTATAGTAAAAGGCTTAATGCTTCACCAAAATAAGAAGTTTAACAAATAAAAAGTGAAAAGATACTAGTTATTGGGAATGTAAACAATGACTATACACAATAATTGAATGGAAAAATGACCCTTTCACCCATAAACAGTAATTTTTTTTTTCCTTTTGCTTATCTGGCTAAAGATTTGTCTATTTTGTTTATCTTTTCAAAAATCAACTCTTTATTTTGTTGATCTTTTGTGGTTTTTTTTTTAGTTTATATCATTTCTGTTATGGTTATTATGCCTCTCCTTCTGATAATTTGGAAGTTTTGTTTGTTCTACCTGATATGTCATCAGGTAGATTATTTGAGATCTTATTTTTTTTAATGTAAGCACCAATTTCTATAATCTTCCCTCTTAAGATTACTTTTGCTGAATCCCATAGATTTTGATATGTTTGTGTTTTTATTTAATTTTTTCAATGATGTATTGGTCATTTAGTAGGATGTTGCAAAATTTCTATGTTTGTGAATTTTCCGTTGTATGGTTTCTAATTTTACTCCTTTGTAGTCTGAGAATATACACAATATGATTCAATTTTCAAAAATATTTACTGAGACTTGATTTGTGGCTTAATATTTGACTTATTCTAGCAAATGATCCATATGCTGATGAGAAGAATGTATATTCTGCAGCTGTTGGGTAAAATGTTCTGTAAATGTATTATGACCACTAGCTCAATAGTATGGTTCAACTTTGATTTATCTTTGTTGATATTTCATCTGGATGATCTGTCCATTGATGAAAGTGGGATGTTATGTCTGCCACTATTATTGTACTGGAGTCTCTCTCTCTTTTTAGATACAATAATAATTTGCTTTATTTATCAGGGTGGTTTTATGTTGGGTGCATATACTTAGGATTATTATATCTTATTGCTGAATCAACCCTCTAATTAATATATAATGTCCTTCTTTGTCTCTTCTTACAGTTTTTAATTAAAAAAATGTTTTATCTGATGTGAGTATAGCTACTCCTGCTCATTTTCAGTTTCTGTTTTCATAGAATACCTTTTTCCAACTCCTCACTTTTAGTCTATGAAATGAGTTTCTTTTAGGCAGCATAGTTGGGTCTTTTTTTTTTTTTTTTCAACTCATTTGGCCAACCTTTATATTTTGACTGGTATATTTAATCTGTTTACATTCAAAGTTAGTATTGATAGATAAGAACTAGCTATTGTCATTTTTTTTTTATTGGTTACTGATTGTATCTGCCATGTTAGTGAATTTGGTAGTGTCATGTGTTTTTATGCACTAATGTTGGACTCCTTTCAGGATTTCTTGTAAGGCTGATCTGGTGATGAAGAACTCTCTCAGTTTTTGTTCAACTGAAAATTTTTGATTTCTACTTCATTTCTAAAGGACAGCTTTGCTGGATATATTCTTGATTGGAAGTCTTCTTATTTTAAGACCTGAATATGTCATCCAACTCTCTTCTGGCCTATAGGGTTTCTACTTAAAAGCCTGCTATTAGTTTATGGGTTTTCCTTTATATACAATTTGATATTTTTCTATTATTGTTTTTAGAATTCTCCCCACATCCTTTATTTTGACAGTTTGACCATTGTATGTCTTGCAGAAGGTCTTTTTTTTTATTGAGTTTTGATGGGGTCCTTTGACATTTATGTATCTGGTTGCCCATATCTCTCTCACAACTTGGGAAGTTTTCTACTATTATTTCATTAATTGTGTTCTCAACACTATTTTCCTTCTCTTCTCCTTCAAGTATCCCTCTAATAGAAATATTTGTTTGCTTAATAGTGCCCCATATGTCTTACAGACTTCTTCATTCTTTTTAACTCTTTTCTTTTTACTTTAGTTTTGTCCTTGAAATCAGAAATTGTTTTTTCTGATTCAATGATTTTGATTTTCATACATTCATTAATATGTATGGCCATGACTTCCATCAATTCTAAAATATTTCCTAACCATAAAATGAAACCCTATAACCTTCAGCTCTCATGACCCCTACCTACCCAGTCCCCTATGTCTAAACAAGAACTAATTAACTATCTGTCTATATATATTTGCCTACTCTAACAGTACTGGGAATTTAATATAGTTGAAATCATATCAGATATTGTGTTCCCATAATTCTGGAAATGTTGCTTATGACTATTTTTGGAGTTTTTGTTGCTTTAATAGAAGGCTATTTTGAAGGAGTTCCTCTGCCATTTTCACATGTGTAAATTTCAGCCTGCTTTTCCTTTAAATTCTTAGAATACACTTTCAATTCCACTACTGGATTTTAAGGTATATTTACATTATTGTTAAAATCATTAAGCTAGGAAATATGTCTCTATAACATATCCCAATATACTTTTTAAAAAATTTATTTATTTGAAAGTCATAATTAGAGAAAGAGGGAGAGAAAGAAAGATATTCCATCTGCTGCTTCAGTGCTGAGCCAGGCCTGAGCTAGGCCTGAGCCAGGAGCCAGTTGTTTCATCCAGATTTCCCATATGGGTGGCAGGGGCCAAAGCACTTTGGCCATATTCTGCTGCTTTTCACAGGACATTAGTAGGGATCTGGATCAGAAATGTATCAGCCAGGACATGAACCAGTTTCCATATGTGATGATGGCATTGCAGTTGGCAGCTTTACTCAGTATACCACAATGCCATTCCCCCCCAATCCAAATACTAAATGTTAATCTTGATTTAATTCCTAGAATGAAAAACACAAGGACATTGCAGTGGGATAGCTGCATTTACTCTGCCCCCACAAATAGATTATATGCATAAATATTATGAAGCCATATATAGAATTATATATTTTTGCTTTTATAGCAATATGTATTTATAAAGTTAATAGTAAAATACAAATATTATATACCTTACAATATGCTTGGTTGCACATTCTCTTACCATTTCCTGTCCCCTGCACTATTTTGTTCATGTGAGTTACCATCTTGTGTCATTTCTCCTTGTGCTGAGATGAAGCCAATAACTTTGCTTTTGTAGTCTGAAAATGTTTTCACTTAACTTTCAATTCTGAATGATAGTTTCAGTGGGTGAAGAGTTATTGATTGACTAGGATTTTCTTTCAGCACTTTATATTTTAGTGTCTTCTTACATTCATGCTTCCTGATGATCTCAGATCATATTTTTTTCATTGTTTCTCTACATAAAATAAATCTCTCCTTATTACTGCTTTCAAAATGTCCTTACTAGCTTTTAAATTCAGCAGAGTATAATGTCTCTAAGTGTGAATTTCTTTTCATTATTCTATTTGGAGTTTATTCAGCTTCATGTGAATATAAATTAAGGTTTTTCACCAATGTGTGAAGTTGTGGTCATTATTTATCCCAACATTTTCTTCCACTTCTTTCTCTCTTGTCTGGAACCACAGTTACACATATATTGAGCCACTTTATAGTTCTCATAAGTCTCAAGTTTCATTCATTTTTCTTTATCTTTTTATTCCCTGAGTGAGAGCTCTTCCATTTGCTAGTTCACTCCCCAGATGGCCAGGACTGGGACAGGCCAAAGTCAGGATCCAGGATGTTCATCCAGGTCTCCCACAAGGCTGGCAGAGCCCCAAACACTTGGGCCATTTTCTGCTGCTTTTTTGGGTCATTGGCAAGAAGCTGGATCAGAAGTGGAGCAGCTGGGATGTGAAACAGTGCTCATATCTTTATCTGTTCATTTTATGGTGGATAACCTTGGTTGATGTGATCCTTTGGCTATTGTGAACAGTGCTGCTATAAATATGGTGGAGCAAGTAACACACTTTGATACAACAGGTCATGTTTTTTGGTTATGTACCCAACAGAGGGATTGCTGGATCACATGGCAAGTCTATTTCTAGTTTTTAAAGAAATATCCATATTTGTTTCCATATGGCTGCACTAATTCACATTAGTGTATAAGAAGTCCCTTATACATACTACTTTATTACTGTGTATAAGAGTTCCCTTTTTCCACATCCTCACCAGCATATTCTGCTGTCTTTTAGATAATAGCCATTCTGGCAGGGGTGGTATTTTATTGTGGTTTTGATTTGCATTTCCCCTATAGCTACTGATATTGAGCATTTTTTTTCATATATTTGTTGGCAATTTGTATTTTTCTTTGAGAATTATCTATTCAGATCCTTTGTTGTTTTGTTTTTTGAGTGCTGATGTGTTTTTTTAAAGATATGTTTATTTTACTTGAAAGGCAGAGTTACAGAGAGGGAAGTGGAGAGACACAGAGAGAGAGAGATCCTCATCTGTTGGTTCACTCCCCAAATGGCCACAATGGCTGGAGCTGGGCCAGTCTGAAGCAAAGCCAGGAGTCAGGAGCTTCTTCTGGGTCTCTTACATGGGGACAGAGGCTCAAGGACCTGGGCCATCTTCTACTGCTTTCCCAGGCCTTAGCAGAGAGCTGGATCAGAAGTGGAACAAGTGGGACTTGAACTGGCATCCATATGAAATGCCAACACTGCAGGAGGCAGCTTCACCCACTACGCCAAAGCACTGGCCCACCTGATGTGATCTTGATATTAATATATTGTTGAATGAATAGTTTGAAAATATTGTCTCCCATTCTATCAGATGTCTCTTCACCCTATTGCTTGTTTCCTTGTTGTGCAGAAGCTACTGAGTTTGATATCATTCCATTTGTCTAGTTTTGCTTTTGTTTGGAGGTCTTATCCAGGAAGTCATCACCTACACCAATTTCTTTACATGTTTCCCCTATGATGGCTTCCAACAACTTCATAGAGAGCTGCTTCTTTGTCCCAACTGGGCAAACAAGGGTGATGCTGGGGTTTGTGGTGCCAGCAGGACTATGTGATGTGAATGGGACATTCCTCAGATCCTATTGGGAGAGTGTGATGGTGCTTCAGTTTATAGTATGAAAAAAATCCTAATCCCAGAATTGGGGAATGTCAAAAGGACCCTCCTCCAGTCCTACAGGTTTTCTGCATCAGAAATTGGAGTTTTTACAGTGGTAGGTATGTGTCAAGGGAGGTGGAATGCAGGCACATTCTTCCCTGTGTCTCACAGGGTGAATTCCAATGAGTCTGAGGAAATTACTAAGAATTATCATGGTCTTGGTGCTGCAGCATGCAGTAGGTTCATTAATCAGATCTCCCAGGGTGAGAGCAATTGTGCTGGGGATGGGAGGAGTCACCTGCCTGAAGCAGAGCAATGCAGATAGAGTTCTCCAGATACTGCAAGTGCACGTCATTCCAGATTGTAGTACCAACATCAAAGTCCCAGCTCTAAGAGGCACAAGATGGAATGTCCCCAATTCCCACACGGCATGTAGGAATGATGCTGGGGCTTATGCCCTGGGCTGCCAGCACTGTGAAGTAGGAGGTACAGAGTGAACTTCTTCAGTCCATGACCTGTCACATTGTTATGGGCTGCTGCTGGTGCTAACTCCAGGAAGCCAAGGGAAACTCCCATATATCAAGCAGAGTGAGTACAGCTCTGGGGCTTCCGTCCAGAACTTCCCCAGTTGCAGGGTGCAGGGTGTCTGCTTTCCACCTCAGAAAATGCTCTGTCTTTGACACTGGTGGCTTCTGGTGGCAAAGATATTGCTTGCTGTCCCTTAAATCTGTACAATGTTCACTAGGAGCTCTACCACCATAAATTGAGTCTAGCATTTTAAAAGGAGGGAGCTATGTGGCTTCCCGTTTCAGAGAAAAGTAGTCGTTCAGAACCTGGTCGGCTCCCCAGGCTGCATTTGAATCAGTGGCGATTGTGGAATTCTGCAAATAAGGCTGCTGGTAGCAGGAGCCATGGAACCTTCTTACCTTTTCCTGGCAAGATGCTGTCTTCTTGTATCATAGGTCCTGTAACGGAGGGTGGTGGCTGCAGCTGGTGGCAGCAGTATGTCTGTCCTCTCTCTTTACTCTTTGTTTTATTTGACAGGTAGAATTGACAGTGAGAGAGACAGAGAGAAAGGTCTTCCTTCCATCGGTTCACTCCCCAAATGGCCTCTATGGCTGGCGCTGCACCGATCTGAAGCCAGGAGCCAGGTGCTTCTTCCTGGTCTCCCACGCGGGTGCAGGGGCCCAAGCACTTGGGCCATCCTCCACTGTCCTCCCGGGCCACAGCAGAGAGCTGGACTGGAAGAGGAGCAACTGGGTCTAGAACCCGGCACCCATATGAGATGCCAGTGCCACAGGTGGAGGATTAACCAAGTGAGCCATGGCGCCGGCCCTGCCTTCTCTTTACTCTTTTATGGAATCTCTGTGCTGTTCAGTCACTGTGCTGAAATTTGCTCTCAGTTTCCTGGCAACATGATCCTTCCTTTGTTTTTCTGATATTTTTTGTAGCTGAGGCAAGTGCCATTTCTGTTAATTCAGACATCTTGAATTCCCTTCAGGAAGTTTTCTTTTACCGGAAATAGATACTGAGTTTTGTCAAACAATCTTTCAATTCTACTGTGATAATAGATTTTTTTTCTTATTTATTCTATTAATGTGGATAAATTTTTTTGGCTGGTATACAGTCTTGAGGTAGCCTTGAATTTCTGGGAGCAATCTGGGGATTAAACCCTATCATGATATTGAGTATTTGCACATCTGTGTGCATGAATGATATTTTTCTATAAATTACTCATCTTATAAAGTACTTATCAATTTTTCATATCACAGTTTTACTGAACCCATAAAATTAGTGAGGAATATTAACTCCTTTTCAGTTACTTGAAACTATTGATGTAACACTGATATTTCTCTGTTAAACATTTGGAAGAAGACACCTATGAAGCCATTTGGATCTGGATTGTGGTTTGGGAGAAGAGTTTTCAAATCTGACTTTATTTACTTTAGTAGATGAAGAGAAATTTTAATTTTATACTTATTTCCATTTCATTTCACTTTAGTTAATAGACAATGCAATAAGACTATAAATAAACAGTTGGAAATACAACATAAAAAGTGTTTACTTGAACATAACAATTGTCTACAGTGAAACTCGCAAGGAATCTAAATAAAGAAAACTATCAGTATTAATAAATATTTAGCAAGGTTTCAGAATACCAGATCAATATAGCATATAGGAATAAATCATATTTCCATGTAATCACAATAAATAATCATAATTGTTAAAAAATCCATTTATAGTATCTATGTACTTTAGGAAAGATTTGAGGATGCTCTATATTATAGATTTCAAAACATTGCTTAGAGAAATTAAAGTAAGTAAATTGAGATATATTATATGTTCATGAATTGGAAGACTAAATATTAAAATGGCATCTGCTTTCAAATTAACCTGTAGATTCATATAAGTTCACTTTCCCTTCAGGACTTTCTCCAGCATGGAGTTTAGATATCCAGCAGAAAGCTGCACGCTAACTAAACTGTGAAACAAGAGGACTGAGTTAAAGACTACCAGAAGAGGTGAAACTTTCAGGGTAAAATTGGAGAAATGGGGAGCCACAGAGAGAGGGAGACTGAAATTTATATACCAAGTTTCATACAATACTTGTTTGACATCTGCATCCTCTGTATGAAAGACTCCAAGAAATCTATGGAGCAAGAAATATTTGAGAGGCTAAAAGTATTTAGCAGAGATGTTAAAAAGTCTGCTGTAAGGGAAAAAGATTTGAGAGTTTGCATCACACCAAGTGAGAAATACTGTGTAAACACTTTGGGCTTTTCACTAATACTGCAAATGAGCATATCTTTGGAGAAAAGCCAGTGTCTTAGAACTAAAGGATTTGCCTTATAACTTAAAGAAAATATGGAGCCCACCCTAACAAAAGCAAAACTCAAGTTTTTCACAACAGTATATTTTCAAAACCACTAGGTATACAAAGAAATAGAAAAGTGTAACCTATATTAAAAAGTAAAATACATCAATAGAAATAGACCCACATATGATCCAGATGTTAAAATTAACAGAAAATAACTTTATCATAAATTTGTTAAATAATCTATCAGAAAAGATAAATACAGTTGTGGTAGAGGGGGAAATTTCAGATATATGTGGGAGCTAAAGAAAGGAAAACATAGGGCACAGACTTTAAGATATCAGCCTATGTGAAGACTTCTTAGATATGATCCAAGAAGCACAAGATATGAAAGCAAAAATAGACAAAGCAAAGGAAAGCAATTAACAGCAAAAGAAACAATTAACAAAATTGTTAGTCAACTGACAGAATAGGAGAAAATATTTGCAAACTATGCATTTAAATGAATATCCAAAATATATAAGGAGCTCAAGAAACTCAATGACAACAAAACCAAAAATCTAGTTAAAAAATGGGAAAAAACAGGCATTTTTCAAAGGATGAAATACAAATCATAAGGGACACAAGAAAAATGCTCCAGATCACTAGTCATCAGGGAAATGCAAATAAAAACCACAATGAGTATCTCTTCAGTCCAGTTAGAATGGCTATAATTGGGGCTGGTGTTGTGGTATAACAAGTTAAGCCCCCACCTGCAATGTCAGCATCCCATATGGGTGCTGGTTCTATTCCAGCTGCTCCACTTCCAATATAGCTTCCTGCTAATGTGCCTGGGAAAGCAACAAAAAATGGTCCAAGTGTTTGGACCCCTGAAACCACATGGGAGACCCAGAAGAAGCTCCTGGCTCCTGACTTCAGTCTGACATAGCTCCAGCCATTGCAGCCATTTTGGGGGTAAACCAGTGGATGGAAGATCTCTCTCACTCTTTAACTCTGCCTTTCAAATAAAATAAATATTTTTTAAAAAGAATGGCTATAATCACTGTTGACAACAGCTGAGATACAGAAACAACTTAAGGTGTCCCTCAATGGATGGATGAAGAAACATTACACACACACACACACACACAAAGTGGAATACTATGCAGCCTTTAAAAGGAGGGAATGATTCTCATCATTTGGGACAACATGGATGAACCTGGTAGAAAGACAGATACTACATGATCTCACTTATGCACATATGTGCATATGTGGAATTTAATAAAGTTGAACTCATAGAGAATAAAAGGCTAGGGTAGCAAGATGGTGGAAGAGAAGGAGGAGCTGTTGATAAAAGGGTATATGGTTTCAGATATACAGGAAGAACAGGTTTTGAGATCTATTGTGCAGGAAGGTAACTATAGTAAATAATAATGTATTATAGTATCTGATGGTTTTGGGTCTCAAGTTTAGACCCTTGATCCACTGTGAGTTCCTTTTTGTATAGGGTGGTAAGGTACAGGTCTTCTTATAAATATTTGAATGTGGGAAACCAATTTTCCAATCACCATATTTTGAAGAGAATAGTATCTCCAAAGATGATACTAGTTCATTTATCAAAGATTAGCTGGCTATAGATATGTGAATTAATTTCTGGAGTTTCTATTCTGTTCCATTTGTCTATGTGTCTATTTTTGTGCTAATACCAGGCTATTTTGATTATAATAGCTGTATAGTATGTCTTGAAATTTGGTATTGTGATGCCTCTGGCTTTGTTATTGTTAAGATTGCTTTAGCTATTCGAGGTCTCTTTTGTTTCCATGTGAATTGTAGAATCATTTTTTCTAGTTCTGTGGGGAAATATCCTTAAAATTCTGATTGCGATCACATTGAATCTGTAAATTGTTTTGGGTAGTATGGACATTTTGGTGATATTAATTCTTCCAATAAATGTATATGGAAATTTTTTCCATTTTTTGTCTTCTATTTCTTTCCTTAGTGTTTTGTAATTTTCATTGTACGCATCTTTCACATCCTTGGTTAAATTTATCCCAAGCAATGTAAATGTTTTTGTAGCAATTGTGAATGAAACTCACCTCATTAGTTCATTTTTAGCCAGAAGGTTATTGGTGTATAACAATGTTTTTTTTTTTTTGTATGTAAGTTTTATATTCTCCAACTTTGTTGAGTTCTCCTATGAGTTCTAATAGTCTATTAGTGGATTCATATGGTTTCCTATATAAAGGATGATGTCATATGAAAACAGGAATAATTTGACTTCCTTCTTTTTAAATATGTATCCCTTTGATTTCTTTTTCTTGTTTGATTGGTCTGGCTAAAAATTCCAGGATTTTATTGAATGATTGGTGACAGTGGGTATATTGTGTCATTCCAGATATCAGTGGAAATGCTTCCAGCTTTTTTCTATGCCATATGATGCTGGTTGTGAGTTTGTCGTTTATTGACTATGACTATTGTTTTGAGGACTCTTCCTTCTATACCCAATTTTATAAAGTTTTTTTTATCATGGAATGATGTATTTTTTCAAATGCTTTGTGCATATTGAGATAACAATATTGTTTTTAATTCTTCATTTTGTTGGTGGGATGTATTTTTTTATTTGTATATGTCAAACCACCCCTTCACCCCTGGGATAAATCCCATTTTATCTATTTGATGTCCTGTTGGATTTGATTTGCTGATATGTTGTTGAGGGTTTTTGCAATTATGTTCATTCAAGGATATTGGTCTATGTCTCTTTTTTTGTTGTATCCTTGTCTAGTTTTGGAATTAAGTTTCTAAGGCCTCACAGAATGAGTTTGACTTTTCAATTATTTTGACTAGCTTAAAAAAAAGAATTGATATTAGTTCTTACTTAGAAGTTTGGTAGAATTTAGTAGTGAAGCCAGTAGTCCTAGGCTTTTCTTTGCTGGGAGGCTGTTTATTACTGATTCTCAATCTCAATTTTGGTTTACTTGTCTATTCAGATTTTCTGTGTCTTTATGCCTCAATCTGGCAAATTATATGTGTCCAGAAATCTATCCATTTCTTATAGATTCTCCAATATGTTGGCATGTAACTGTTTATAATTGTTCCTAATGATGCTTTGTATTTCTTTGGTATCAATTGTAACATCTCCTTTTTATCTCTGACTTTATTGAACCACTTCCCTATTTTTGGTTAGTTGGGCCAATGGCTTATCAATTTTGCTTATTTTTCCAAAGAAAGCTATTCATTTCACTGATCTTTTATAGTTTTCTTATTTTTATTTTGTTTATTTTCTCTCTCATGTTTCTTATTTATTTCCTTCTATTAACTTTGGTTTGGTTTCTTATTATTTTCCTAGGTCCTTGAGATGCATTCTTAGATTATTTATTTGCTACCCTTCCACTTTTTTGATGTAGCACTTACTGTTATAAACTTTCCTCAACGCTACTTTTGCTGTATCTCATAGTTTTCATACACTGTGTTTTAAATCTGCTACAAGGAAATTTTAATTTCCCTTTTGATATCTTCCATGAACCATGGTTTAATTGAGAGCATATTGTTCAGTCTCTACACATTTGTATAAATTATAGAGTTTCTTTGTTGTTAATTTCTGGCTTCTTTCCATTGTGGTCAGAAAAGATACATGATATGATTTCAATTTCTTTTAATTTGTCAAAACTTGTTTTATAGATTTGTATATGTTCTATACTAGAGAATGTTCCATGCCCTGATGAAAAGAATGTGCCTTCTGTAGCTCTGGGATGACATATTTTGTAGATATCTATTAGTTACATTTGGACTATATGGTAGATTATCTGTGTTGTTTACTTGATTTTTGGTCTGGTTCATCTGTTCCTGGATGTAAATTGAAGTCCACTATTATTATTGCGTTGGAGCTTATGCCTCCCTTTATGCCATGGTCCAGCGTTGGCAGGTCCAGTGGGTCCAAAAGGGGGGGAGGCATCCGCAAAGAGAGGAGATGAGGAGATGAGGTTTAGGTAGCAAGGGAAGGCATCATTCTGCCATTCCTTCTCATAGCTTTATTTTATACTCTTGTTTTAACTTTTATTTAGTAAATATAAATTTCCAAAGTACAGTTTATGGATTACAATGGCTTACCCCCCCCATAATTTCCCTCCCACCTGCACCTCTCCCATCTCCTGCTCCCTCTCCCATTCCATTCACATCAAGATTCGTTTTCAATTATCTTTATATACAGAAGATCAATTTAGTATATATTAAGTAAAGATTTCATCAGTTTGCACCCACGCAGAACATAAAGTGTAAAATACTGTTTCAGTACTAGTTATAGCGTTAATTCACATTGGACAACACATTAAGGACAGAGATCCCACATGAAAAGTACACAATAACACCTGTTTTTGACTTAACAATTTGACACTCTTGTTTATGGTGCCAGTAATCTCCCTAGGCTCTAGTCATGAGTTGCCAAGACTATGGAAGCCTTTTGAGTTTGACAACTTCGATCTTATTCAGACAAGGTGAAAGTCAAAGTGGAAGTTCTCTCCTCCCTTCAGAGAAAGGTACCTCCTTCTTTGATGGCCCATTCTTTGTACTGGGATCTCACTCACAGAGATATTTCATTTAGGATTTTTTTTTTTGCCAGAGTGTCTTGGCTTTCCATGCCTAAAATACTCTCATGGACTCTTCAGCCAGTTCCAAATGCCTTAAGGGCTAATTCTGAGGCCAGAGTGCTGTTTAGGACATCTGCCATTCTATGAGTCTGCTGTGTATCCCGCTTCCCATGATGGATCGTTCTCTCCCTTTTTGATTCTATCAGTTAGTATTCGCAGACACTAGTCTTGTTTGTGTGATCCCTTTGACTCTTAGACCTATCAGTGTGATCAATTGTGAACTGAAATTGATCAATTGGACTAGTGAGATGGCATTGGTACATGCCACCTTGATGGGATTGTATTGGAATCCCCTGGCACATGTCTAACTCCACCATTTGGGGCAAGTCCGATTGAGCATGTCCCAAGTTGTACATATTCTCCCTCTCTTATTCCCACTCTTATATTTAACAGGGATCACTTTTCAGTTAAAATTTAAACACCTCAGAATAAATGTGTGTTAATTACAGAAAGTTTTTGATTTCTCTTTTGATTTCTTCTATGACCCAGTGTTCATTCAGGAGCATGTTGTGTTTGCATATGCTCTAGGGATTCCTGAGTTGCTAATTTCCAACTTCATTCCTTTATGGTCTGAGAATCTGCATGGTATCATTCTAATTCTTTTGAATTTGCTGAGACTCGTTTTATGGCCTAGTATGTGGTCAATCCTAGAGAAGGTTCCATGTACTGCCGAGAAGAATGCAAATTCTTTCAGTGTAGAATGAAGTTCTGTAGATATCTGTTAGATCCATTTGGGATATAGTGTCATTTAAATTTACTGTATCCTTGTTGATCTTCTGTCCAGTTGATCTGTCTGTTTCTGAGAGTGGAGTGTTGAAGTCCCCCAGTACTATTGTATTGGAGTCTAAGTCTCCCTTTAAGTCCCTTAACAAATCTTTTAATTAAACCGGTGCCCTATAATTAGGTTGCATATACATTGATAATCATTATATCTTCCTGTTTAATTGATCCCTTTATCATTATATAGTGACCCTCTTTGTCTCAACAGTTTTTGTGTTAAAGTTTATTTTGTCTGATATTAAGATGGCTACACCTGCTCCTTTTTCATTTCTGTTGGCATGGTATATCTTTTTCCAGCCTTTCATTTTCACTCTGTATGCATCTTTGTTGGAAAGATGTGTTTCTTGTAAACAGCAAATAGATGGGTTTTGTTCCTTAACCAATTCAGCCAATCTGTCTTTTAGCTGGAGAGCTGAGGCCATTAACGTTCAATGTGACTATTGATAATTAGTAACTTTGCCCTGCCATTTGCCAAAGATATTTTCTAACATATGCTTTGAGCTTCCTGTGATCTTTTGCTGTGAGGTTTCCTTCCTTTACCTTCTTTCATATTGATGACCGTGTTTCTTTGTTTCTGTGTGTAACACATCTTTAAGCATCTTTTGCAGGGCTTTGGATGAGTGATGACAAATTCTTTCAATTTCTGTTTGCTGTGAAAAGTCTTTATTTCATCTTTATTCACAAATGAGAGCTTTGCAGGATATAATATTCTGGGCTCGCAGTTTTTCTCTCTTAGTACCTAGGCTATGTCTCACCATTCCCTTCTAGCTTGTAGGGTTTCTGATGAGAAGTCTGCTGTGAGTCTAATTGGAGATCCTCTGAGAGTAAACTGACATTTCTCTCTTGCACATTTTAGAATCTTTTCTTTATGTTTCACTGTGGTGAGTTTGATTACAACATGTCGTGGTGAGGATCTCTTTTATTCCTGTTTACTAGGGGTTCTATGAGCTTCCTGTACTAGGATGTCTCTGTCCTTCTCCAAACCCGGGAAGTTCTCTGCTAGTATCTCACTAAAAAGGCCTTCTAATCCTTTCTCTCTCTCCATGCCTTCAGGAACTCCTAGAACACAAATGTTGGGTTTTTTAATAGTATCCTGTAGATTCCCAACAATATTTTTTAGATTTCTAATTTCCTCTTCTTTTCTTTGGTTTGACTGTATACTTTCCTGTGCTCTGTCTTCTAACTCTGATATTCTCTCTTCTGCTTCAATGACTCTGTTTTTAAGGCTCTCTAATGTGTTTGTCATTTGATCTATTGAGTTCTTCATTTCATTTTGATTTCTCTTCACTATCACACTATCCTGTTCTACTAGTTTCTGTGTTTCATTTTGATTCCTCTTTAAGATTTCATTTTCATGAGAGAGATTTTCTTTTTTCTTTTTTTTTTTTTTGACAGGCAGAGTGGATAGTGAGAGAGAGAGAGACAGAGAGAAAGGTCTTCCTTTTTGCCGTTGGTTCACCCTCCAGTGGCCGCTGCGGCTGGCGCATCTTGCCGATCCGAAGCTAGGAGCCAGGTGCTTCTCCTGGTTTCCCATGCGGGTGCAGGGCCCAAGGACTTGGGCCATCCTCCACTGCCTTCCCAGGCCACAGTAGAGAGCTGGCCTGGAAGAGGGACAACTGGGAGAGAATCCAGCGCCCCAACCGGGACTAGAACCCGGTGTGCCGGCGCTGCAAGGTGGAGGATTAGCCTGTTAAGCCACAGCGCCGGCCCATGAGAGAGATTTTCTATCCTGTCCAGTAAGGATTTCTGTAGTTCAAGAATTTGTTTTTGAAAACTTCTAAATGTTCTTATCATAAGTTTTTTTTTGTTTTGTTTTGTTTTTAAAACTTTTATTTAATGAATATAAGTTTCCAAAGTATAGCTTATGGGTTACAATGGCTTCCCCCCTCCCATAACTTCCCTCCCGCCCGCAACCCTCCCCCCTCCCGCTCCCTTTCCCCTTCCATTCATGTAAAGATTCATTTTCAATTCTCTTTGTATATAGAAGATCAGTTTAGTATATATTAGGTAAAGATTTCAACATTTTGCCCATATAGCAACATCAAGTGAAAAAACTACCATTGGATTACTAATTATAGCATTAAATAGCAATGTACAGCACATTAAAGACAGAGATCCTACATAATTTTTTTTTCAAAATAATTAATTTTCTATGCCATTTCCATTTTAACACCAGGTTGTTTTTTTTTTTCATTTCCAATTCTCTTTATATACAGAAGATCACTTCAGTATATAATTAGCAAAGACCTCATCGGTCTGCGCCCACACAGAAACGCAAAGTATAAAAATACTGTTTCAGTACCAGTCATAGCATCACTTGGCTTTAGACGACACATTAGGGACAGATCCCGCATGGGGTGTGAGTACACAGTGACTCCTAAGTCTTATCATAAGTTTTTTGAAATCCGTATCTTGCATTTCTTCCATCTCATCATCTTTATAATCTTGGCTTGGGGTGTCTTGTTCATTTGGGGGTGTCATAATGTCTTCCTTGTTCTTGTTTCCTCAGTTTCTGCGTTTGTTGCTTGGCATTGTGGATATATTCTTTGGATTCTTCTTCCCTCGCTGTGGTGTTTTTTTCTTGTTATACTATGACTGATTAAGTGGACTGTCTGCTTTTGATGGAGCCTTAGAGGCTTGAGATGGGTGCGGCCTGAGAGCTGTGTTTGGTTCCTCAGGGTTAAGGGTGTGCCAAAGGTGACACTTCCAGGTTAGGCATGGTAAATCTCTCTTTCTTTCTTTCTTTTTTGATTCAGAATGGAAGTAATTCCGCACAGCTGAGTGGAATTGAATGTAATCAGCTTCTGATCTCTGGCTCCTGTGGGTGTAACATTCACCTGCTCTTTCCCAAGGACCACACAGGGAATCTCAGTGTGGGCTCAAATTCTCCTTCAGTCGCCCACTGGGTTGCCAAGGTTACCAAATTGTAGCATCTCTGGAGAGTACTCATGTGAACTCCATGAATTCTTTCACCCAGTGTCTTTTTTCACAGTGTCAGTTCATTAGCACCACACATTCACTAGGTCCTATTCTGTTATTTCACCACCACCCCAGAGTCAGGTTTTTCTGCTTGGCTGAGGGCCGGTGCAACCCTGAGGTTGCACTGCTTTTACGTATGTCCAAAATGGCACCTGATCTTTGTCTTGCTCACCTTTGAGTGGTGAGTGGAGAGAGAGAAACTCGTGTCTGCACCACTTTTTTTCCCTCTCTCTTCTAGTTAGCCTGGTGAACTTTTCCCCACGGGGCTTCAAGCCTCATTCCCTCTAGGCTCCTCCTTCTGCTTTCCTTTGGTGTCTCAGGCTATTGAGGTTCAGCTCACCTCGCGTTCCAGCACTGGTGCATAGATTCTGCCGCTGGTGTCCTGAGCTATGGGCTTCCACGCCCTCCACGCAGGTCCACCATGCATCACTAGTTCCAGAAGAGTTTCCTCTGCTATTTCTTCCCCAACTCTTCCTTGAAGCTGCAGTATCTCCACTTTTATTAAACTGTTTCTTCCTGGACTATCAGTGTGCTCCCTTCTTATTCTGCCATCTTGCCACTCTCCTCCTATTTTATACCCTTTTAACACATATTTTTTCATTAAGCCTTCTTCCTCCTAAGCCTCTATTCTTTCTGAGAAAGAAGACATCAGAAATGATCGTCTATGTGTAATCTTTCTCTATTAATCTTGTTTTGTTTCATTTTCCTTTCATGGCCTCATCATAACCTTCCCATTAATCTTTTTTCTATTCATAGTGGATAACATCAGCTATATGAAACTTGCTTAACTTACCTAAAGATGCTAAACAAAAAGTCTAAGGTTTTACAGGTTAATTAATTTATTTTAAAAGGTTAAAACAATATAGTGAAAGCTCTAATGGTTACATCCTATTTTTCTGAAGGTAAATCACACCCCAACAGACATGTTTTTTATAGGACCTACTCCATTGCCTAATGTAAGAGTTCCTTGTTCTTTTGTTCTACATTTCCAAGCTGGGGCATAACATCCTAACCTTTGTAAGAATGGCAGTGTTAGTACATCAATCCACTTGCCATAATATTAACTAAGTGCCTACCATTCTCATCATACAACCTGAAAAAGGTGGGGGGGGGTTCCTATGGGAACAAGCACCTGCATGCTCTTTTTTGTTCTATTTTCTCATAAAACTCCTCATTACTTATGTTCCTAATAATATTTTGCTCTAGACAAATTTTAGGAGATTCCCCTCTTATTTCTTCAGTCTCATTTTTTACAAGGAACAATAATTTCACTTACATTGATATCCATAATTCCCACACCCAAAGACCAATGACTACATCATTATTATGCCTAATAAAAACAACAGAGAAGATGATTTCAGCTCAGTCAGGGGCTTCCTGCTTTGCAGAGTTCTCCCCCTCTAGCTGTGACTTTGTCATACAGCATGGATGACATCACCTCAGCCATCAAGTAGAAGTCCACCATTATGATTGCATTGGAGCTTATGCCTCCCTTTAGATCCATTAACATTGTCTTACAAAATTGTGTACCCTAGCATTGGGTGCATATACATTTACTATATTCACACCTTCTTGTTGAATTGATCAATTACCCTTCACATAATGACCTTCCTTGTCTATTTTAACAGTTTTTCTCTTAAATTCTATTCTGTCTGATATGAATATACCAACTCTTGAGCACTTTTGATTTCCATTTGCATGGAATATCTTTTCCATCCTTTCACTTTCTGTGTGTTTATCTTTATTGGGGAAGTATGTTTCTTGTAGGCATATTTATGGGCTTTGTTTTTCTATCCATTCAGCCAGCATGTATCATTTAATTGGAGGAATTTAGTCTATTTACATTCAAGGTTATTATTGATAAACAGTGACTTGGCTCTGCCATTTTTACATAAATATTCCTACTGTTTGCTTTGAATTTCTTTTGTTGATTTACTGTGTTTTTTCTGCCTTCACATTCTTTAATGATGCTGATTATCTTTCTCTGTGTCTGTGTGTAGTACTTCCCTACATATTATGTGTAAGGCCAGCTGGGTGACAACAAATTATTTCAATTTTTGTTTGTCTTGAAAGGTCATTTTTTTCACCTTCATTTATGAATGAGAGTTTCACTAGGTAGAACTTGGACTATGTATCTCCATTCCTTCACTAGCATGTAATGTTTTTCTTGATAAATCTACTGACAATCTGATGGGAATTCCTTGATAAGGGATCTGGAATTTCTCAATTGAAAATTTCAGGATACTCTATGTTTTACTTTTAAATATTTGATTATGATGTGTCATGGTAAGAATCCTTTTCAATCATGCCTATTTGGAGTTCTATGTGTTTCCTATTTTTGGATGTCCCTTTCTACAAATTGGGGAAATCTGCCGCTATTACTTCATTGAATGGGTTTTCTAAGCCATTCTTTTTTTTCCAATTTGTTAAGGAACTCCTAAGATTCATATATTCGGTCATTTAATGGTATCCTGTAGATGCCAAATATCATTTTCATTCTTTCTAATGTTTTCTTCTTTTGTTCTTTGTAAATTTCAAAATATGTTGTCTTGATTGGATATTCTTTCTTCTGCCTCACAAAGTCTATTGTTAAGTCCTTCCATGGTATTTTTCATTTGATTTACTGAATACTTCATTTCCAATATTTCCATTTGAGTTTTAAAATATCTTTCTCTCTGTGGAGTTTCTCACCCATGTCATATACTGATTTCCTAATTTCATTTAGCGGTCTCTCTATATTTTTGAGTAACCTTACATTACTTTGTATTATTTTTCAGGCACTTTCATAAATGTCCTTTTCATTCTGGTATTAATATATTATTGTGTTCCTTTTGGGAAGTCATACTGCCTTCCTTGTTCATGTTTCTTGTTTTTATGCATTGATTTCTGCTCATCTGGGGAATCTCTTGCTTCTGTGACTTAACTGAAGTCTTTATTCCCAGAGATGTGCCTCTGGAGCTAGGTGGAGTGCCTAAGGCTTATAGTTGATCTCTGGATATGTATGTTGGGTGGGGCCAGGGGCTCAGGCTACCACTTATGGGTGAGCCAAATTAAAGAGTGACACATACAGTAGGCATTTTGGAGCACCTCTGTCTATAGTCAGTGGAGAGCAAGGATGTTGAAGCCAAAAAAACTGTTTTGTTGTACATCCCACATTTTCTCTGTGCCAGGGAGAACTGACTCATAACTTAGAGTTAGCTCACAGAGCCAGTGCACGTCACTCTTCCAGACATGAATACCATCCAGAGTACCAACTCACTCTGTAGTATGTCCCCTGACCCCACTCTGGAACTATCCTAAGTGCACACTACAATCAGACTGAGCAGGTGTGTGAGAACCCAGCCACAGCCTGAGATTTTTCTTAGTGGTTGTGGGGGCAGTGGGAAACAGGATGGCTCTCAATTCTGATGGGATTTACCAACTTATTCCCAGAGTACTAGGTGCTTCCCCAGCTGCTGTGCTCCCACTGTCCACCAGAGCACAGAGCACTGTATGGGCCTGCACTTCAGGGATCCTGCTGCCTTGCTGGTCCCAGCTGGACCTGTGGGACTCAGTGTGCCATGCTAGAGTACAGGAATGTCTCTGGGGCCACTGGGAAGAAGATAGGTAAGCAGCTCCCCTCTCAAGATGTCACCTCCCCACCTCAATCTCTGCTCTGAGGAATTGGGGAGGAAACCATGCAGGTTCCCCCCGCTCTGAAGTGTGAGATCCCGAAGTCTTGAGGGAACCCTCCTGACAGAGCTGCTGTTCTGTAACAGCAGGATCACCCCAGAGAGAGGTCTATGCAGATGGGCTCTGCCAGTGCTATCCTTTTTCACCTCACCTCTGGGGCCTCAGACACCTCCTGGTTCCTCTTTCTCCTCTCTCTAAGCTGCTATGTCTGTTATGATGTCCCACTGTGTTCCCAGATCTCTCCTCCTGCTTCTAGTGCTCTCCCTCAGGCACCGACCTATAGATATAGCTGTGGAGCATCTCAGTGGAGTAGGAGACAAACACTGGACTTCTTATATGGCCAGCTTGAATTTGCTTTGGAAATTCACTCTATAATCTCTTTTGTATTATCCTTTATTATTCATTTCTTGGCAATC
Source organism: Lepus europaeus (assembly GCF_033115175.1). Classification (NCBI taxonomy): domain Eukaryota; kingdom Metazoa; phylum Chordata; class Mammalia; order Lagomorpha; family Leporidae; genus Lepus; species Lepus europaeus. The sequence goes on from NC_084850.1 coordinate 56,063,786, forward strand.
TGTCTTCACTACTCCACTGTAATAATTCTCTCTACAATCACCAGTGATCTCATTTTCAACAACAAAGAAGATGTTTCAAATTCTAGACACCTCTGTAACCTCTGAAACTGTCTGTCGAGGACACCTTCTTCAGACAACTCCCTCCCTCAGGCTGTTAATGATACAATTTTTTAGTTACATTGAATTACTTCCATGCTGCTGACACCCATTTTGCAAATGTTCCTAGTGGTAGTTTTGATCTTACCAGAAGATGTCAAAAGAAATTTTTCATATCCAATTCACACAGATACCAACAATGACAAGTGCTTAAGGACTACAGTCTGGCCTACAATGATTCTAAGACACGATCAATTGTAAAACACAGCCCAGTTTCAAAAATATTAAAATTTGAAAGAAATGTATATCTTAGAATCTCTAGCAAATGATATCATCATTTGATGATTTGAAAAGACCTGATCTGTGTTGCTTGAATTCAAGGCTTTAGCAAATAAGATAAACATATTTATATATCCTCTGAAATTCTTTGCAGTAAAATAACTTTATCAAATAATGGGCTTTTATGAGGCTAAAATGAGACAATGCACACAAAGTGTGGAATTCAGATAAAGTACTAGAGCTAGTAAGCACTCATAATGAGGACTCAATCAATAAGAGTTAGTAGTTGTAATAGTAGTATAGTAGTAATGGTAGTAACAGTAGCATTACTATTAGTGGTAGTTTTAAAAAATAGTAATAATAGCACATATTTTCAATATAACTTAAACTATAATTATGTTACTGAATTGAATATTTCCAAAATGCTATGTAAGAATCTATATGTTTACTGAGTCTAAGGACATTTAATAAATAATGATCACATTTCAGGGGTTTGCAAAAATGAGATAATTCATGCTGTTTATTAGTCAAAATGGCACCTGAGATTTTTAAGTAGAACATGAATTATAGGTTGTCTTTGTTGTTTCTAACATTCTAAGGAAGATTTATTGAAGTTAACCTCAGAGAGATTAAATGATTCCACCTAATAATTATTTGTATGTTTTTTTGTCTGGCTTGAATAAAATAATGTAAGAAAGTTTATAAAAATTATAAAATACTTGGCTTAGTGCATGACTAAAAGTAAGCACTCAGTAATGGATATTTATTACTATTATTGCAATTATTCTTATTGTTACCTAATATTTTCATTTCTACTTTTCCTCCTTGGCCAAATCAAGGATTTAAGAAATATCAAATTTTGACCACTAAATTTGCTAACCTTACCTAATTTCTCTGAAATTAACTGCATGAAAAAACAAATGCTTCTCAGAATTTTTATGAACATGAATGAGATAATGCATGTTAAGTATCTTGTTGCTGGTATTGCTATTGTTTATAGTGACTTGATATTATAATATCACATAAATTATTACTGGTTGAATAAAAACTCAAAAAAAGATTTTATAGATTTATCTAACTTAATTTTCCAGAACTTAAATAACTTTACAACCACAGAAGAGCAGTTCTCAAACTTTCTGCTGTCAGGACCTCTGTTATTTTCCTCAAAATAATTGAAAATTAAAGACTCCTAAGAGCTTTTGTTCAAATGGATTATGTCTACTGATATTTCTAATATTAGAAATTAAAACTAGGAAATACATAAAATATTTTTAATCATTTCAAGTAACAAGAAGCAGCCCACCTCAGGTTACCATAACCAACATTTTATGAAAAGTAACTATAGTTTCAAAAAATCAGAAAGAATATGGGCATGGATTTATAATTTCTAAAATATCTTTAATATCTACTTTGAAAGAAAAATGACTGAATTGTCACAGTTGTCTCTGTATTTGACCTGCTGTGATACATGGCTTTGGTGGAAGTCTATGAGGAAATTGTAGCTCTAAAGACAAATCATCAGAAAAGGGAAACATTGAAAACTCTTGGAAAGTACCTCAGGGTCCTTGCACCACACTTGAGAACTGATCACACTTAACCTGTTAGCTTTTTAAAGTATTGAATAAGACATGTGGATGATATATTAAAGTCACTTCCATTGGCATTAATAACTTGAATTTCTTCTTGTTTTGTTGACTGTATTCATGGCTTCTAAAAACCAAAGAAAACTAATAATAATGCTACAGATTTGCTCAAGTGGTTCAGCCACTTCACCAATAATACCTGTCTCAGAGGAGTTTTAATCAAATTGCAATAATACATTTTATATCTGTAATATCAGTAATATTCATGGCTTGTCACCTGGCACATAAGATGGTCTCAATAAATGGCAACAATTAGATCAGCCTTTCCACAATGTATGCAAAATTATCCAAACACACGTCAGGGATAAAATTTGCCTCACATATCTAATCATGGCTTCAGCTCATCAACAATGACTAAGTTGCCCTCTGTTTATTTTCCTCTACAAGATTTAATTTTAAGCCCAAGAGTCCCTTAGGAAAATCAATGTATCATTTAATAGAAGCAAGCTAACACTAACTCCAGAACTAGGCTGAGTCATGTGCTTTTCCGCTGCTCTCATGGCCAGTATGTGGGGGCTTTCCCTAGAGACCTCTGGTGTTTCTAGGAACACCTAGAAGATTCCTGTAGCACTTGCTAGAGGAAATTGAGTCTCCATGTCTAGGTATGTTTATGAGTCAGGATGCCTCCAGAATGAAGGCAAATTCTCCAGACCTTGTCTCTAGCTTCAGGCTCTCACTCTCAAATTGCAGGAAGGTGGGGGGGGGGGGCAGGGGGAACAGGGGATTGCAGGGAGGATTACCTTTCTTGCACCCTCTGCTGCTCTTATTCTTGGATCCTCGGAAGGCATAACAGAGTTTTCCACCAAGATTTTGTCAGAAAATGGCCTTTCTGGGGCAGATGTTGAGCCTAGTGATGAAGGCAAGCACATTCCGTATCAGAGAGCCTGAGTTCAAGGCCAAGTTCTGCATTCTGTGCACTCTGGAAGGCAGCAAGTTATGGTTCAAGTACTTGGGTCCCTGCCACCCATGGGGAAATATGGTTGTAGTTCCAGGCTCCTGGCTTCAGCCTGACCCAGCCCCAACCACTGTGAACATCTCTGGAGTGAACCAGCAGATAGTAGATCTCTTTCTGTCTCTCTTCATCTCTCTGCTTCTCAAATGGATAAGTAAAAACTTTCTCCCTACTATTAGATGAAAGTGCTGAGCATTGCCACTTGGGGTCCAAGTCTTTTTGCCTCAGAGGTAATCATTTCCAATGTTAGCAGTGGCCACTAAGTCTGGGAGACTTTTTTGAACTCAGGCCTAATAGCAATGTTATTGTTTGTTTCAGAAAGGACTTCTATATCTTTTTTCTTTTCATTTTTAATTTTTTGACAGGCAGAGTTAGACAGTGAGAGAGAGAGAGAAAGGTCTTCCTTTGCCGTTGGTTCACCCCCCCAAGTGGCTGCTAAGGCCGGCGCACTGCGCCTGTCCGAAGCCAGGAGCCGGGTGCTTCCTCCTGGTCTCCCATGCGGGTGCAGGGTCCAAGCACTTGGGCCATCCTCCACTGCCCTCCCGGGCCACAGCAGAGAGCTGGCCTGGAAGAGGAGCAACCGGGACAGAATCCAGCGCCCCAACCGGGACTGGAACCCGGGGTGCCAGCGCCACAGGCGGAGGATTAGCCTAGTGAGCCGCGGCACCGGACATTTTTAATTATTAAACATTTTGTAATGGAGACTTTCAAAGATTACAAAAGTAAAATTACATAGTAAAAATCCATGTGCTTATCACCTAGCTCCAAACCGACTTACCAATTTATGGACAGTCTTGTTTCAACCATACTGCTACTCACTTCTCCCTCTCACATTACTTAGAAATAAATTCTAGACATCATAATCATTCATCTGTAAATACTTCAGTATACATTTCTAAAATTATTAGATGTATTTTTCTACATAACCACAGTATCAACATCTCACCTAAAATTAATGAGCAATGCTTAATATCAGTAAAAGGTCAATCATTCCATTTTCTGTGTTGTGAATATGTTTTGAGATTTGTTTGCCTCATGTTCCCAAGCAGGTCAACATAGTGTAATTACTTTTGATTCTCCCCATACCCTTTTCTCCTAAAATTTTTTGGAAGAAGTTCTTTCTTTTCTTAATCCCGAATTCTTTTCCTTAACATCAGATAACTTGCTCTGCAGCTAACCCTTCACTAAAATATCTCATAAAGGGGAAGCCGGTACTGACTTTGTGTTGGCCAAGCTCTGTCTGCACTTTTTCTAGAGATTATCTTATATTTATGACTTTCTGAGTAAACGTGCTAACAATATAAACTGGCAGCTTTCTTACTTGCATTTTTATAACTCATAAGAAATATGACCTGCGTAGTTTTGCTGCTGTCTTTATTTCCCAAATATGTGCTTAACTTCTCTCAAGTATTTCATCAAATTTGGTGGAACATTACCTTCTCCCTCCCCCTGCAGATACTTGGCACTCTTCCCACTCAGAGCTAATGGTCTCCCTGCAAGGATCCTGCTCCTGCTGTGTATGACCAAAGACCTTGTGTTCTCAGGGCCTCCTGGTTTTTTTCAGCCTTCCCTTCTTGAATGTCATGCCTAGGTTCAGAGTATTTAGGTGGATGTGGACTGATACCTAAGTCTTGTCTCATTTTTTTCTACTTTTCACACTATCGTTTGGGCTCTTTCTGTAGAAAAAGGCCAATATTTTGGAATTTTAGCATCTGAGGAAGAAGGCTTAGAAATACTGTCTTGTGTCTTGCCAGAGACTGAACACCAATCAACAGCCTCGGCAAATTCTAGCAAAGAAACGCTGTTTTTCCCCTCTTGAGCATCCAGCCAAACACTCTATACACCTGCCTAAGGGGTTCAAACAACCTGTCAGGACTTTGAGTTTGGGGTTCTTCACAGTTCCTTTTGTGTCCCCTAAAGTCAGCACCCATCCCAGTGGGCCCACTTCTGTCTCTTCCCATACCTCATACCTACCAGTCCAGGATTTCTAATAATCTGTGATATACTCTCACAAGGAGATTTTCTTGGGCTTCAATCTCCTGTGGGCAAAAGAGAGAGAAATTATACAAACATTCAAATACCACTTATAAGTAACCTTTACACATGGAGGCAGGACCTCTCCAAGATCCACCAGAGTTATTTCTAAAAGTTTCCAAGAGGTTTCTTACTTAGGCTTTGCACAAGAGCACCTTCCACTCCCAACTCCTTGATGATGTCTTCTGCCTATAAACCTATCTCTCAGAATACTATGTCACAATAGTCTTTAAAACCAAAATGCACGAAACTCCCCACAGGAATGGCAGTCTGCATTTCACTATGTCTCTTGACCTTGAAACAACATTACTTAGGCCCAGGACTAAACACAAACAATAAAAACTCCTCACTAAAATGAGATTCCTGTCCATATCTGCTTATAGACTGTTTCTGCATGGTGGTCAGACATAGCCCAGCCAACCTTGAAAAGGCTATTAAGTTTAAAGATGATAAGGAAAAAAATACAGATGTAAATTTATTCATTGATTCAGCAAATAGAAGGGCACTTCAAAATTTATGAGAAAATGGAATTATAATATTAGCATTTTGAGAAAACAACATTGAAATTCATGCATAGTTTTTTCATAATATGTGTTTTCCATGAACTTTCCAAACTGCCTAGTTATTGAGTGCCTTCTGTGAGCCAGGACAATTCAAAGAACTGTAAATACAACAAGAGGAACACAATCTACTCTTAGCCAACAATCATATCTCTAATAGATTCTCTCAGTGTTGTTAAGTTCATGCCTTCCACAGAAATTTAGTGAGAAGGCATGGCTACCATGAAAGGAGAATCATTTTCTAGTATCTTACTGTGACTGTTTCATGTGACTATCACTTACGCCATGAGCAGCATTCAACAAAAATCAGGTCTATACTTCTGCCAGTGAAACACAAATGGATTATGCCATGGTGCAGTGTGCTCAGTCCTGCAGTAGGCTATAACGAGGTCCTGCCTTCTGTTTGATTTCTGTAGGTGTTTCAGTTCCTATCCCTGTGATTGGACTGAGAGATGAAGACAAAGTGTTCGTGAACAACACAACGTGCGTGCTCAACGACCCAAATTTCGTCCTCATTGGGTCCTTCGTAGCTTTCTTCATCCCGCTGACGATCATGGTGATCACTTATTGCCTGACGATCCACGTTCTTCGCCGACAAGCTCTGATGTTACTGCACGGCCACACCGAGGAACCACCCGGAATAAACCTGAATTTCCTAAAGTGCTGCAAGACAAGTGCTGCTGATGAAGAGAACGCGAACCAGGACCAGAATGCCCGCCGGAAGAAGAAGAGACGTCCCAGGGGCACCATGCAGGCTATCAACAACGAAAGGAAAGCTTCCAAAGTCCTTGGCATTGTTTTCTTTGTGTTTCTGGTCATGTGGTGCCCGTTTTTCATTACTAATATTCTGTCAGTTCTCTGTGGGAAGGCCTGTAACCAGAAGCTCATGGAAAAGCTTCTGAATGTGTTTGTTTGGATCGGCTATGTTTGTTCCGGAATTAATCCTCTGGTGTACACTCTCTTCAACAAAATTTACCGAAGGGCTTTCTCCAACTATTTGCGCTGCAATTATAAGGGAGACAAAAAGCCACCTGTTAGACAAATGCCACGAGTTGCCGCCACTGCTTTGTCTGGGAGGGAGCTGAACGTTAACATTTACCGGCACACCAACGAGCCGGTGACTAGGAAAGCCGATGACAACGAGCCCGGTATAGAGATGCATGTTGAGAATTTGGAGCTGCCAGTAGACCCCTGCAATGTGGTCAGTGAAAGGATCAGTAGTGTGTGAGACAGTGCAGCACAGTCTTTTCCTGCCATAAAGCTCTCCGGGTAGGAAAAGTCTCTCCTTTACTATTTTGTCGGTCCTAACTAATGTAAATACTGCAGTCTGACGAAAAGTGTTTTATATATAGCTTTGCAACCCTGTACTTTACGATCATGCGTGCAATAGTGAGATTTAGAGTTCTATATTTACTGTTTGTAATAGATGGAGACTAACTTATTTTGATTCTTTGATGACTAAAATGTTTATTTTTTTCTTCCCTCCCCTCCCTCCCTCTCTCTCTCCTTGCTGCCTCCTATGCTGCCCTCCTTCCTTCCTTCTTTCCTCTCTTTCCCTCCTTTTGTGCATATGGAAATGTTCATGTTCATCTCAGGTGGCATTTGCAGGAGACCAGAATGATGCACGATCGTGGTTCTACTTCAACCACAGCAAAATTTACAAATTCAATGGATTCTTTTTCCGGGTTAACAGTAAATATACACTTTGAAGTCTTGCTCTGCTCATCTACACACATAAACACAGCAAGATAGGTTCTGCCTTCTGATACAGCTATCAGTGAGTGCAAGGCAGAACTTAGCCTCGTTGCTACACACAGGGGCAAAATTTGACATTGTCAGAACGTTCTGTTGGTATTTTACTGCAATGTCTGTCCCCAAACATAGTGGTTTTTAATATAGCAGCTGGTTAACCAGGACTACAGAAGTGGAAGGATGATAAGAGATATAAACACCAAATAGCTTTTCACTTCTTAAGGACAATGTTCAAATTCTGACTATTAGGACAAGCAAACTGGAATTAGTGTTCTCATTCTGGTCCTTAGTAAATACCTAATTCCATGATTAAACTGGGAAATGAGATCCCAGAGTTATTTCCCATTCCAGGATTCAATATCAATTGGGTTTTGATCTCAGAATCCTGGAAATGCATGTGCTACACACAAAGTGAAATTAGCATTTTGAGCCTTATAAAAATATTTTCTTAATTATGGTACCTCTATCTATAGGACCTAATTTAGCAGTCCATTTTTGAGTAAAACTTGTATTGGAAGGAGAGATGATTAAAGCTTGGGAAGTTTTACTTGATTAAGGACTACAGAACTAGGCCCTTAGAATGTGAAAAAAAAAAGTTATTAAAAAGATGTTTTTATGAACTCTGGGAATAACAGAAATACAGAGTTTCCATTTGGATTTTAAACAAAATTTATCTCATTTTCAGATCCTTCCAAACTCTCTAGTGCAGGAAAAGGCTGCAGCTAATTTGTGAAAGTGGCAAGCTCTTCATTGTACTGCAATTATGTACCAGAAGTTAAAATCTTTGTTAAAATATAGTGTTGTGTTACAATAAGTGTTGGCCATCGTTTCATTCGTGGGCCTGCTGCTCTCTAAGAATTCAGTGCCATTTTAATAGTTTGTAATCCACAAAAGGTTTTTAAGCCTTGCTAAAATCAGACCATTATGTCTATGCTGTGTGCAGAGTGTACAAGTGTTTCCAGTAACTGTATGCTTTTCCATGTGTGTCCATTTCACACAACTGTGGATAAATTTCCAACGAACTCATGATGCTATTTCTTATGCCTGACAGTTACTTCACACACCTGAGAGTGTGCCTCTCAGTATCGTGAAATCAGTGAATGCAGAATCTGAATTCCTAAAACCTTTGGTCTGTATCCTCAACACACAGCATAGATAAATCCAGTAGTCTGCCACAGGGGCAGTGGGAGAGCTGCTGTATTTGAGGAAACTCATACAGTCCCTATTCAATTTACAACACTGCCAAATGTCAGTCAATTGCTTGAGCATGCCCAAACATAACATGAAAGTCAAGTCTACCTGCCTGTTAGGTCAGTTGAACTGCATGTTAAAACAATTATATGAAATTGAATGAGATGATCTATTCCTTACTGAAACGAAAGTGTCTGAAGAAACACAGCATGCATTTAGCATGAGTTCTGCACATGCAGATGGTGCCCTGCATGTATGCCATGTATGTTGCATGAATCCATCGATTTGTATTAATGTAGGGCAGAGTAGCTGATACTAAAAGGACTGAAGAAAATCCTCCAGCAGTCCTTAAAAAGACCATGCATTCAGATCTGAAGTATTGCGAGTAGTAGAGAAAATTGGAAACATCTGATTTCTTTTCTTAACTATCAGGGCAAGCTCATAGCACATGTTTTACAAAGAAATAAAATATAAACCACGGATTTTCAAAAGCACTAGCAATAAGTTGAATGATAACAGCTTATAGCACATTTGTTAATAATTCTTATGTCATCCAGTAGTAGTACTCAATAGTACCCAACACAGTAATTATCCTCAAATTGTGTGCTATTCGTAAGTTCTGTGCAGTTTGGTATGAAATAAATATACTCATTTGGATATAAATCTTCAAGTTCAATGTTAAATCTACAAACTTTTATAAGTGTTTTAAAAAGTCCATGTGATAATGTAAATGTGCTGAATTTACTGTCAAACAAATCATTTTGATGTACTATTACAAATGTATATCTGTTTAAGACACGTGCAACAGACTGCCTTATATTATTTCCTGTATTTCTTCTCCTTTGTCTAATGGTACTTTTTGTGAATGGTTGCAAAGTATTGTCTTATTCCTGATTCCTGTATGTTATTATCCACTCCAGGTTTTTGTGATACTTCCTATTAATTTATTAAATTTATTAAATGTTGGCTAATATCTCATGTGTCTTTTTCACCCCTTGAATCCTTTGTGGGGAAATAAACCACTTCACTTCATTTTCTTTGAAAATTAAACTGAATCGTGTAAAGTAAATTTACAAAGACAATACAACCAGATAATATCATGTTTTCTGACTAATTATGCATACACTCAAAGAGGAAAAGCAATTAAGAAGTAGGAACAATGAAAACAATGTCAACAACAGCATCACTGACTCCTCATGAGCAGAATGATGGCATTCCTGAATTATTCTGCCACCCTTTCCTGATGTGGAGGTGGGGACTCTGCTAGCTCACATGCTCTCCTCACTATCAATATACAAGTGCATTATTGCTGCTGCCTTCTTCCTGCCATACTATAAGGTCTTCAAGGGCAGAAGGGAACACATCTATATACTACTGACAGTTTTATTCCCAACATTTTATAAAACATTTATTCATTTACTTAAAAGTCAGAATTCCAGGGGTTGGGGGAGAGAATATGAATCTTCCATCTGCTGGTTCATCCCCCAAGTGGCTGCAATGGCCAGGGCTAAGTCAGACCAAAGCCAGAAGCCAGGAGCTTCATCTGGGTCTCCCATGTGGGTGCAGAGGCTCAAGCACTTGAGCTGTCCTCTGTTGCTTTCCCAAGCCATTAGCAAAGAGCTGGGTCAAAAGTAGATTAGCCAAGACATGAACTGGCACCCCTATATGGGATGCCAGCATTGCAGGCAGCAACTTTACCCACTACACAACACTGACCCCCTATTTCCAACATTTTAAAATTATTTATTTATTTACCTATGAGATAAAGAGAGAGCTCCCATTCACTGGTACAATCTCCAAATGCCCACAATGCCCAAGACTGGGTCAGGATCAAATATGGGAGACATAAACTCAACCTTGGTCTCCTGTGTACCTGGCAGGAATCCAATTACTTGACCAATCACCTGCTACCTCCCAAGATCCACATTAACAGGAAGCCTAACACAGAAACCAGAACCCAGAGGGTAGTGATACCCATATTCTATATCAGAATGCCTGGTTTAAGTCTTCACTACTCCACTTCTGATCCAGCTTCCTGCTAATGCTCCTGGGGAAACAGGAAGTAATAACTTAAGTATCTGACTCCCCACTACCTATGCAGGAGACCCAGATGGAATTTCTGGCTCCTGGCTTCAGCCTGGTCCAGCCCTGGCTGTTGCAGGCATTGAGGAATGAACCAGTGGATGGAAGATTTCTCTTTCAGCCACCTTGCCTTTCAAATAAAAAAATTTTTAAAACAAATTAATTAAAATTTCATGAAAATTGGAATTGAAAAATTCAACTATTTTTGATGTAAAAATGTTGAAATCCACAGATACACAAGGATCTTCAAACACTTCATGGAAAATACATGTTATGAAAACATTGTGCATAGATTTCAATATTTCCACAGAAATAAACTATTTTTCTCATTCTACTTTTCCACTAACTTTTTGAGATAAACTCAATTACACCTTTGTGGTGCTAGGTGAGCCAAGGCAATCCTGGCATGACATCAGTTCCCTGAGACGTAGTAATACCTCATTCCTTGGCAGCTATGAATAGGCTGGCTCTTAGGATTGGGTTAAGAGGTAACAGTTAAACTGCCACCTAAAACAATAGGATCATGGCTGCCAATGATCAGAAATAGCTTGTAATACTAAGAGAGGGAGCTACTCATGCCCAACGCTGAGGCAAGGGAGAGAGGCTGGAATTTCAACTTTACCAGGTACTAAAATTTTTACTGTTGGTGATAGGAAAAGTAAGCAGAACAGAGACATGCATCAGTCTGTAGCACTGGAAGGTCTTCATGATCTGAGGAGAAAGATGTTTTTTGCCAAGTAGTGGTAGGTATCTGAACTCCTGCTCAGGCTGTACAAATTCCAAGGCTGAGGCACATGTTTCCTTGCATGTTCTCCCTAGGCATATGTTAACATATCACCTAGAAAGCTGAATACATTAGAAAAAAAAAGGACTTTATATACCAACAGGAGTAGGAGGCATCACAGTGGTTCTGTGACCAACAGCACACTCAATACATTAGTAGCTCTAAGGCATAGGGTGGGTTCCTTGGGTGTAAACTCTGAGATGGAATCAGTGGGCAGGCTGTTTATTGGGAAGTGATATTGGGATCCATATGCATGGGGAAGGGATGAAAGTAAAATGGTGGGGGAAAAAGAACTGTAATGCAGTTACAATAAGGACTTATTCTTCATGCACCTTTGGAGGGGATGAGATACCATTTCATCACATTTTCTTTGAAAGCTAAATGAAATAATGGAAAATAAGTTTCCAAAGACAAACAAACCTATGTCAGGAACTGGAGGCAAAGGCCAAAAGTATCAGTGTCCTAGTTCACCTCCTATATAACATGAAGAAACCTGGTTGGCTGCCATTTCTGCCAAAAATCAAGGCAAATGGACAAGAAAAACAATAAAAAATTTGTTTTGGACTATGGTTTCTCTTATCAATCCAGCAGCTTACTAGGATTCTTAGATTTATGAATCTATCCAAATAACTTTGGCTAAGCTGCAGCAATAAACAATCCCAAAGTTTCAGCTGCTTCACCCCCCAAAAAAAGTGCTCTTTCTCCATTACACTCCATGGCTAATGTGGATTTCCGGGAAACCTCTCCTCATCATAGATATTCTAGAAAACTCCTGATAGAGGCTCCATTTTTACATGAGCTTCCATGTAGAAAAGAGAAGGGAACTTGATGAATCTAATTTTCCTACTAACCCTACCTTTAACTTATCAATTTAATCCTAAATCTATTCATAACTTCATGCTTTATCTATAACATTATCTCTACCCTTAAGTTTTTCATAAAGCTATCACCACATTTGATTCCATCTCTGCTCGTAACTTTACAAATATTTTAACCCTATTATTTAAGATTTACTTATTTGAGAGGCATACTTACAGGGAGATGGAGAGACAAGAGACAGAGACAGAGAGAGAATCTTCCATTCACTGGTTCACTCCCTAAATGGCTGCAACAGCTAGAAGTCAGGATCTTCTTCCGGGTCTTTCACACATCTGCAGGGGCCCAAGGACTTGGGTCAGCTTGTGCTACTTTCTTGGGCACATTAGCAGGGACCTGGATCAGAAGTGGAGCATCTGGGACTCAAACCAATGCCCATATGGAATGCCAGTACCATGGGCAGAGGCTTAACCTACTATGCCACAGCACCAGATCCAGCCCTATTTTTTTAATTGTAACATTACCACTATGATCCTGGTATTCTAAAAACTAACATTATCCAACCCCTAACCTTATCTTTATTAATTCCAATTTTCCCCTGCTCTTAACTTCCTTGGGGCTAATTAAACTTACTTCCAGGCCCAAGCTAGTACTGATAATTTCCATTGTTAAAGAATTATTTATTTATTAGGAAATCATAGTTAGAGAGAGAGAGAGAGAGAGAGACAGAGACAGAGACAGAGAGATCTTCCATCTGCTGTTTCACTCTCTAGATGGCCACAATGGCTGGAGCTGGGCCAGTGCAGGGCCAAGCTAAAGCCAGGGGCCAGGAGCTTCATCCAGGACTCCCATGTGGGTGGCAGGGACCTATGCACTCAGGCCATCTTCTACTGCTTTCTCTGTCACATTAGCAGGGAGCTGGATTGGAAGTAGAAAGCTAGTTCTCAAATTAGCACTCATATATGATGTTGGCATCACAGGCAGAGACTTAACCTGCTGTGCCACAATGCCAGCCCCTTAATTATTTCCATTTTGATTTGGAATTTTTTTTCTAAATATCCCAAGTAGCTGGAATGGAAGACACAAGAGGAAACTTTGTAATTACTTTCTCTGTCTTAAAGCCTTGTACCCAAAACAACTTCATTTGAGTTGTCCCCTCCTTTGTCCCAGAATGCAGTGTCTTTTATGTTAATTTTATGATACTCATTTACTGAGGACTGACAATACCAGAAACAAACAGCTTTTACTGTAGAAATATAGGCTGGTACATGTAATATAAGGAAAAGGGGGCAGAAACAGAAAAGAGATGGAGTAAGAACTCACAGCCAGACCAAATTTATTCAAAGAACATAAACTCGCAGAGGTCGACCACCTGCCAGTGTACATACAGACCAAACATGTGGTAGAGGGCCCAGACCCCAGCAGGCTGGGCCATTTTATATCCTAGATGGGCTAGGGGTAGGGTCAGGGGCAGTAGGCAGAGGTGAACTTCTCCATACAGGTTTTTCAAGGTTTCCAAGGGCTTTCAAACCTGGGAAAGAATGCAGGGGGTGGGATGGAGGACAACAGGGTGAGACTGAACTGGTCTCTTGAAATAATGCAGAAGTAACAAGAACCTAAAATAACTGAGGCTTATGTCCTTGTTCCATCATGTAGAATTTCCACTTTTCTTACGGTGGTGGAAACCAAGGATCGACAAGATAAAGGGTCTTCACCTAAGCCAAACTGCTAGAAAGAGCAAAGGGAGAACTCTGTTATTTCTAAGCCTGTGCTGCCCTCAGTCAGGCATGTGACTCAAAAATGCATTCACAAAGCTGACTTTCCCAGAACAGAAAAGCAGAAATGCATCTTTCCAAGTACTGCCACTCCAAGATGAGCTAAGAAAGTTGTTGAGTGTGGAAGAGAGGAGTAAGCCTTTTAAAACTCTTTCACTCCTGCTACTAAAATTAATGAGTGACCATTCACAGTGCACTGTGAATCCCTGAAATGAGAAGGCTCTCCCCTGAGCAGGCTGGGAAGAAGAACAAGAATTGGGCAAACAATGATGAACATGACATTCATAGTGACAAAGAATCTGTAATTACCCCTATATGTACCTCTCTCAGAAGTGACTTGTTTATGCTGAAGGTGAATGAGAAGTTGAAGTGGCCATTTGGTCTCTCTCTCTCTCTTTCTCTCTCTCCCTCCCTCCCTCTCTCTCTCTCTACCCTCTACCTTTCAAATAAATAAAGAAAAAAGAAAAAAATATAAAAGACAAACATGAATTATGATGAACATTGTACCACTAAAGACATTCTAACATCTAAAAACTAAGCACTATTTCAGTAGGAAATTTATCCGAAGATCAGTTTAATTTTCCTAGCTAAAAGGGCTGAGACTTTGTTTAGATACTTAATTAATAAATAGCTATGTGCTACTTATGCAAACACCCAGATCCCAGCTGGAATATTCTTTCAAGTAAGAGAATCTGACAGAGGCTGTTTAAGCACAAAGGCTCAAAGGGGAAACATTTAATTCCAAAACCCATTGAGTGGCTAGATTGCAGAACTGGCAGTAACTTACATAAAAACTACACCTGGGCTCTAACATATTTTGGCATCCTACTGTATGGTTTTAAGAAGTATACAGGTCTGTAACTACCACATACATGGTTCTGTTGGTGCTCAGAACACAATACTCCAGAGTATGGCACTCTGGGATGTTGAGTGCTTTGAGATGAAAGAAAAAAGCATTGGGGGCCTCAGAAGCAAAAAGTCCTTCTTGACTTTCTCTCGCCCTTCTTTCTCCTCCAAAGTTAGGCACAGAAAATAGAAATGCTGTCCCCAGAGTAAGCAGTAAAACCTAGAGTAAGGCTTTCATTACAGAAGAGTCCTACATCATTTGGGGTGGGAGTGGAAGGTGGGGAGGAAGGGATGAGACACAGAGAGCCCAAGGACTATCTGAACAGATAGACCTTGCTAAGTTTTCCCAGTCTGTTACCATTAGTCATACTATTTTTGTCTCATCATGTTTCTCAGGCTGTCTATTCCCCATTGAACCTAAGCATAAACACATGCAGTTTTCCCTGGGTCTTTGGGTTCTCATTTCTGAAGGCCTCTGGGCTACAATAATCTTAAATAAATAAATTTGTTATTCTTGTCTCTTGTTAAGATATTTCTATTACAAAGTTGTCAGCCATGGATCTTGAAATGGTTGAGTAGAAGGTGTTATACCTGTCCACCCCTATAGTTTTCAGCATATCCTTGAAGTGTGGGACTACCTCAGTTGTCTCAATTTTCTCCACACTCTATCATTAACCACTTGTCTGCTAATACTCATTCCTTTCTCCTTTTTCATCTGTATGAATGTAACACCATTCTCTTTGTAGTTTTCTGATATTTTATTGTTTAATGGTAAATATGGTGAATACTGCAGAAAGCTATATTGATAATATTTTATTTGCATTATTTTTTCACAGTTCTATTGTCTGGATCTGGTAGCCAAAGTGGGATTAACAACGAATAAGCATGAGGGTGTTTTTCTTTATTTGGTGGGGGGTGGGTGATAGAAATGTTCTAAAACTGGATTGTATGGGCCAGCGCTGTAGCATCGCAGGTAAAGCCACCACTTGCAGTGCCAGCATCCCATATGGGTGCCAGTCCAAGACCCAGCTGCTCCACTCCCTATCCAGCTCTCTGCTATGGCCTGAGAAATCAGTAGATGGCCCAAGTCCTTGGGTCCCTGCACCAGCGAGGGAGACCTGGAAGAAGCGCTTGGTTCCTGGCTTCGGATCGGCACAGCTCCAGCAGTTGAGGCCAATTGGGGAGTAAACCAGCAGATGGAAGACCTCTCTCTCTCTCTCTCTCTCTCTCTCTCTCTCTCCCTCTCCTTCTCTCTCTGTGAAACTCTGACTTTCAAGTAAATAAATAAATTTTTTTAAAAAACTGGATTGTGCTAATCATAGCACAGCTCTATCAATTCACAAAGAATTATTCAACTATATACTCTGAAATAAACATCTGTATAATTTTGAGTGGATGTGCTGTGAACAACACATTCTGACAAATATTCAATCAAAACATCAATTTTTGCAATCTCTGAGCAAATCATAGCCCATGTTTCCAGTGGAGCTTCATAACATCCTGGATCTCACAGCTTGGTAAAAACTAAGGACTTTAACACTTTTATTGGTTTCTACAGTTCACTTTGACTGATTTATACTATCGATGTTGTGCTTTAGCCTACAGGATTTTGGGGAATAGACTAAACCAACATCAGCCTGTTGATTCTGATGTTACAATTAAGAAATGGAACGTCAGTGATATGGTGGCTTTAACAACTGGAGTGGAGAACAACTGCCTTGGAAGTACCTCCTCTAAAAGCATGTATCTATGTCTTCTCAGTCTCTCCTGCTAGTCAGTCTTCCAAATGACACTGAAGACCCAAAGCTGTCTCAGGAAAATATTCTTCCAAAGGAAAGACACGGATTCCTTCATTTTGTAGTAGAAAATACTCTTTGATTCAATTGGGAACATCTTGACTCATTTCTCTGCCACTGGCCCATCCAGAGTTCTGTTGTACCTAGATGTACACCATTTTCCCATAAGTGAGTAAAGAACAGAAAAAGAACAGATTACTTACCAATCCAGGTCACAGGGTTACAAATAAGTCTTTCCTTTATGAGTGGACAGCAGTTGAGAGCAGATCAATGGCTCAATGAAATCAGAAGCAACCAAAGAAATGGTACACCAAGACAAAAAATAACACCAAGAACCAGAAAAAGACACAACCCCAAGGGGCCCTGTTACTGGTTGCATCAACTCAGGCAAGCCCACAGCAGATAACTTGAGAGCCTCCTGGTTCAACAATGGACATATCTGGAAGCATTCCCCAAGCCATTCACATATCCCTCTGTGAAGGGTAAAGGTTTTTACTAGCTCAAGAGACTTAAGGACTAGCTATTAAAAGATCATTGGCAAAACATTAAGCTGTGCTGACCCTAGGGAGGATTTCTAGGAAGCTAGGCATAAAATTAAAGACAAGGAGGAAGACAGGGTTGTGTCATCCAAAACTGCACCCTGCAGGAAGAAATATTTCACAGAATTAGTCTGGGAGAGCCATTAAGAAAAAACAAACAGAGACAAAATAATCCAGCAACAACTTTAAGCCCTAGAGGGCAATCAGAATCCAGAGTTGCTATAATATGTTATCTAAATGAACACACACACATACACACACAGGCCAGGCATAAAATTAAATATGGAAAAATTATAAGCAAAGAGATAAGATTGTGTGACTCATGTTCAAGAAAAAAAGCAAGCAATAGAATCTAAATTTGATGAGGACCAGATGGTAGACTCAACAGAAAAAGACTTTGAACTTGCCATTTTAAATCATATCTAAAAATTTTAAAACTATGACCACAATATCTCACTAAACAGAGGATATCAATAAATATATTTTTTCTTAGAAAATATTTATTTTATTTCTTTGAAAGACAGAGTTACAGAGACAGACGGAGAGACACAAAGACAAAGATCTTCCATTCATTGGTTCATTCCTTTAATGGTCACAATGCCAGGGGCTGAGCCAGGCCAAAGCCAGGAGCCAGGAGCTCCCTCTGGGTCTCCCATGTTGAGTGCAGGGGCCCAAGCACTTGAGCCATCTTCTGCTGCTTTCCTAGGCAATAGCAAGGAGCTGAATCAGAAGTGGAACAGCTGGGACTCTAACCAGCACCCATATGGGATGCTGGCATTGCAGGCAGCAGCTTAACCTGCTGCACCACAACACCGGCCCCTAAAATGTAAAGGATGTCTAAGAACAAAATAGAAATTCTAGAGTTGAAAAATGTAAGAACTGAAATGAAACATTCACTAGAAGCAGTTTGGCAGCTCTTCAAGTGTTAAACACAAAGTTAACATGATCATGCATAGCAACATTACTCATAATTAAAAAGTGGAAGCAATCCAGATGTCCATCAAATGCTGAATGGATAATTTTGTGATATATCCATAAAATAGAATATTTTGATGTAGGCAAGTAGCTATTGAGTGAGGAAGAGCGAGGGACTGCCTGAGCTGTGTGCTTGCATGCATCAACCTAACTCCATCCCCTTTTGTGATGATCCAACAAAACCTGTAGGCTTGACACATCCACTCATCATGCACTTTAGCCTCACTTCTCCTCATACACCAGATGCCATGACACTCCTAGAGATCAGCACATGCACTGCAGCACCACCCCCAAATCTGCTGCCTTCGAGTATTCAATTGAGCCATGCCTCCAGGCACTTCCCCCCGCCATATAAAAGGATGACTCCAACTTTGGTGGAGACAGCTCTCCCTCATGAGCTTGACCACACTCCCACGTTGGAGGATGGCAAGCTGGAGGACTGCTGGAAAATGAGGATAAAAAGGGGAGCCCTTGCACTGCTCTCCATCCTTTCGAGGATCATGGCCTGGTGCGTGTAAACCACCCGGAGGAGAAGAAAGAAGAACGGAGCTGAGCCGAGCTGTCACTGACGAGATCCTGACCCGTTCCTGACCCGTCCCAGCCACAGCTTTCTGCGCTGCATCCATTCCTGAGCCATTCCAGCCGCAGTCTCCTGAGTGGCCTTAGCCACATGAGCTGCCCTGTTCCTGTCTAGTTCCTGTCTAATAAAAGTTGCTGTAACACTTTTGGCTTTGCCGCTGAACCAAGGGCCCGGTGTGTGTGAACCTCTGGATCTCCACACATCTGGAGCTGAAGAGACAGCCCGCTACACTACATGGAGCAGGTAGCGGCACAAGCCGACCTGCAGAGCTGTCCCTGAGCTGTGTGAGTGTGTGTGTGTGTGTATGGGCCCAGTGCGAGCGAACCTCTGGATCTCCTCGCACTTGGAGTCGAAGAGCCAGCCCGCTAGCTTTTGCTATGCAGCACAAGGCGACGACGGGATCAAGAGGCCAGTGAAGCTGCTGCATCGCCACCCTGCCGCCGTGTCTGACCAGTGGAGCTGCCACCTCACCACCTCACCTGGAGTCCTTAGCAGCCTGCTGACAGAGTTGACCACAGAGCCAGACCAGGCCTCTCAGCAGGGGACCTCTCCAACTTCTCGCCTTGCTGCCTGCCTGGGAACTTTAAGCCTACTGCCCAGAGTGATAGCCTTCCCACGACTTCCTGCTGCCTGTAAGTGACTGATCGGAGTTCCGTCCCTGCTGGGATGTTGAACCCTGGACACTGTACACTCCCCACTGGAGAAACACATTCGTGACAGTGATACGAGCCTAGATACATAGCAAACCAATATTATGTATTGAATCTTTTGCTGTGCTTGTATTGTTCATTGTGATAGAGATTACTGCAATAGTGTTTGTTGTGACTTGTGATATAAGAATATTGATTTTCTGGCCAATAAGTGATATTGTTAAGATTAGGTATATATTAAGACAAGTAGGTATATTAAGCTAAGTTATTCAGCAAGTGTGTTAAGGCAGCCACAAATTACGTTAAGTGATATTATTGATATTATTGATAGTGATGTTAGTGATATTGATAAGTGTGTTAAGTAGTTATGTTAAGTTAGGTGATTAGGCCAAGTAGTTAAGCTAAATAGTTACGTTAAGCTAAGTAGCTAAGTTAAGTAGTTAAGTCACATTAAGTAGTGGTGTTAAGTTTATTGATAAGTGTATTAAATAGTATAGATTGATAAGTATATTGATATAGATTAGTATATTGATCCTAATAAATAAGCAGTGGAGTGATGTAATAAACCCCTGGTGTGTAAGCAATAAAAATCTTTTCTAGTAAAGGCAATCTTGTGTCCATGTGTTCTTTTCTTCCCCATGACTGACAAGTCATACATTGCACTTGCTACTGTCGAGCTACATGACAGTAGGTATTCGCGACAACCTGGTAATAGTGGGGTTTTTAAGCATAATTTTGGGGAAGAAAAAAAAACTTGGCAATCTATTTGACATTCAGTTGCAAGGCAAGGGCAAAACCCATCTGTGATCTTATTTGCCAAGGGGTTGGATAGGTAACTTTTCTTTACAGTAAAATTTACGCTCAGAAGGATGGAATCCCCACTCCCTTGTTATTCTCATGGTAAAACTGGAAGCTTTCAAGGAGTGGGGCAGGCACTTACCCTTGCTAAAGATAAAATTGGGGGGAAGCAAGCATTTTGCACCCTAAATTTCCATTGGGACCAACCTGACTATGTATTAACCCATCTGATTCCTCACAGTTGCAGCAGACCTTGTACAAGGTTGTGATTTTGGCTGCCTTTTAGATAGTTCTTGTTATCAGGCAGATCTGCATGAGACCTGTCTCCTCTCCACCTAGTTCATAGTTTCCTGACTCTAGTTTGTTACAGTTTGATGTACGTGACTCCATTTTTTTCTGACAGCTTTTACAATTTATAATACATATACACATACACATTACACATTCAGGTACACCTTGTACACACAGGTGCATGCAAATATATGTATATTATATGAGAGAAAAATAATTTTCCCACTACACTTCATAATCCTTAGGATATACCTCTGTAACAAAAGACAGAGTAACACACATAAAAAGCTTATTGGCCAGCGCTGTGGCATAGCATGTCGGGCTGCCACCTACAGTGCTGGCATCAGGGCCACTTCTGATCCAGTTCCCTGCTAATGCTCCTGGGAAAGCAGCAGAAGATGGCCCAAGTGCTTGGGCCTCTGCAACCACATCAGGGGTCCTGGGGAAGCTTCTGGCTCCTGGCTCCTGGCTTCAGATTGGCCCACCTCCATCTGTTGTGGATTTGGGGAGTGGAACAGCAGACAGAAGATCTGTCTCTGACTCTCTCTGTAACTCTACCTTTCAAATAAATAAATAGGTCTTTTTTTAAAAAAGAAAAAAGTTTAGTAATGTGTACTTACATAACTCATGTATACACAGGAGATACTGAGAGAAATGAGTAAATCTCAAAGAAGTGGCTTTGAGATCAGATTTAAATACCATCCTCTGCTAAAATAAAAAAAAAAGGAGGCCAGTATTGGGGGGAAAGGGGCGACAAAAGCAGAGTAAATAAGGGTAAGACATATTATGCAGATGTAAGTCCATGCATAATGAGTCCCTAGTGGTTTAAAATCTTTCTCAACTTGGAACAGAAAAGGAAGCACCCTTACAAATGCATATTTCCTTTAAAGATATAAATTTCTCTTACAAAAGTTTACCTTCAGCAAGAAACAAGTGCCAATCCTACCCTTCTGGGTTTCTAGTTTTATCATGAGAATAGAAAGAAGTTACATATCTTACCCTTCCTGGCTCTTTTTTTTTATTATGAGCAAGCCAGACAGGGCAAACAAGATTACAAAGCAGGTCTTTTGATGGGTTTTGTCCCGGCCTTGTAACAGATTGCTAGCTGATTGACAGTTTTTGTTTTCCCAAATTGTGCTTACAAACCCCTCTACCACCAGCCCCTCTCTTTTGCCTTTCTAGAAGCCTCCCTCCTGGCCACTTTGGCGGAAGGTCTCTGGATTAAATAAATATTGCTTTTAGCTCAGAAAAAAAATAAAAAAGGAAGGCATATTTCAGGGTGGCATGTTCAGGTCTTCTATTATATGCACATGTCTATATGAGCAGAGGCACAAAGCAGTCAGAGACAAAGATAAGCTACATTTAGTTTTGGTATTACTGTTAGGCAGGAAGTTAGAAAATCGTCTGTGTGTATGAGAGGGTCCTGAGGAAAACAAAGCACCTGGAGAAGCTCACCTTGGAAGCAGCCCAGGATTTTACACTTCAAAGTCGTGCCCATAGCCAACCGGGTAACTTTAAAGGCAGTCTCAGTCCTCTCCACAAGGATAGCTCTCCAGGGAAAACCTCTCTGCTCAGCACCAAATGGGGCACCTGGCCTGACAGCATTGAGCAATAAAACCTTTACATCCTTCCTCCAAGGCAGGCACCGTAGGGGAAGCTCCTCTGCCCGAGCCCTGTGGGCTCCGCAGTCTGACAGCACTGAGGAGTGAAATCTTGGGAGGAATTTCACCTAATTCACACTCAGCAAACCCTTTGTCGAGGAGGAAGAGAAGGGGAAGAATTGGACCCCTTTCCCATATAAGCCTCAGTCTGACCACAGACTGCGTGCTCCAGCTCTCAGCTCTCTGCTAAGCTGCCCCCTGGCTTGCCAGGTGTATTCTCTCCATTTAACCATGTAACCTTGCTCTCCCCAATCTGAGTGACTGGGCACTCTCTCTCAGATTCTATCCCACCCGTTCTGTCTGGAGAGGTGCCCACCTATTCTGATTGATGCCCTTCCTCCAATAAACCTTGCTACCTTGCTTACCACTGTTCTCTGTCTCACGACTGAATTCTTTTCTTGTGCAGAGACAGGAACCTACCACTCATCTCTGCTAACAATAAGATACTCCATTTGGTGCTGAGGAGAGAGGATTCTCCTGGGGAGCTTTCCTTGAGGGGGAGGGCTGAGACCACCTATAAAGTTACCCGGGTATGGGCACGACTTTGAAGTGTAAAATCCTGGGATGCTTCCAAGGTGAGCTTCTGAAGTTGCGTTCTTTCCTCAGGCCCCTCTCACACACACAGGCAATTTCTAACTTCCTAACATTATGACTACTGCTTTTCTAAAAATTTATTGTTAGTATTTAAATAAGTACTTTTGGAAGTCTTTCTGAACCATACTTCTAGAATACTTTGGATAACAAAATTTCTATCTTTGAAGCTAAGAAAGTCTCTATTTATAAAACCTCAGTCCTGGAACTATAAAATCTTGTCAGGAGAATATTCTTTGGGTGTATATGGGAAATCTGTTACACAACTTTCTCAATTTCTTCCATGGAAATTTGCATCTTAGCTTCTATCTCCTCTTGAGGCAATATTGGTTTAAAATTTTTAATTTCATCTTACTTTCAAATATATTTTCATAAATATGATAAAGTATAGAATTCTTTTTTTATTTAGTAAATATAAATTTCCAAAGTACAGTTTATGGATTACAATGGTTTACCAACCCCCATAATTTCCCTCCCACTCACACCCCCCCATCTCCTGCTCCCACTCCCATTCCATACACACCAAGATTCATTTTCAATTATCTTTATATACAGAAGATAGATTTAGTATATATTAAGTAAAGATTTCATCAGTTTGCACCCACACAGAAACACAAAGTATAAAATACTGTTTCAGTGCTAGTTATAGCATTAATTCACATAGGACAACACATTAAGGACAGAGATCCCACATGAGGAGTAAGTACACAGTGACTCCTGTTGTTGACTTAACAATTTGACACTCTTGTTTATGGCGTCAGTAATCTCCCTAAGCTCTAGTCATGAGGTGCCAAAGCTATGGAAGCCTTTTGAGTTCACCAACTTTGAACTTATCCAACAGAGTCATAGTCAAAGTGGAAGTTCTCTCCTCCCTTCAGAGAAAGGTATCTCCTTCTGTGAAGGCCCCGTTCTTTCCAATGGAATCTCACTCCCAGAGATCTATCATTTAGGCCTTCTTTTTTTTTCCAGAGTGTCTTGGCTTTCCATGCCTAAAATACTCTCATGGACTCTTCAGCCAGATCCAAATGCCTTAAGGGCTGATTCTGAGGCCAGATTGCTATTTAAGATGTCTGCCATTCTATGAGTCTGCTGTGTATCCCGCTTCCCATGATGGATCGTTCTCTCCCTTTTTGATTCTATCAGTTAGTATTAGCAGACACTTGTCTTGTTTGTGTAATCCCTTTGACTCTTAGACCTATCAGTGTGATCAACTGTGAACTGAAATTGATCACTTGGACTAGTGAGATGGCATTGGTACATGCCACCTTGATGGGATTGTATTGGAATCCCCTGGCACGTTTCTAACTCCACCATTTGGGGCAAGTCCGATTGAGCATGTCCCAAACTGTACATCTCTTCCCTCTCTTATTCCCACTCTTATATTTGACAGGGATCACTTTTCAGTTAAAATTTAAACACCTAAGAAAAACTGCATGTTATTTACAGAGTTCAACCAATAGTACTAGAACAAAAAAATACTAAAATACATAAAGTATTACATTGTACATCAACAGTCAGGATAAGAGCTGAACAAGTCACTGTTTCTCATAGTGTCCATTTCACTTCAACAGGTCTCCCCTTTGGTGTTTAGTTAGTTGTCACCGACCAGGGAGAACATATGATATTTGTCCCTTTGGAACTGGTTTAATTCACTCAGCATAATGTTTTCCAGATTCCTCCATCTTGTTGCAAATGACAGGGTTTCATTGTTTTTGACTGCTGTATAGTATTTTATAGAGTACATATCCCATAATTTCTTTATCCAGTCTACTGTTGATGGGCATTTGGGTTGGTTCCAGGTCTTAGTTATTGTGAATTCAGCTGCAATAAAAATTAATGTGCAGATGGCTTTTTTGTTTGCCAATTTAATTTCTTTTGGGTAAATTCCAAGAAGTGGTATGGCTGGGTTGAATGGTAGGGTTATATTCAGGTTTCTGAGGAATCTCCAGACTGACTTCCATAGTGGCTTAACCAGTTTGCATTCCCACCAACAAGGGGTAGTGTTCCCTTTTCCCCACATCCTCACCAGGATCTGTTGTTTGTGGATTTCTGAATGTGAGCCATTCTCACCGGGGTGAGGTGAAACCTCATTGTGGTTTTGATTTGCATTTCTCTGATTGCTAGTGATCTTGAACATTTTTTCATGTGTCTGTTGGCCATTTGGATTTCCTCTTTCGAAAAATGTCTATTGAGGTCCTTGGCCCATCTCTTAAGTGGGTTGTTTGTTTTGTTGTTGTGGATTTTCTTGATCTTTGTAGATTCTGGTTATCAACCCTTTATCTGTAGTATAGTTTGCAAATATTTTTTTCCCATTCTGTCAGTTGCCTCTTCGCTTTCCTGACTGTTTCTTTTGAAGTACAGAAACTTCTCAATTTGATGCAATCCTACTAGATTTGGGTATGGTTTGCTGTAGATTTTCTAGATCCTTGAGATGACTTGAAAGCTCATTTATTTGGTGCCTTTTAAATTTCTTGATGTAGGCACCTATTGCTGTAAACTTGCCTCTTAACACTTCTTTTGCCGTATCCCATAAGTTTTGGTATGTTGTGCTGTTATCCTCGTTTACTTCCAGAAATTTTTTGATTTCTCTTTTGATTTCTTTTATGACCCAGTGTTCATTCAGGAGCATGTTGTTCAATCTCCATGTGTTTGCATATACTCTAGGGATTCCTGAGTTGCTAATTTCCAACTTCATTCCTTTATGGCCTGAGAAGCTGCATGGTATCATTCTAATTCTTTTGAATTTGCTGAGACTTGCTTTATGGCCTAGTATGTGGTCAATCCTAGAGAAGGTTCCATGTACTGCTGAGAAGAATGCAAATTCTTCCAGTGTAGGATGAAAAGTTGTGCAGATATCTGTTAGATCCATTTGGGCTATAGTGTCATTTAAATCTACTGTCTCCTTGTTGATCTTCTGTCCAGTTGATCTGTCTATTTCTGAGAGTGGAGTGTTGAAGTCCCCCAGTACTATTGTATTGGAGTCTAAGTCTCCCTTTAAGTCCCTTAACATATCTTTTAAATAAACTGGTACCCTGTAATTAGGTTGCATATACATTGATAATCATTATATCTTCCTGTTGAATTGATCCCTTAATCATTATATAGTGACCCTCTTTGTCTCAACAGTTATTATGTTAAAGTTTATTTTGTCTGATATTAAGATGGCTACGCCTGCTCCTTTTTCATTTCTGTTAGCATGGTATATCTTTTTCCAGCCTTTCATTTTCACTCTGTATGCATCTTTGTTGGAAAGATGTCTTTTTTATAAGCAGCAAATAGATGGGTTTTGTTCCTTAACCCAATCAGCCAATCTGTGTCTTTTAACTGGACAATTCAGGCCATTAACTTTCAATGTGCCTATTGATAAGTAGTAACTTTGCCCTGACATTTGCCAAAGATATTTTCTAACATATGCTTTGAGCTTCCTGTGATCTTTTGCTGTGAGGTTTCCTTCCTTTACCTTCTTTCATATTGATGACCGTGTTTCTGTGTTTCTGTGTATAACACATCTTTAAGGATCTTTTGCAGGGCTCAATGAGTGGTGACAAATTCTTTCAATTTCTGTTTGCAATGAAAGGTCTTTATTTCACTTTCATTCACAAATGAGAGCTTTGCAGGATATAATATTCTGGGCTGGCAGTTTTTCTCTCTCAGTACCTGGGCTATGTCTCACCATTCCCTTCTAGCTTGTAGAGTTTCTGATGAGAAGTCTGCTGTGAGTCTAATTGGAGATCCTCTGAGAGTAATCTGACGTTTCTCTCTTGCACATTTTAGAATCTTTTCTTTATGTTTCACTGTGGTGCGTGGTGAGGATTTCTTTTATTCCTGTTTACTAGGGGTTCTATGAGCTTCCTGTACTAGGATGTCTCTGTCCTTCTCCAAACCTGGGAAATATTCTGCTAGTATCTCACTGAAAATGCCTTCTAATCCTTTCTCCCTCTCCATGCCTTCAGGAACTCCTAGAACCGGAATGTTAGTTTTTTTAATAGTATCCTGTAGATTCCTGACAATATTTTTTAGATTTCTAATTTCTTCTTCTGTTCTTTGGTTTGCCTGTTTCCTTTCCTGTTCTCTGTCTTCTAAGTCCGATATTCTCTCTTCTGCTATGCCCATTCTGTTTTTAAGGCTCTCTAATGTGTTTGTCATTTGATCTATTGAGTTCTTCATTTCATTTTGATTTCTCTTCACTATCACACTTTCCTGTTCTACTATTTTCTGCATTTCATTTTGATTCCTCCTTAAGATTTCATTTTCTCGAAGGAGATTTTCTATTCTGTCCAGTAAGGAATTCCGTAGCTCAAGAATTTGTTTTTGAAAACTTCTAATTGTTCTTCTCACAAATTTTTTGAAATCCGTATCTTGCATTTCTTCCATCTCATCATCTTCATAATCTTGTTTTGGGGTTGTTCATTTGTGGGTGTCATAATGTGTTCCTTGTTCTTGTTTCCTCAGTTTCTGCGTTTGTTGCTTGGCATTGTGGAGCTATTCTTTGGATTCTTCTTCTCTCGCTGTGGTGTTTTTTCTTATTGTACTATGACTGCATTAAGTGAATTGTCTGCTTTTGATGGAGCCTTAGTGGCTTGTGATAGGTGTGCCCTGAGAGCTCTGTTTGGTTCCTCAGGGTTAAGGGTGTGCCAAAGGTGACACTCCCAGGTTAGGCGTGATAAATCTCTCTTTCTTTCTTTCTTTCTTTTTTTTGATTCAGAATGGAAGTAATTCTGCACAGCTGAGTGGAATTGGAGGTAGTTAGCAGGCGAATGATATACCCACCAGAGCTAGGGATTGGAAGCTCTTTCCCAAGGACCACACAGGGCATCTGTGCTGCCCTCAGTGTGGGCTCAAATTCTCCTTCAGTCTCCCACTGGGTTGCCAAGGTTACCGAATTGTAGCGTCTCTGGAGAGTATTCACGTGAATTCTGTGAGTTCTCTCCCCCACCATCTATTTTTTTCAGTCTCAGTTCATTAGCACCACGCATTTACTAGGTCCTAAACTCCTGTTATTTCATACACACACCCCAGAGTCAGGTTTTTCTGCTTGGCTGAGGACGGGTGCAGACCTGAGGTCGCCCTGCTTATGACGTATGTCCAAAATGGCGCCTGATCTTTGTCTTGCTCACCTTTGAGAGGTGAGCAGAGAGAGAGAAACTGGTGCCCGTATTGGTCACTTTTTTTTCCCCTCTCTCTTCTAGATAGCCTGGTAAACTTTTCCCCATGGAGTTTCAAGCCTCGTTCCCTCTAGTCTCCTGTTTCCACTTTCCCACTGGTGTCTCAGGCTATTGAGGTTCGGCTCACCTCGCGTTCCAGCACTGGTGTGTTGATTCTGCCACTGGTGTCCTGAACCACGCTCTCCATGCAGGTCCACTGTGAATCACTAGTTCTGGAAGAGTTTCTTCTGCTGTTTCTTCCCCTACTCTTCCTTGAACCTGCAGTATCTCCACTTTTATTAAACTGTCTCTTCCTGGACTATCAGTGTGCTCCCTTCCTATTCCGCCATCTTGCCTCTCAATCAAGTATCTAATTCTTTAAAATTTTTCTGATTACTTCCCATTCTTAGCTATAATTAAGTGTATTTATGCTTTCTAAATAAATTCCTTGATTATCTTAGACTGCTTACTACTTCTATATTTAACAAATCAGTCATATTTCTTTGACATATTGATTACATTTCAGTGGCTTTGTTTTTTTGCTTTATAGTTTAGTTGGTTTTGAAATGCACATGGTTTTGATGTTTTAACATTCCAGAAGTTTGCCATAATCATTCTGTTTCTGTTGCACAGATAATATCTATGGCTACTGAAGTAGATAATAATGCTATTCAAACTAAAGAGCCAAAATTTAACTGCACAGTGGTAATGCCCTTTTCTTTATGCAGCCTTGTGTTTCCTATATATTCAATTTTTTAACATGCATTAGAACACATAAAATTGTAGTTTTATGATGTTTGATTTTACAATATGGAAAAATTGAAAGTCCTGACCTGGAGAAAAGGAAGACCCTTTACCACAACTGAAAATAGATACATTTGTTCCCAACTATATATATGATAATATCATCCATTTATGTTTCCAGAAATATACTTCTCAAAGCTCCCTTTCATTTATGAAAATGATCCCTCCTTTATGGCTTATTAAATGAGAGGAAAAGAATCGGTTTGTTTCACCAAAAACAGCGCAGCACAACAGGAAATACATTGACTTTGGTCTGTTTATCTGTTAGCTTAAGGACAGTCACATTGCCCATAATCAATTAAAAAGCTCAACATGTAATTTTTAAAAATATTCATTTGTCATTTCAATCTAAACCTGGCATAACTGTTCTGTTCTCATTCCCTGTCTCTTCAGCTTGGGAATCCACTGTTGTTTTTGTGTCTAAACCCTCAGCATCTTCTTAATCTTCCCTGGCAGTTTCAGCAGCATCTTCAGGGCTAAGCTTGCTCTCCTCTGAGTTCATGACTTCAGGGGCCACATGACCCAAGTCTGCCTCTAGAAGCTCAGGAGAAGCCTGTTTGTACTTCTACTGGCATCTGATTTACTTATTCAATGCACAGCTCCTCTGCGAGTACTTCAGTATCTTTTTGAGTCTGAATCCTACCAACTTCTACGTAACTCACTTTGACTTGCTTTGGAAGCTCACCAATATGCAAATCGTGTAGTTGGCCATCCTGGAACAAATCTGGATGGACCTGTTCCTCAGTCACTTGTGCTGAATCCACCTGGACCTGAAGTCAATGTTAGCACGTGCACTCTCCCAACTTCTTCTATGATATTCATTGATGTCACGGGTTCAGTTTGCACATGTGTATCCACTGAAAGTGTGGGGTGTTAGTCCACCCGTATAGGATGAACTGGGTCCGAGGAAAGGTAAGACAATCAGACACAGCGGGGAGCCAAGTCTAGTAGCAAGGAGTCATTTACTTCGTGCGTAACAGAACCTTTTATACCACAAAACTGCAGAGTCATTGGGGCAGGGCTAAGGACCAACCAATCACTTAAAAAATCACCTTACGGGGGGATTTCTATAGGACTAGCCCTATGTCTATACACTTGTTACTAGTTTTGTTACCTCCCCTGATGTTGCACAGCCAATTAGTTTTAGTGGTAAACAACTTTGGATTCAGCTCATCTTACTTCCTCTGGGTGCCATCTTACTCAGCTCCGCGCAGCTCCTTTCCACGCAGCTTGGGTGGGGGCACCCGGGGGCAGCTGCACATGCGGAGCCCCCGGGCCTGGCCTGGCTGTGCCATGGCTGTGCTCATGCCCCGCAGATAGGACTTCAGCAGCTACTAGACCATCTGAAATATGAGCATCACTAAGATGCCTCCTTAGTTCACTTCCTCGTATGAACCACAAGTCACATAAAGTACAATGGTTGGGTTTATTTCCTGAGTACATTACCAAATGATCTTTGAACTGGTCCCAGCTATTAAACACACTATTACAGACCTGGCATTCATAATGTTTCTTTCTTCCCTTTTTTGTTCCACGGCATTTTGGCATGCAGTAAGGTGACAATTGAGGGTGCTATTGCCAGCAAATTGTTCATGACAATTTGGACATTCAAAAGGTTTTCGCATGTACGTGTCTGAAGATGCTATTTAAAAATGTCCAGGCCGGCGCCGCAGCTCAACAGGCTAATCCTCCGCCTCGCAGTGCCGGCACACCGGGTTCTAGTCCCGGTCGGGGCACCAATCCTGTCCCGGATGCCCCTCTTCCAGGCCAGCTCTCTGCTGTGGCCAGGGAGTGCAGTGGGGGATGGCCCAAGTGCTTGGGCCCTGCACCCCATGGGAGACCAGGATAAGCACCTGGCTCCTGCCATCGGATCAGCGTGGTGTGCCGGCCGCAGCGCGCCTACCGCGGCGGCCATTGGAGGGTGAACCAACGGCAAAAGGAAGACCTTTCTCTCTGTCTCTCTCTCTCACTGTCCACTCTGCCTGTAAAAAAAAAAAAAAAAAAAAAAAAAAAAAACAAGTAAAAAAAAATGTCCAAAGTGGTGGAACTATCTCACAGTACTGACGTGTTAATTTTTCCCCAGGTCTTTGCTTTTCACTAATTCTACCTTCAGAAGGGTGGTAACAATTTAGGTACTGTTCGACTGCATTCTCCAGAAGATGCATTTGATTGCATATTTTACACTTGAAACTCAGTGGAGTGTGAATCTATGTGTTCTTGTTGGCTTATGGGTCAGATGCACAGCCATCTTCTTTAATCTGCCCTTTCCTATCATATTGACAGTACTTGCTGGTTACATCAACCAAGAGTGTGGGAGTAGAATCATCAGTGGAAGCTGTGCTCTGTATGTATATTATGGACTGCTTAGAAGTCACTTCCTCTGATGTCTCCATGCCTTCTTCTTCCACTTCAATTGTGCCCTCAGCAGTCTCCACCTCAATTTCACAGGTTCTGATTCTGCAGATGAAAAAAACTCAGTGATAACATTTGAAGTTTCTGTAATCTTTTATTTATTTATTTAATTTTGGCCTCACTTTTTCCTGTAGTATTCTCTAACGGAGCTGAGGTTTCTTTTTCCTGACTTTAAGGGTTTTGGTAGCTTCTACCATTTGTAGAAACTCTGCTACTTTCCACATATCATTGGCTTTTTCTTCTCCTTGTATCATTCATTTTTCTGTATATGTGAACTCAAATGACCAAAGGCCATTTTACTAACACCTTCTATCTCCACTAAAGGTTTCTGAGTAAACTCCTGAAAGAAGTTGTAGGACATAGTGTCAGCATCCAAAACAGCCTTGTGAACCTTAAAATGGTGTCCGTCAACAGAGTAAAGTCAGTAAATTGAAGGCATTTCTTTGTCTCTGGCCTCCATGGCTAGGAAGATGCTCTAATTGGACTCGAGATACACGAGCTGCAGCAGAGCGAGCACAGCACCCCAGGCTCTGGAAAATAAGGTGTGCAAGTCTGGCAAGGGAGGCAACCTGACCACTGCAGCACCCTCCTCATGTCTGCCAATCCCTTCCACCCAGCTGGGCTCCCACCACCCTGGGACCCAGTCCCAGGCAGTGGCCCACAATTATGCCTGTGTATCAATGGCTTTCTTTTAGTATTTATGTAAGTTGGTTTAATTTACTATGTTTTTTTCATTTTATATAAAAAGTTTCAATCTATATTTGTCTACTCACATGAATATAAGAACATATACTCCCTTCCCGTGTGTAGCATGAGATACAGACTATATGTTTAAATCCTCATTTTTTTTTGACAGGCAGATTGGATAGTGAGAAAGAGAGACAGAGAGAAAGGTCTTCCTTTTTGCCGTTGGTTCACCCTCCAATGGCCGCTGCAGCCGGCGCATCTCGCTGATCCGAAGCCAGGAGCCAGGTGCTTCTGGTCTCCCATGTGGGTGCAGGGCCCAAGGACTTGGGCCATCCTCCACTGCCTTCCCGGGCCATAGCAGAGAGCCTTCCTGGAATAGGGGCAACCGGGATAGAATCCGGCGCCCCAACCTGGACTAGAACCCGGTGTGCCGGCGCCGCAAGGCGGAAGATTAGCCTGTTAAGCCACAGCACCGGCCATAAATCCTCATTTTTATTTGTCCTTTAATTTTCTTTAATAATCTCAGGGCCTTTGATATCCAGACAGTTATTTTCTTTTGTGCAACATGTACATTCTAAGTTGAAGTGTTCTGACACTTACTTAATTTCATGATTTTATATACATTATCCATAATTTATAATAAAGTTTGCTAGTTTCAATGATTGATGCCATTGCTTTAGTAATGTGTCCTTATTTCTTTAACCCCTTGAACGTTCCATTTTCATTTTTCTTTGGATGTTCTGAACAATATTTTTGTAGGAAAAGTAGTCATCAGTATATTTTCTGAGTTATTTTTAAGTCTGAGGGTATCTTTTTGTTAATTTTGCACATAAGTGATAGGTTATTTGGGCATAGAATTCATGGGTGAAACTATTTTCTCCTGTTATTCAAATTTCTTCAGGGCTTTTGAGTATTGTAATATTTTTATATTTTCTTTTGTTATTTTTTAAAGTGTTATTTTGTGCCTGCTGATAGAATTTTATTTTGGTCTTGAAATTCAATATTATATAAGTGCAAATCTCTTTTCTTAATTTTGTCTAGTATTTAGCAACCTTCACAATCTGAATATCCCAGTCTTTCTACTGCAAAGGAACATTTTTTCCATTATTTTTGGTTATTTCTTCTAAGTCATGTACTCTTTTTATACTTCTAGATGCCCTGTGTCATTTTTTCATGTGTTATACTTTTATTGTTGACATTCATTTATACATCCTGGAATTTCTGAATTCTGCCATAATTTCTCAAACTGGACTTTGATTTTACATTCCAAATTAGCCAACATGTTAGTATGTTTTTAAATTTGTGGGTTTTTTCTGAGAGTCATTATTTCTAACATCAAATTATTTCCTTTGTATGTATGCAATGTCCTCTTGTCTGCGTTAACTTTAAATTGTTAAAATGGTTATTTTTTTGTTAGCATGCTAATTATAAAGCTGCACACCTTTTGACTCATTTGCTCTTACTAATGTAGGCAGGTAGCTGCTGAGCAGCTGGGGACTGCCAACACTGAAGCCCTGTGCACCTGCACTACCCAAACCCTACTTCCTTCCATATGGATCCAACAGGACTGCAGGCTCAGCACCTGAGCCTCACTTTCTATCATGCACCAGATGCCATGACACTTTCAAAGAGATTACTACATGCACTGCCTCCCTGCCCCAAACTCTACCTCCTTTGAATATTCAATTATGCCCTGCCCCAGGCACCACCCCCCTGCCCTTTACATGTACTATTCCTTTAAATAAATCTTACTTTCCAGCTCACCTCTCTTTACCTCTCCTCCTTCGTTTCCTTTGTGGCATGGAGACAAGAACCTGAAACATGCCTATCTTGAAGTCTCCCCCACAATGCTACCTTATTCAACAACAAACCTCTTATTTTTATTGAAACATTGTGCAGCATGAGATTTGTTTTTCTGTAATGCATACATCACACTACATCAAAAAATGTATACCCCATAATTTAATTTGGATTTGAGAGGAATCTGTCAGCTTAAGGACTCACACACAGGGACAGTTGTCAGTGTGTTCAATGGTTTTTTTTGACTATTTTCTCTGGGATAGCACTGAGTTAGGGCGTTACCCATGGCAAATCAAGCTGCATGACTCTGCCAGGCTAAGCAAGAGTAGTGCAGGGCAAAATCTATCCAGTCATGTTGGTAGCTATGGCACCAAGCTTCCTTTTTAACAGGTACTTTCTTCTCATTAGGACCTCACTAAAATTAGGGATCTAACGTTAGATACTATGCACTCCCATAGTTTGAGTATATTGCCAAAATCAGGATGGCTTCCTT
Organism: Lepus europaeus; assembly: GCF_033115175.1. Classification (NCBI taxonomy): domain Eukaryota; kingdom Metazoa; phylum Chordata; class Mammalia; order Lagomorpha; family Leporidae; genus Lepus; species Lepus europaeus. The sequence goes on from NC_084850.1 coordinate 56,097,817, forward strand.
TCTTCTATGTATCTCTGCCTTTCAAATAAATAAATAAATCGTTTTTAAAAAAGTCACAGTTTCATAGGGGGAAACCATAGTAAGAAAGGGACATCTGGATTTCAGGAATGAAGAAACAGAAGTTGAAAGTAGGCATATCGCCTAGAGATTAAGATGAAATATAGACCTTACAAAGTGGGCTGTTAATCCCTATTTGAAGAAACAATCTATAATTGCCAAATAAAGCTAGACTCTCCTTTCTGTTAAGTAAAAGACTGACCTGTTACTCACAGGACACATCCCCAAACTCACAAAGGGTCATGACCCAAACTGAGCTGCTTACCTCAAGACACAGGTGGATAAAAAGAATCCTTTTTAAGACTGAAATGCCAATTGAAGCTGTAATTTCAAATTTCATATGACATGGATAAAATAGAAACCATGAGATGACAAATATACAGAAGTATTGAATCCTATCAGGCTGAGGCATAAATAATCAGGGAAGTATTTCAGATATCCACAGAAGAGAAAAACCTCTAATGATTGCATCACAGGTAAACATACAATATAAATAACCAAGAGACAAACATACCACCAATAATGAGAATACATACAAGACTATAGAAATAATAAAGAATTATGATAGCATTTATAGAATGGGTGTCTATTTTATGGAAGACTTTGAGGGGCTGGCGCTGTGACATAGCAGGTAAAGCCATCACCTGCAGTGCTGGAATCCCCTATGGGCACCGGTTCAAGTCCTAGCTGCTCTGCTTCTGATCCAGTCTCTGCTATGTCCTGGGAAAGCAGTAGAAGATGGCCCAAGTCCGTGGGCCCCTGAACCCATGTGGAAAACCCAGAAGAATCTACCAGTTCCTGGCTTCAGATTGGCAAAGTACTGGCTGTTGCAGCTAATTGGGGAGTGAACCAGCAAATGGATGACCTCTCTCTTCCTCTCCTTCTCTCTCTCTGTGTAACTCTGACTTTCAAATAAATAAATAAATCTTTAAAAAAAATAAGCCTAGAAACTAATGAAATCATAAAAAAAGACTTTGAGACAAAGTTCCTAAAAATAAGAAAAGAATGGGAAGTCAAAACAGTCAGACTTAAAAGAAACAAGTAGAATACTAGGAAGCAAAAGTATAGTCACTGAAGAAAATGACTCAGGTTAAACAGGCTAGACAGAAATGAAATGACTATTAGTGAATCAACCAACAGATAAATTTCTCTAAGCGTAGTAGAGAGGGATTTAAAAATAGGGCCCATATAACAAAAGCTACCAGACATGACATAGAGACCGAGTAGCTACAAGACACAGCTAAAAATAGTTAAGAAGAAACAAAGAGAATTTTTGGAAATAGGGTGGTGAGTAATTTTCAATAAACTGATGAAGAGATTGACTGGGTGACAGGATTGAATTTAAAAATGTATCTAGAGAAGATGGCAGAATAGTGAGGGTGCACACTGATAGTCTGGGAAAAGATAGTTCAGGAAAAGGCTTGGGAAAAAATTGCAGAGGAAACTCTTCCGGATCTAGTGGATGTGACACGGAGGACCTTCAGGGAGAACAAGGATGCCCACAGCGTGGAAGACCAGCCGCAGAGTCTGCACGCCAGTGCTGGAAGGGGAGCTGAGACAAAAACCTCAGTAACCCGAGACATTGGCGGGGGAAAGGCAGAAAGAGTCTAGAGGGAACGAGGCTTGAAGCCCCACTGGGGGAAGTTCACCAGGCTGACTCAAGGAGAGGAAAAAAACGAATAAATAAGGGGAACTGGCATGAACACTAGCCTCTCTCTCCACTCGCCTTACAAAGCCAAGCAAGACAAAGAGCAGGCACCATTTTGGACATACGTAAAGCAGCGCCCGCCATCAGCCAAGCAGAAAAACCTGACTCTGGTGGGGAGAAATAACAGGAGGTTAGGACCTAATGAAAGTGTGGAGATAACGAACTGAGACTGTGAAAATCTGAGGGTGGGCGAGAGAATTCACCGAGTACACAAACTTGGTAACCTTGGCAACCCAGTGAGAGACTGCAGAGAAATTTAAAACCACACTGAGGGCTTCATAAACCCTTTGTATGTTCCCTTGGGTAGAGCAGACAAATACCAACAGGGGCCAGATTTCATACATCAACTACACTCAATTCCACTCAGCCGTGTGGAATTACTTCCCTTCTGAGTCAAAAAGAGAGAGAGAGAGAGCAAGAGAGAACAACCTGGGTGAGTCACGTTTGGCACACCCTTAACCCTGAAGAACCAAACAAAGCTCTCAGGCCACACCCATCACAGCCTCTAAGCATCCATCAAAAGCAGACAGTCCACTTAATCTAGAGTCATAGTATAACGAGAAAAAACACTACAGCGAAGAAACCAAAGAATATCTCCAATATGCCAAACAACAAATATAGAAACCGAGGTAACAAGAACAAGGAAGACACTATGATGTCCCCAAATGAAAAAGACATCCCAATTCAAGATTATGAAGATGATGAGATAGAAGAAATGCAAGAAGTGGATCTCAAAAAGTTGATAAGAACATTAAGAAGTTCTCAAAAACAAATTCTTGAACTACAGAAATCCTTACTGGACAGGATAGAACATCTCTCTCATGAAAACAAAATATTAAGGAGGAATCAACATGAAATGAAGCAACTAGTAGAACATGAAACTGTGATAGTGACGAGAAATCATAATGAAATGAAGAATTCAATAGATCAAATGACAAACACGTTAGAGAGCCTTAAAAACAGAGTCAGTGAAACAGAAGAGAGAATATCAGACTTAGAAGACAGAGCACAGGAAAGTATACAGTCAAAACAAAAAAAAGAAGAGGAAATTAGAAATCTAAAAAATATTGTTGGGAATCTACAGGATACTATTAAGAAACCCAACATTCGGGTTCTAGGAGTTCCTGAAGGCATGGAGAGGGAGAAAGGATGAGAAGGCCTTTTTAGTGAGATACTAGCAGAAAATGTCCCAGGTTTGGAGAAGACAGAGACATCCTAGTACAGGAAGCTCATAGAAGCCCTAGTAAACAGGAATAAAAGAAATCCTCACCACGACATGTTGTAATCAAGCTCACCACAGTGAAACATAAAGAAAAGATCCTAAAATGTGCAAGAGAGAAACGTCAGATTACTCTCAGAGAATCTCCAAATAGACTCACAGCAGACTTCTCATCAGAAACTCTACAAGCTAGAAGGGAATGGTGAGACATAGCCCAGGTACTAAGAGAGAAAAACAGCCAGCCCAGAATATTATATCCTGCAAAGCTGTCATTTGTGAATGAAGGTGAAATAAAGACCTTTCACAGCAAACAGAAATTGAAAGAATTTGTCGCCTCTCGTGGAGCCCTGCAAAAAATGCTTAAAGAAGTGCTACACAAAGAAACATAGAAACACGGCCATCAATATGAAAGAAAGTAAAGGAAGAAAACCTACTAGTAAAAGATCATAGGAAGCTCAAAGCATATACTAGAAAATATCTTTGGGAAACTGTCAGGGCAAAGTTACTACTTATCAATAGTCACATTGAACGTTAATGGCCTCAACTCTCCAGTTAAAAGACACAGACTGGCTGAATGGATTAAGGAACAAAACCCATCTATTTGCAGCTTACAATAAACACATCTTTCAAACAAAGATGCATACAGACTTAAAGTGAAAGGTTGCAAAAAAATTTCCTTGTCAACAGAAACCAAAAAAAAAGCAGGTGTAGACATCTTAATATCAGACAACATAAACTTTAACACAAAAACTGTTAAGAGAGACAAAGAGGGACACTATATAATGATTAAGGGTTCAATTCAACAGGAAGATGTAACTATTAAAAATGTATATGCACCTAATTACAGGGCACCGTTTTATTTAAAAGATACGTTAAGGGACTTAAAGGGAGACTTAGACTTTAATACAATAGTACCTCCCTCAATACTCCACTCTCAGAAATAGACAGATCAACAGGATAGAAGATCAACAAGGAAACAGCAGGTTTAATTGACACTATTGCCCAAATGGATCTAACAGATATCTGCAGAACTTTAAATCCTACATCTAAAGATTTTACATTCCTCTCAGAAGTGAATGGAACCTTCTCTAGGATTGACCACATACTAGGCCATAAAGCAAGTCTCAGCGAATTCAAAAGAATTAGAATCATACCATGCAGCTTCTCAGACCAGAGCAGAATGAAGGTGGAAATTAGCAACTCAGGTATCCCTAGAGAGCATGCAAACACATGGAGACTGAACAACATGCTCCTGAATGAACACTGGGTCATAAAAGAAATCAAAAGAGAAATCAAAAACTTTCTGGAAGTAAATGAGGATAACAGCACAACATACCAAAACTTATGGGATACGGCAAAAGAAGTGTTAAGAGGAAAGTTTATAGCAATAGGTGCCTACATCAAGAAATTGGAAAGGCACCAAATAAATGAGCTTTCAATTCATCTCAAGGATCTAGAAAAACTGCAGCAAACAAGACCCAAATCTAGTAGGAGAAGAGAAATAATTAAAATCAGAGAAGAAATCAACAGGATTGAATCCAAAAAAGCATTACAAAAAATCAGCCAAGCGAAGAGCTGTTATTTTGAAAAAATGAAAAAAATTGGCCGGCGCCGCGGCTCACTAGGCTAATCCTCCGCCTTGTGGCGCCAGCACACAGGGTTCTAGTCCCGGTTGGGGCACCGATCCTGTCCCGGTTGCCCCACTTCCAGACCAGCCCTCTGCTGTGGCCAGGGAGTGCAGTGGAGGATGGCCCAAGTGCTTGGGCCCTGCACCCCATGGGAGACCAGGATAAGCACCTGGCTCCTGCCATCGGATCAGCGTGGTGTGCCAGTTGCAGCGCGCCTACCGCGGTGGCCATTGGAGGGTGAACCAACGGCAAAAGGAAGACCTTTCTCTCTGTCTCTCTCTCACTATCCACTCTGCCTATCAAAAATTTGGAAAAAAAAAAAGAAAAAATGAAAAAAATTGACACACCATTGGCTCAACTAACTAAAAAAAAAACAAGAGAAAAGACACAAATCAATAAAATCAGAGATGAAAAAGGAAATGTAACGACACCACAGAAATAAAAAGAATCATCAGAAATTACTACAAAGAGTTGTATGCCAGCAAACAGGGAAATCTATCAGAAATAGATAGATTCCTGGACACATGCAACCTACCTAAATTGAACCAGGAAGACATAGAAAACCTAAGCAGACCCATAATTGAGTGAGAAATCGAAACAGTAATAAAGGCCCTCCCAACAAAGAAAAGCCCAGGACCAGATGGATTCACTGCTGAATTCTACGAGACATTTAAAGAAGAACTAACTCCAATTCTTCTCAAACTATTCAGAACAATCGAAAAAGATAGAATCCTCCCAAATTCTTTCTGTGAAGCCAGCATCACCTTAATACCTAAGCCGGAAAAAGATGCAGTATTGAAAGAGAATTACAGACCAATATCCCTGATGAACATAGATGCAAAAATACTCAATACAATTCTGCCCAATAGAGCACAACAACACCTCAGAAAAATCATCCACCCAGACCAAGTGGGATTTATCCCTGGTATGCAGGCATGGTTCAATGTTCACAAAACAATCCATGTGATACACCACATTAACAGACTGCAGAAAAAAACCATATGATTCTTTCAATAGACGCAGAGAAAGCATTTGATAAAATACAACACCCTTTCATGATGAAAACCCTAAGCAAACTGGGTATAAAAGGAACATTCCTCAATACAATCAAAGCAATTTATGAAAAACCCATGGCCAACATCCTATTGAATGGGGAAAAGTTGGAAGCATTTCCACTGAGATCTGGTACCAGACAGGGATGTCCACTCTCACCACTGCTATTCAACATAGTTCTGGAAGTTTTAGCCAGAGCCATCAGGCAAGAAAAAGAAATTAAAGGGATACAAATTGGGAAGGAAAACTCAAACTATCCCTCTTTGCAGATGAAATGATTCTTTATTTAGGGGATCCAAAGAACTCTACTAAGAGACTATTGGAACTCATCGAAGAGTTTGGCAAAGTAGCAGGATATAAAATCAATGCACAAAAATCAACAGCCTTTGTATACACAGGCAATGACACGACTGAGAAAGAACTTCTAAGATCAATCCCATTCACAATAGCTACAAAAACAATCAAATACCTTGGAATAAACTTCACCAAGGATGTTAAAGATCTCTATGATGAGAATTACAAAACCTTAAAGAAAGAAATAGAAGAGGATACCAAAAAAGGGAAAAATCTTCCATGCTCATGGATTTGAAAAATCCGTATCATTAAAATGTCTATTCTCCCAAAAGCAATTTATAGATTCAACGCAATACCAATCAAAATACCAAACACATTCTTCTAAGATCTAGCAAAAATAATGCTGAAATTCATGTGGAGACACAGGAGACCTCGAATAGCTAAAGCAATTTTGTAGAACAATAACAAAGCTGGAGACGTCACAATACCAGATTTCAGGACATATTACAGGGCAGTAGTTATCAAAACAGCATGGTACTGGTACAGAAACAGATGGATAGACCAATGGAACAGAATAGAAACACCAGAAATCAACCCAAACATCTACAGCCAACTTTTATTTGATCAAGGATCTAAAACCAATCCCTGGAATAAGGACAGTCTATTCAATAAATGGTGCTGGGACAACTGGATTTCCACGTGCAAAAGCATGAAGCAAGACCCCTACCTTACACCTTACACAAAAATCCACTCAACATGGATTAAAGACCTAAATCTATGACCCGACACTATCAAATAATTAGAGAACATTGGAGAAACCCTGCAAGATATTGGCAACAGCAAAGACTTCCTTGAAACGACCCTGGAGGCGCCGGCACTCAAAGCCAAAATTAACATTTGGGATTGCGTCAAATTGAGAAGTTTCTGTACTGCAAAAGAAAGAGTCAGGAGAGTGAATAGGAAACAGACAGAATGGGAAAAAATACTTGCAAACTATGCAACAGATAAAGGATTAATAACCAGAATCTACAAATAGATCAAGAAACTCCACAACAACAAAACAAACAACCCACTTAAGAGATGGGCCAAGGACCTCAATAGACATTTTTCGAAAGAGGAAATCCAAATGGCCAACAGACACATGAAAAAATGTTCAAGATCACTAGCAATCAGAGAAATGCAAATCAAAACCACAATGAGGTTTCACCTCACCCCGGTGAGAATGGCTCACATTCAGAAATCCACAAACAACAGATCCTGGTGAGGATGTGGGGAAAAGGGGACACTACCCCTTGTTGGTGGGAATGCAAACTGGTTAAGCCACTATGGAAGTCAGTCTGGAGATTCCTCAGAAACCTGAATATATCCCTACCATTCAACCCAGCCATCCCACTCCTTGGAATTTACCCAAAAGAAATTAAATTGGCAGACAAAAAAGCGGTCTGCACCTTAATGTTTATTGCTGCACAATTCACAATATCTAAGACCTGGAATCAACCTAAATGCCCATCAACAGTAGACTGGATAAAGAAATTATGGGATATGTACTCTATAGAATACTATATAGCAGTAAAAAAAAATGAAATCCAGTCATTTGCAACAAGATGGAGGAATCTGTAAAACATTATGCTGAGTGAAATAAGCCAGTCCCAAAGGGACAAATATCATATGTTCTCCCTGATCGGTGACAACTAACCGAGCACCAAAAAGGAAACCTGTTAAAGTGAAATTGACACTATGAGAAATGGTGACTTGATCAGCCCTTGCCCTGACTGTTGATGAGCAACTTAATATGTTATCCCTCTTAGTATTTTTTATCTGTTCTAGTTAACACTATTGGTTGAATTCTGTAATTAATACACAGTTATTCTTAAGTGTAGAAACTTAACTGAAGTGATCCCTGTTAAATATAAGAGTTGGAATAAGAGAGGGAAGAGATGTATAATTTGGGACATGCTCAATCGGACTTGCCCCAAATGGTAGAGTTAGAAACATACCAGGGGATTCCAATTCAATCCCATCAGGGTTGCATGTGCCAATGCCATCTCACTAGTCCATTTGATGAATTTCTGTTCACAATTGATCATAATGATAGGACTAAGAATCAAAGGGATCACATAAACAAGACTAGTGTCTGAAAATACTAACCGATATAACAAAAAAGGGAGAGAACGATCCAACATGGGAAGCAGGATACACAGCAGACTCATAGAATGGCAGATGTCCTAAACAGCACTCTGGCCTCAGAATCAGCCCTTAAGGCATTTGGATCCAGCTGAATAGCCCGTGAGAGTATTTCAGGCATGGAAAGCCAAGACACTCTAGCAAAAAAAAAATGACCTAAATGATAGATCTCCGTGAGTGAGATCCCAATGGAAAGAACAGGTCATCAAAGAAGGAGGTACCTTTCTCTGAAGGGAGGAGAGAACTTCCACTTTGACTATGACCTTGTCTAAATATGATCAGATTTAGTGAACTCAAAAGGCTTCCATAGCTTTGGCAACTCATGATAGGAGCCTAGGGTGATTACTGATGCCATAAACAAGAGTGTCAATTTGTTAAGTCAACAACAGGAATCACTGTGCACTTACTCCTCATGTTGGATCTCTGTCCTTAATGTGCTGTACACTGTGATTTAATGCTATAACTAGTACTCAAACAGTATTTTTCACTTTGTGTTGCTATGTGGGGGCAAACTGTTGAAATCTTTACTTAATATATACTAAACTGATCTTCTGTATATAAAGATAATTGAAAATGAATCTTGATGTGAATGAAAGGTGAGAGGGAGCGGGAGAGGGGAGGGTTGTGGGTGGGAGGGAAGTTATGGGAGGGGGAAGCCATTGTAATCCATAAGCTGTACTTTGGAAATTTATATGCATTAAATAAAAGTTTTAAAAAAAATTATCTAGACCTAGTAATGTATTGATGAAGTTGAAATCAATAGTTAGTAATTAAGTAAAATAAAAAGATTTAAGTAAAATAAATTTAAATTAAGAACTAAGTAAAACAAGATTTTTTTTATTTTGTAAGATTTATATATTTATTTGAAAAGCAGATTTACATAGAGGGAGAAAAAGAGAGATCTTCCATTTGCTGGTTCACTCCCCAAATGGCTGCAACAGCCAGGGCTGAGCCAGGCCAAATCCTGGAGCCTAGAGCACCATCAAGGTCTTTCACATGGGTAGTAGGGACCCAAGCACTTGGGCCATCTTCCACTGCTTCCCCAGGCACATTAGCAGGGAGCTGGGCCAGAAATAGAGCAACCAGGACTCAAATCAGTGCTCATATGGGATCCTGGCATTGCAGTAGTGACTTAACTCACTGCACCACTATGCTGGCTCCCTAAAACAAGTGTTACTACAAAAACATTCAATGGATGAAAAGTGGTCTTTTCAATAAATGATGCTGGCACAACTGTACACAGTGAACCCAGAATGAAGCCTCACACCTTATGCAAGTTAGCTTAGGTGGATCATAGATCTAAATGTAAAACATAAGACTATAAAAATCCACATAATATTAACAATAATGAGCTTTGAGATTGAAAGGGTATTTTCTAAGCTTTGAGTAATAAAATTATTTTTAATCAATCATAATAGAAAACAGAGTAATCTATCATGCTGTACATTCTACAGCAAAATACATTACAAAATTGTTGACACATGAAGAGGATATAAAAAGTATGTACTGTTTGGTGCAGCAGTTAAGGTACCATTTGATGCCCCCATTGCATATAGGAGTACCTGGGTTTAGGGCCATACTTGTACTACCAACCACAGCTTCTGGAGACAATGCACATCCTAAGAGGCAGCAAGTGATGGCTCAGGTAGTTGGCTCCCTGTCATCCACATGGAACATACAGAATGAGTTCCTGGCTGTTGGCTTTTGCCTGGCATAGCCCTAGCTGTTATATACATTTTGAAGGTAAACTAGCAGATAGAATACCTCTCTCTGCTTCTGTCTCTTTGTCTCTCCCTCTGTTTCTCTCCCTCTCAAATAAATAAAAACAAATTTTTTAAAATATACACAGCAAAAAATATGTGTAGGACTTGGTTGAAATGTTAATACATACATACATATAGAGAAAGTGAAACAGATAACTGCTCTAGGTGTTATGTTTTAATGTCAGCTCTTTAAATTTTGTAATTTGCTGTAATTTCTTTTCTAAGTAAACATTGTTTTGTGTCAAATTTTAATTTGTAATTTTTTATCATTTTTCTTAAATGGGTCCTCCCAAATTGTCTATGCCTCAGGTCCAAAAACTCAAGAGTCTACCCTTAGGGCTGCACAGATACAGAGAGTACAGGAACTAGGTCACAGTTTTGCTGAAGAAATACTTCTCTGGAGAGCTGCCTGTTCCACTGTGAAATGATTATCTCATCAGAATTTCTAAGAATTTGCAATGTGAGAAAGTGAACTAAAATATTTACTTGAAAGTTGTTCCCTCAGAGAAGATAAATATTTTTTTCAAATTTTTGAGAATTCCTTGGGAGAACATGTGTCCTTAAATTGCCCCAGTGTTTTTCTGGAATTCTCTATCATTCTTTGACCACAACCACAAAAAAAAAGGCATGAGTTCTGATGAATTTCCTGAAATAATATGAATGATAATTAATTTGAGCTGTTAGGCACTGCAGATAAGATTTATTCTTTAGTAAGGATCCATTTTTATTTCTGCCTATCTGATAAAATGAACTAAGAAAAGTGCCAGATATTTTAAAAACTGCAACCTGTACATCACCTCCCCATAAAACCAAGCTTTGTATTTCCTGTTTTCCTGGTCTATTTCCTTTTCCCCATAGCACTTAAACTCACTCTATAACATAAAGCATGTATTGCTTACTAATTTTTTTCATTTCCAGGTTATTTGAAAGGCAGAATAACACACACACACACACACAGAGAGAGAGAGAGAGAGAGATTTCCTATTGTTGTGTCCGAATTTCCTAATCAATGCACAAGGCACAGTCACAGATGCAAAAGCAGAGATTTATTTGTTACCAGCTGGCCGGGACCCCCTACCCGCACACAGCCATTTAGCAGCACACAGGCAAGAGGCCATCTCGCTTGCATAAGAGAGATTTTTAGAGCCTCACCTTTACAAGGGTGCAGTGCATAGGTTACCTTCTTATTCTCTACATGGCAAGGTATTAGGACCTAACATGTTTGTTGGTTCATTTAAACATAAAGGCTATACGTTATGCAATAATAACACCACACAAAGGAGATGGCATGGGGAGGAACTGGCAGGAAGCATTGGGCCATAAATTCCAGGGGAGCTGGTGGGGAGCAGAAGGTCCTAAATTCCAGGAGAACATACTTTCTTTGTTCTCAAGGACCCGGCCTGCCTCCTTCCTGGTCCAGGATGAGGCCCCTCATGGCATTACAGCAGGCAAGCAAGCAAGCCAGAGTACAGAAGCAAAACCGGCGTTTAGCAAGCTAGGGACTCCAACTCCCACATTCCCCACACTATCTACAAGTTCACTCTTCAAAGGCCCACACAGCCTGGTCCAGGCCAGGCCAAGGCCAGGTCAAAGAATTCATTCCGAGTTTCCCACACAGGTTGCAGAGACTCAAGTACTTGAGCCATCATCTACTGCCTCCCAGGCTGTGCATTAGCAGGAACCTGGAATCAGAAGCAGATAAAGGACTCAGCATATGCAGGGTCTCTGATGTGGGACTCAGCCATCACAAGCATTGGTTTAATGACTATACCAAATGCTTGCCCCTAAATTGTCTTAATCCTACCATTACAATGGAGACTATAGCAATGCCTGGCACAAAGTGAATGTTTAAGCAAATGAACTGTGCTGTTAACACTAAATTCATGACCTCACATCTCAAATTGTTTATCGATAATGCCTCATAATCAAAGTACACTTTCCCAGTATGTTTTCTTCTATACTCTCAAAACTATGTCAAATTTTTTGTTAATTTTTTTGAAGTTCTATTTATTTATTTGAAAGCCACAGTGAAAGAGAGAGAAGGGGGGAGAGAGAGAGAGAGGGAGAGGGAGAGAGAGAGAGAATATTCCATCCTCTGATTCAGTTCCCAAATGTCTGCAGTGTCCCGGGCTGGGGACAGGCTTGAAAGTGGAGGTGGGACTCATTCCTAGGCACTCTGATATGAGATGTGGTCATACCAAGAAGCAGTTTAACAATTGCACAACACCTGCCCCTATTCTTTTCTTACTCAATTTCATCATCTCTAGCCTGGTGACTGGTTCATATTTATTTAAGAAAAAAAAGTAACCAAGCTTTTGGGGAGGGAACTGTGGTGTAGAGGGTTAACTCACTACTTGAGATGCCCATGTCTCACACCTGAGAGCTGGTCCAAGTCCCTGCTACTCTGTTTTTGATACAGCTTCCTGCTAATGCTCCTAGAAAGGCAGCAGACAATATCCCAAGTACTTGGGCTTCTAACACCCACATGGGAGACCTGGATAGAGTTCTCGGATCCTAGTTTCAGCTTGGCCCAACAATGGCTATTGTAGTCATTTGAGGAGTGAACCAATAGATGGAATCAATCTCTCTCTCTCTCTCTCTCTGTCTCTCTGTCTCTCTCTCTCTCTCTCTCTCTGTCACTCTGCCTTTCAAATAATAAAAAGGAACCAAGCTGTGTCCTATCTGTTCCCCCACACCCCATCCCACTAGAATCTAAACTTCAAGAAATGTTTTTCACTTTTTTATGGCTGTATGCCCAATACTTAGAGGAGAGCTTGACACATGAAAGGAGCTTAATAAACACATATTTTAAAAATGAGTGGATAAGTTATCATGAAGATATATTTACATCCTGTTTCATTGAATTTCAGATATATAATATAAATTTAAGTATCATTATTTACTGTTAACTGGCACAATGAATATCTAGTTCTTATCCAGAGGTTTACAGCCTTCTGGAATTTGGCCTCATATTTGTTTTTAATTCCTTAATATCAACTGTGAATCCCAATCTAGTAAAACATCTTGCTCAGTTTGTCAGTAAACTGATAAAAAGAAGCAAACAAGAATGTTCTATGCAATTTATTGCTGTAATCAACACTCACTTACATGTGCCCTTATTCTTCTCTGCAAAAATAAATGAAGTACCAACAAATGCCTTTCCCTTGCTTTAAAAGGAAAAGTTTATAGAAGTAGCACTCGGCCGGCGCCGTGGCTTAACAGGCTAATCCTCAGCCTTGCAGCGCCGGCACACCAGGTTCTAGTCCGGGTCGGAGTGCCAGATTCTATCCTGGTTGCCCCTCTTCCAGGCCAGCTCTCTGCTATGGCCCGGGAAGGCAGTGGAGGATGGCCCAAGTGCTTGGGCCCTGCACCCACATGGGAGACCAGGAGAAGCACCTGGCTCCTGGCTTCGGATCAGCACGAAGCGCCGGCAGCAGCGGCCATTGGAGGGTGAACCAATGGCAAAAAGGAAGACCTTTCTCTCTGTCTCTCTCTCTCTCACCATCCACTCTGCCTGTCCAAAAAAAAAAAAAGTAGCACTCAATGTCGCAGAGTAAAAATCTCATTAATATGGCTGTTTTAAGGCCATATCAGTCAGTAAAGAACTGGTCCTAAATCTAGGACATAAAAGTCGAAAGAACTAAAGTAAGCTTGGTGTGTCTGCACTCTTCTTTTCCTCTTTTTTTTTGACTAATAATAAGCAATGAAAAATAGCAGTTTCATGTTCAAAGTATGTTCAAACAAAATAATATATGACATCATAGGCACACTAGACCTTACACATATGAAAAACAGTTAAAATTAAGACAGTGTAAAGGAGGAGACAATATTTGCATCAGACATTCAGAGATAGGAGACATACACAGCATACATTTTGTAGAAAATAGGGATTAGGAGCTGGCATTGTGGTGTAGCACTGCCAGCATCCCATGTGGGCACTGATTCAAGTCCTGGCTGCTCTACTTCCCAGCCAGCTCCCTGCTAGTGTGCCTGGGAAAGCAACAGAAGATGGTCCAAGTGCTTGGGCCCCTGAACCCAATTGGGAGACCCAGAGGAAGCTCCTGGCTCCTGGCTTCAGTCTTGGCCAGCCCCAGCTGTTGTGGCCATTTGAGGAATGAACCAGAAGATGGAAGATCTCTCTCTCTCTCTCTCTCTCTCTCTCTCTCTCTCTCTCTCTGTGTGTGTGTGTGTGTAACTCTGCTTTTCAAATAAATGAAATAAATCTACTAATCTACTAACTTGTTAAACTTGTCTGAACAGGATCTAGTTTGAGGCACTAAGAAGAGTAAGACATCAGTTTGAAAAGAGTCCCTATCAGAGCAACATGAATTCTGCTAAAATTGAACCATGAAGAAACATCACATTTATGGTGAAACTTGATTGAAAGAATGGTTAAAACCACTGATATTTTACGAAAAAAATTAGGGGGACAATGACCCAAGGAAATCAGCACTGGTGATTTGAATAACTCATACTAAGTTTTTCACTTCATTGGTCTTTCTATAGGATTAATTTTTATTAATCTTTTCAAGTAAGTGAATTTTTTGTGTTATTTAGAATTTTTTTTCATGTTTATGAAATGGCTTTCATTTTATTAAGGGACAGAAAAAAGAAGGACAAAGAGACATAGAAATCTTCTATCTGCCAATTCACTCCCCTAGATGCCTGCAACAGCCAGGATTGGACCAGAATGAAGCCAGAAGCCCACAGTTCAGTCTGGGTCTTCCATGTGGGCGTCAGGGACCAAAGTACTGGAACCACTACCTTCTGCCTCTTAGAGTGTGCATTAAGAGGAAACTGACATCTGAAGCAGTGCAGAGACTCAAACCCAAGTACTCTGGTATGAGGTGCAGCCATCTCAAGCACCACTGTGTCAAATGCCCACCCTCTCCCAGCTTTAAATTCAAACTTAACACCATCAGCTTTCTGGGTTCTCAGCCCTTTGAACTCAAGTGGAAGTTCACATGGGCTCTCCTGGGCCTCCATTTGCCAACCACAGATCTTGGAACGTCTCCATCTCCTTAGTTTCATGACCAATTCCTCATTTTAAACACACACACACAATCTATTTTTGTTTCTCTGGAAAACCCTGATTAATATAACCCTGTCAAACTCTCCAGAAAGACCCAAGCTTGCCAACTCACCTTGACTTTATCTCAGTGAGACTGATTTCAGATTTCCAACCTCCAGAACTCTAAGAGAATAAAGTTACATTGTTTTCATTCACTGATTTTAGTGAATTTGTTATAAAAGCAAGAAGAAACTAATATACACACATGTAAATAAATTAGGTAAAATTCTGAATTGTGTTGTTTAGTTATACTATATCATTACTCTTTCAGTCTGAGGTCATTTTCCTTCTGTCAGAAGTATTTCTTTGGGCCAGCATTGTGGCACAGCTGGTTAAGCCAATGCCTGAGACGCCAGATTGCATATAAGAGCACCAGTTCAAGCCCCAGCTTCTCCTCTTCCTACCCAGCTCTCTGCTAAAGCTCTTGGGAAGGCAGTGCAGAATGACCCATGTACTTAGACTCCTGCCATCCACGTGGGAAACCTGGATGGAGTTCCAGGTTCCTGGCTTCAGCCTGGCCCAGACCTGACCATTGTAGATATTTGGGGAGTGAACCAGTAGATGGAAGATCTCTCTCTCTCTCTCTCTCTCTCTCTCTCTCTCTCTCTCTCTGTCTCCCCACCCCTAACCCCAGTAACTCTCCCTTTCAAATAAATAAAATAAAATCTTATAAAAAGAACTATTTCTGGGGCTGGCGCTGTGGCATAGTGGGTAAAGATATCACCTGCAGTGCCAACATCCCATATGGGCGCCGGTTCAAATCCCAGCTGCTCCACTTCCAATACAGCTCTCTGCTATGGCCTGGGAAAGCAGTGGAAGATGGCCCAAGTCCTTGGGCCCCTATACCCACATGGGAGACACGGGGAAAGCTCCTGGCTCCTGGTTTCAGATTGGCCCAGCTCTGGCCAATGCGGTCATCTGGAAAGTGACCCAGCAGATGGAAGATTTCTCTCTCTCTTTCTCTCTCTCTCTCTCTCTCTGCCTCTGCCTCTCTAACTCTCCCTTTTAAATAAGTGAATCTTTTAAAAAACAAACAAACAAAAAAGAACTATTTCCTTTAACAATTGTTTTACTAAAGACCTGCTTGTGACAATACTCTCAGACTTAGTTTTTAAAATTACTTTTTAAAAACATGGATTTGTTTTTATGAAAGGGATATCAAAGAGAGAGAGAGAGGGAGAGAGAGAGAGAGAGACCTTCTATCTGCTGGTTCATTCCACAAATGCCAACAATAGCAAGGGCTGGGCCAAGCTATAGTCAGGAGCCTGGAACTCCATTGGCTCTCCTATGTAGTTGGCAGAGGCCCAAGTGTTTGGGCCATAACCTGCTGCCTTCCCAGGTGCATTAGTAGGAAGCTGGTTTGAAAGCAGAGCAGGCCGGCGCCGTGGCTCACTAGGCTAATCCTCCACCTTGCGGCGCTGGCACACCGGGTTCTAGTCCCGGTCGGGGCACCGGATTCTGTCCCGGTTGCTCCTCTTCCAGGCCAGCTCTCTGCTGTGGCCAGGGAGTGCTGTGGAGGATGGCCCAAGTGCTTGGGTCCTGCACCCCATGGGAGACCAGGAGAAGCACCTGGCTCCTGCCATCGGATCGGCACGGTGCACCGGCCGCAGCGCGCCTACCGCGGCGGCCATTGGAGGGTGAACCAAAGGCAAAAGGAAGACCTTTCTCTCTGTCTCTCTCTCACTGTCCACTCTGCCTGTCAAAAAAAAAAAAAAAAAAAAAAAAAACAGAGCAACTGGGAATCTGGCACTCTGATATGGAATGCCAGCATCACAAGCTGAGAACAACAGCCCCACTATTTATGCTGATTTTCAGGAGTTTATGATGTATCTAACTATGGTTTCCTTTGCATGTGTTTGGCTTGAAACTCACTGAGCTTCTGGAATGGGTGAGTTTATTTCTTTTATCAGTTTCAAGTCTTTGGCTATAAACTTTTTGAATACTGCTTCTGCTTTATCTCTCTTCTCCACTCCTGGGACCATAGTTACCCCTATACTTCAGCTTTTGAATATGTCCTATTTGTCTCTTATACTATCATCCGGTCTTATCCATTTTATTTTATGCTCTATGATTCAGTTTAGGGGCTATTTACTTATCTCCTATTTAACTGATTCTGCTCTATCCAATCTACTGTTAAAGCCATCCATTGAGTCATTAACTTTTGATATTATATTTATCAAGTCCATAATGCCCACTTCAGTATTTTATATAGATTCCAACTTTAACATGAAATAACCCAGTCTTAAACTATTAATCATTTTCTCCACTGAACTGAACATTTTCATCATACTTGTATGTAATTGTACAGTTACTTGAATATCTGGATCACTCATGACAGTGCATCCATACCTTAACTGTCACATAAGCTTGCCTCTTTCTGTGTCTTCTAATTGTTACTGTATGTCTAACATCATTAATTAAAGGACTATACAAACTCCAGGTGTTGGTATCTTCACCATAGACAGTTTTTCTGATCATCTCTGTTTATTGCATATGAGTTGGGGCTAAGGGGATAATCATATCAATCTAATCAGTGGTTGAGTTAACTTTAGACCAATTTTTTTTCTGTAAGGCTTACGCTACTTTTACATCACCAGTGTTCCTATGCCATGTCCCTCAGCTCAAACCCTGATGGAGCTTTCTCTGCTCATCCTGAAACACTGTTCAAGATTCAGTTCTACCCTTCAGAAATTTTTAGCTTCAAAATTTGGCAAATGTCTTTAACAGGAAATGCTGTTTTTAAAGCCCTTCAGATCTCAAGTTTTGTCATCTCAACTCCACATGAATGCCAGAATCTCTGTTAATCTCTTTTCCTCTGCAAGGGAGGAAAGATGCTCCCCCTCCCCAATATTTTGTTCTGTTCATGGCAGAAGTCCCTGTAGAAAAATACTGATTAACAAGAGAAAAGCATACAAATTTAGTTGATACTTTTTTCTACAAAACATAGAAGTCTTCAGTAATGAAGATTCAAAGCAACAGCTAAATGTGTGTACTTTTATACTTAGGTTTGATGGAGAAATGGATAGTCCCAAAGGAGTATGATTGCCCACCTACTGAACATTATTCTGAAATTTATAGATCCAGCTTTTTCTGCAGAGGAGGGTGTGCACAGCAAACAAGGTCTGTTTAGAATGCAGATGAAGGGTTGTCTTAGATAAAACCGACCTGTAGTCAAATGTCTGGGCCGGGTGTCAGATCCCCAGTCTCTTCCTACTGTAGTTCTTCCGGAACTAGTGATTCACAGTGGACCTGCGTGGAGAGCGTGGGAGCCCAAGTTCGGGACACCAGCGGCAGACTCAACACACCAGCGCTGGAACACGAGGTGAGCCGAACCTCAATAGCCCGAGACACCAGTGGGAAAGCGGAAAGAGGAGACTAGAGGGAATGAAGCTTGAAACTCCATGGGGAAAAGTTCACCAGGCTAACTAGAAGAGAGAGAGGGAAAAAAAAAAGTGACCGATATGGACACAAGTTTCTCTCTCTCCGCTCACCCCTCAAAGGCGAGCAAGACAAAGATCAGGAGCCAATTTGGACATACGTCATAAGCAGGGCGACCTCAGGTCTGCACCGGCCCTGAGCCTAGCAGAAACACCTGACTCTGAGGGGGTGAAATAGCAGGAGATTAGCATCTAACTTGGCAACCCAGTGGGAGACTGCAGGAGAATTGGAGCCCACACTGAGGGCAGCACAGATTCCCTGTGTGGTCATTGGGAAAGAGCTTCCGATCTCTGGCTCCTGTGGGTATATAGTTCGCCTGCTAACTACCTCCAATTATGTTCAGCTGTGTGGAATTACTTCCCGTTTGAATCAAAAAAAAAAAGAAAGAAAGAAAGAAAGAGAGAGAGAGATTTACCACGCCTAACCTGGGAGTGTCATCTTTGACACACCCTCAACACTGAGGAATCAAACACAGCTCTCAGTCCACACTCATCTCAAGCCTCTAAGGCTCCACCGAAAGCAGACAGTCCACTTAATATAGAGCCATAGTGTAACAAGAAAAAACACCACAGTGAAGAAACCAAATATCTCCAACATGCCAAACAACAAATATAGAAACCGAGGTAACAACAGCAAGGAAGATACTATGACACCTCCAAATGAAAAAGACACCACAATTCAAGATTATGAAGATGATGAGATAGGAGAAATGCAAGAAGCAGATATCAAAAAATTGATAAGATCATTAAGAAGTTCTCAAAAACAAATTCTTGAACTACAGAAATCCTTACTGGACAGGATAGAACATCTCTCTCGTGAAAATGAAATATTAAGGAGGAATCAAAATGAAATGAAACAACTAGTGGAACAAGAAACTGTGATAGTGACGAGAAATCATAATGAAATGAAGAATTCAATAGATCAAATGACAAACACATTAGAGAGCCTTAAAAACAGAGTCAGTGAAACAGAAGAGAGAATATCGGACTTAGAAGACAGAGAACAGGAAAGGAAACAGGCAAACCAATGAAAAAAAGAGGAAATTAGAAATCTAAAAAATATTGTTGGGAATCTACAGGATACTATTAAAAAACCCAACATTCGGGTTCTAGGAGTTCCTGAAGGCATGGAGAGGGAGAAAGGATTAGAAGGCATTTTCAGGGAGATACTAGCAGAAAATTTCCCAGGTTTGGAGAAGACAGAGACATCCTAGTACAGGAAGCTCATAGAAGCCCTAGTAAACATGACCAAAAGAAATCCTCACCACGACATGTTGTAATCAAACTCACCACAGTGAAACAAACAACAAAAAAAAAAGATCCTAAAATGTGCAAGAGAGAAATGTCAGATTACTCTCAGAGGATCTCCAATTAGACTCACAGCAGACTTCTCATCAGAAACCCTACAAGCTAGAAGGGAATGGCGAGACATAGCCCAGGTACTAAGAGAGAACAACTGCCAGCCCAGAATATTATATCCTGCAAAGCTCTCATTTGTGAATGAAGGTGAAATAAAGACCTTTCATAGCAAACAGAAATTGAGAGAACTTGTCACCACTCATCGAGCCCTGCAAAAGATGCTTAAAGATGTGTTACACGCAGAAACACAGAAACGCGGTCACCAATATGAAAAAAGGTAAAGGAAGGAAACCTCACAGCAAAAGATCACTGGAAGCTCAATTTCTCTTTGACATAGAATTAAACTCTGATGCTCTGTTAAAGCAATGTGTTAAAGTAATCTATTATGTTCTCTTGATGTCTGTTAAATTCTAATTGTTCAAAAACAGCTGAATTTTTATTAAGAGCTATGGGTTATTTAAATATATGCTTTTTTCAAAGATTTGAATAATAACCTTGTAACAATGATCAAATTTGGTCTATGTTATGTCATGATTTTAAGGAATCTTATTTCAACCAGATATTTTGGATTTTGAGCCTTCTTGGCATTCTTGACAGGCATTCAAAAAATCAAAGTTTCAAACAATCTGGACTCTAAAATTTCCAGTAAATCTTGGACTTTGGTTTTGCCAGTTTGGGCCCAACTGAAAAAATCAAAGGACCCATGTCTCTCATCTTATAGAGACACCAACTAATCAGGCTATTTGGATAATATTACAAGTACTGTCAAGATGTGATGTGGTACCAAACTTTAAGTTTCTATAATGGAAAATGCTATTAATACAAATGTTTGAGAATTAAAAATTCTAATGATTTTGTGTTACTAGACATGATAGTTATCTTAATGAGAAAGCCCCAGAGGTCTAAAGGGTTAAATACTTGTAAAATCCTACAGGTGCTTTTAAAAATACTGTGAAGTAAGCAAGTGCCTCTTGTTGGTTGATGAGTTTATAATTTTAAACATGGCGACTTAAAGTCTTTTGTCATCCATAGTTATATATGATGTGCTGCTCATAAAACTAAAGCGTTGTTGGTTCTGTGTTTAGCTGTCCTCCTATAGGTTCCTATGGACTTTTTCCAGCCACTTTTATTGTATTCAGTACTTTGGGATGGCTCTGTAAACAGATGAAGCCAATAATGTATTAACAGTACCAACTGAGAGAAAGTATGGTTAACTGAGGTTACTAAAAACAAAAAGCAATTCAAATCAATTGGCAATCTACAAAAAGAGTTAAAGATTTTAAAAGCTATTATTAAAATTGCTATATTGGTCTATTATGTTATGTTATATGTGTGTACATATTGTATGTCCACATGGGAAAATTTTATTATTAAGAATTTTATTTTAATTGGCTTGTAGATAAGATTGTCCATAAATTTAAGCTGCTAAAATTAATCAAAGATACATTTTAATTCGTGTGACCTGAATCTCTGCATCATATGTTTTAAACTTGTTGGTAGAAAGAAACTAAAAACATTTTATATGGTTGTGCTTAAGCTTACTGGTTTAACAAACTATACCATGTTAGATACTTAAGAGGTGTTTCCAAATGCTATAACTAGTACTCCAACAGTATTTTTTTTCACTTTGTGTTGCTATATGGGGGCAAACTGTTGAAATCGCTACCTAATATATACTAAACTGATCTTCTATATGTAAAGAGAATTGAAAATGAATCTTGATGTGATTGGAAGGGGAGAAGGAGCGGGAAAGGGGAGGGTTGTGGGTGGGAGGGAAGTTTTGGGAGGGGGGAAGCCATTGTAACCCATAAGCTGTACTTTGGAAATTTATATTCATTAAATAAAAGTTTAATTAAAAAAAAATCTATAGAAGGCATTGGACCTTCTGGCAAATGTTTTCTTAAGTTGTTATCTAATGGTTGAAACTGTTTGCTAAGTATTCATGTAATATTGCTATTGTCAGCAAGCGATCTAGGACTTGCTCCCTCATTTCTCTATTCTAAGCCCAACTTGTTCTTTCATTTCTCTATTCTCCTCAAGGTAGGAAACGAATTCTATTATAAAGGAATCTGTAGGATGCACAATTTAATCTTTAGACCTTATAAAAGAGATGGCTAACATTTTTCTGAAATATATAGCCAAAATAAGAACTTAAATAATAATCTCATAGCTAGATTCACTTCGCCATAAGTGAAGTAAACAGTAAGCAGAAAAAACCTCCCTTTCAGACCAAAGGGAAAGAAAGTTTTAAAGTGAGAATATAATTTTCCTCATGGGCATTGTCTACCTTAGAAAAACTACTACAGAACATGCCTGTGACTATAGCCTTGTAGTTCAGGCCACCGAAGATTAGAGATGGGACAAGGGCACTCCCTTGACTTGCATCCTCTGGTCTGCTTTAACACAAACCAGGAGGAAAAGAAAGCTAGGCATCAGAAGCAATGGGTGGCAGGCCTATTAATGGCTGATCTGTACAGTGATCTGACCTCCAGGAGACCCAGCAGGTCAGTCCACTGCAGTGGCTTTCAATGTGGTAAGCCTGGGCTTCAGCAGAAGTCAGCTTGTGAAGAGCCCTGGCAGCTCTGCCAAGAGTTGGATCACTGGAAATGGACCTGCCCTGGAGTCAAAGGATGCCCAGGTCAGAGCCACAGATCTTATTGGCTCTAAGCTGAAAAGCCCTTCACTCAGCCCAACTTCCAAAGTGACCACTGCAGCTGAGGGGACTGCCAAGCAGGGTCAGCAACATTGCCGGCAGAACTGTAAATTTCTTGTTAGAGATGCCCCCTGCCTTGACCTGGCCAGCTCTCCTCCCAGGCCAGCCAAGTAATGAAAGTCAACAGAGTGCCTTGCCCTAGGAGGTTCACACCTCCCTTAGGATATACCCCATGTGAAGAGATAGATAGGTCTGGGCCTCTGAATTTACAAGGCCTAAAGCCCACCAGATTATTATCAAGCCCCTTCAGTCAGGTTCTATTTGCCTCTCAATCAGAAAAATTACTTGTAGCTTAGACAGCACCTTTCTTAGCTCCTCTAATAATGACTCTGTCCTTTGTTCTAGGCCCTGTCTAGTGCACTTGGGCCTCATTCCTTCGTAATCATAACCTCTACTCTACCTCCAATGGCTCTACTCCCAACCTGTGTGTACTGATGGTCCTCTTCCCCACTTAATGCTGTATAATTGTTCAAACCTGGTTAATGCCACTCTTAGGATCATTGGTTACTATCCTCACCCTGTCTTTTATGACCTTGTCTAAATATGATCAGAGTCGGCAAACTTGGAAGGCTTCCATAGCCTCTCATGACGAGAGCCTAGGGTGGTTACTGGCGCCATAAACTAGAGTGTCAATTTGTTGGGTCAACAACAGGAGTCACTGTGCACTTGCTCCTCATGTAGGATCTCTGTCCTTAATGTGCTGTACATTGTGATTTAATGCTATAACTAGTACTCAAACAATATGTTTCACTTTGTGTTTCTAAGTGGGTGCAAACTGTTGAAATCTTTATACTAAATTGATCTTCTGTATATAAAGAGAATTGAAAATGAATCTTGATGTGAATGGAAGGGGAGAGGGAGCGGGAGAGGGGAGGTTTGTGGGTGGGAAGGAAGTTATGGGAGGGGGAAGCCATTGTAATCCATAAGCTGTACACTGGAAATTTATATTCATTAAATAAAAGTTTAAAAAAAAAGAAATGCCTATGCTTGCACCTACATCTGGCAGATGCTGTTACCATTATGTCTTTTTTCCAAAAGGACAACTTTTCAGAGACATTCTTGTATCTGTAAAGATCTGTAGTTTCTCCAAATACCCAACTCAAAATATGCCAAAAATATATTTGAGGTGGGATATTTTACTATCCCACATGTGATGTGGGAGTTTCAGAAATGAAAAGTCTAAGACCCAGGGGAAATTCACTATTTTTATGAATAGACATGGAGGAGTATTAATGGAAGACAGAAGGATATAACGTAATGCTAACAAAATGGGGTGAATTTAGCAAGACCTGTTTGTTCAATGCGCTCTCGCTCTCTAGGTACAAGATAGGGCTCCTCTGAAACGAGGATTTTATGATCTACTTTGAGGCTAGGTAAGTCAGTCAATTCTTTTATGATCCACTTCAGGAAAGAAAGATGGGAGAAGATTACAGGATGACCTTCCTTCTTCAATTTTCTCAATTTTCTTCAGCTTAAAATTCTAAGTATGCCAAAAGACCATATTTTGGGATAGCCTGTTTCCCTGACAAGGGCAAGGGGAAAGTAAGGTTTCTACATCCAACCTGCATTTGTAAAGGCTTTTACAGTCCAGTATTAATAACAATACACGTCCCCTGGGGTATGCAGAGGATCATACACCTCAGTGTCCATCCACCACTCCTTTTGTGATGCAATCAGATAGCTAGTAAGTGGAGAAGAGCTAAGAGACTGCTAGTACCTGAACCACACCCATTAGCACACTGCCTAAGCCCCACCGCCTTCTGTGCCAATGCAATATGGCTGCAGGCCTGGCATATCTGCTTCCCATCATGCACTTTGGCTTCATTTCCAATCATGTAACAGATGCCATGACACTGTCTTAGAGATGACCACATGCACTGCAGCCAACCCCAAACTCCACTTCCTCTGAATATTCCATTAAGACACTATTATCTACCTATAAAAGGATGGCCCCAACTTTGGTGGAGGCAACACTGCCTCATGTGGACAGGCTGCCTGCACTCACATATGAGTGTTCACTATTCCTTTCCTTGTTTCATGTACATCTTTACTTCTCTTCCTTGAATTTTTTTTCCTGCATGGAAACAAGAACTTGGAACAAGTCCAGCCAGGGGTTGACACCCCAACAATGTAAGTGATAAGCCAGTCAGGAGGAGGAAAATTGAAGACTCATGCAGGCATCAGTTGGTGAGTTCATGCCAGCTACTGCCTCTCTTGAATCTATGGGTTTCTGTCTCTCTTGTCCCTGGCCCATTTTATTTCTTTCTCTTTTCTCCTACCCCCACATCCATGCACCTTTGCAATGTGCTGTTTTAATGAAACATCCAGACTTCCTTGTTCACTAATTCTGTGTTGGTGCCTAACCATTTGTGGGGGGTGGGGCAGAGCATCACATGCAACCACAGGGGAGGGGAAGAAGAACATGCTGCTGTGTACCCACATGACCCCTCATGTCTCTGGCACTCAGCCCACGCCCCTGCATGTGCAAGCACCAGCACACAGCCTCATGTTCCCATACACTGGCACTTGTGCTTCCCAAATGAGGTCTGGCACGCCTCCAGAGCCACTGACACTGCAGCCACTGAACATTCATACTGCATCATGTGAACCTATGGCCTCCACCCCTGCCAAAAAGGTACTGCCATCTTGTCTGCTCTTTCCTCCCCACACCCCTTTCAGAAGAAAACAGGTCAGGGGAGTCACACGATGTATTGAACATCACAGGGGTGGGCCAGAGGCATCTGGAGGTTCCAGACCCAGCTTCCTGATCCAGCATCTGGAGTCCCAGGCACTGGCTTCAGCTTCTGCAACCACTGAGGTAGGACCAGACATCTTGCTTTGGTCACTCTGGAGGATTTTTTTTCTCTTTTTATTTTCTAGTTTCAATCAACATTGAGCCATGCACTTTTAACCTTGCCTAATTTCATTTTCAGTGTCTTTTAAACATTCCTGCAATTGGTAACTTTCAGGAAGAGGTAAATCAGACCCCCATTAGCTGTACCTAGGGTTCTAAGCAGGCAGCCTGGTACTTTGCTGAAGTGTTGAAAACCTGAGTCTTGAAATCTCACATGACCAACATAATACCCCCTGCTAACAGAAGACCCAAGGTACAAAAAAGGTAACATAGGCACTTATAGAAAGCCCCAGTATCCAAGAATGCATGGGCAAGATGAAGGATCTGAAGAAGCTTGGACATCATGGATTATATTCAAAATTGGGGACACCAGGTCCAAATCAATCTGCAAGGGCATCCAGGGATGCCTGAGGGACAGAAGGACAGTCCGAGATCCTGGGACACCAGATCTCACCTAGTCCACTAAACCCCAAGGACTGCAGGTACCTGGGCAGAACAGGGCTCTCATAGAACCATGCCTTCACCTGTTTTTCTTTTTCTCTCCCTAGGTCACAGAGAGGCATTTTCAGCTATAGGTAACTATCCAGCCATTCCCATGAAGTCACCCATAGAGTGCCTGCTCAGAAATTGGAGAACTCTTCGACTCAATGTTATAAATAAGAAAAAGCCTCTTTTCTTTTGCAACACTGACTGCTCACAATATACACTAGAGAATGGAGAAACCTGGTCACCACATGGGACTCTCAAATTTAATACTATATTCCAACTTGACCCCTTCTGTAAGAGACAGTGTAATATGGTCAGAAATTCCTTACATCCCAGACCTTTATGACAGTCTTTCAAAACCCCACGCTTAGAAAGAGCTGCAGTCTCTATTACGCTGCTGTTGTCCTAAAGACAAGAGATACAGAGGAGCAACAGACAGGTATGAAAGATGATCCATTATTGGGTGGTCATCCCCCACTCTGAGCACAGTGTTTCCCATCCCAGAGCAATCCCCAGGAAGTACTGTTTCCCCTCCACATCCCCTTGGGCCCCAACTATCCTTCACGTCCTGTCAGCCCACAGCCTCCACTCTAGCACTCACAGCGGGGCCGGCTAATAATAGACACAAAGCTGAAAAGCACCAACAACATGAAAAACAGCAGTCCAGGTAACAGGCTAATACAGTAGTAAAGGTATACAGTATCCAGTGCCTTGCAACCTCAGGGCCACCCCAGGGGGCATCCCACCGGGGCTGTAAAGCACAAGAGAGGATGTTTTGGATGTAGAATGCTTGGCGATTGATGAAAGGAGTGTCTCCCCCTGAAAAGCCCACCTGGACCCTGCCGTCAATATAAACGGGAAGTGCACTTGGAATGGGATTGATTACTCTCAGCTCTGAAATGAACAGGGGATTCCTTTATGTCTTCATGTGAGGACTTACAGGACCTGGGAACTCAGGCAGCTCCCACAACCCACATAAACATCTCACTCCGGGAGCCCCAGGTGACCCTGGATGTTGCAGGTAAGAACATCAATTTTCTAATTGAAATGGGAGCCACTTACTCTGTTCTGAATTCCTATGCTGGTCATCTATCCTCACAGAGCTGTGTTATCATGGGAGTCAGCGGCAAGCTTCACTGCCCACAATTTGCTTTGTCTCTGGCATGCCAGATGAGAGACGGCCTCATCTCCCATCAGTTTTCAGTGAAGCCAGAATGGCCAACTCCTTTACAAGGGTAAAGCCAGAACCAAGATTCGGAATCGCCTTCAGATCATGCCAATGCCAGACTCTACTCAGAGAACTCCACAGGCACACAGAGGACCTGATAAAACCATTATCCACAGGCTCTAGACAGACCAGAGCCCACTTTTGCCATGACAAAAGAAACATGCTGACCCCATCACTGACCAACTACAGGTCTACACATGAGCTAATCACCCTGTGCTCAACCCTACTTTAATCTATGAAATTCACCACCTTAATCCATTGAGGGGTGCAGGAGTTGAATGATTAGCTACCAGGCTCTTTTAAGTTACCAGGTTCTGCGCATCAAAAATAAATTCCTTTCCTCTACCACCCTGATGTCAGCGACTGTTTCACTGCTTGTCAGAAAAGTACACTTGGTTTTAAGAATGTTCTATTAACAATCTCACATCTTAAAGGTGACCATTGGGCCAGCACCGTGCCTCAATAGGCTAATCCTCCACCTGAGGCGCCGGCACACCAGGTTCTAGTCCCGGTCGGGGCACCGGATTCTGTCCCGGTTGCACCTCTTCCAGGCCAGCTCTCTGCTGTGGCTCGGGAGTGCAGTGGAAGATGGTTCAAGTCCTTGGGCCCTGCACCCACATGGGAGACCTGGATAAGTACGTGGCTCCTGCCTTGGGATCAGAGCGGTGCGCCGGCCGCGGCGGCCACTGGAGGGTGAACCAACGGCAAAAAGAAAGACCTTTCTCTTTGTCTCTCTCTCTCACTGTCCACTCTGCCTGTCCAAAAAATAAAAAAAAAATTTAAAAAGGTGACCATCACCACAATTATCATATTTATCCTTACAAAAATTTTCCAGACATATATGGAGGTACTTCTAAAACACTCATGGAAAATAGAATTTTTTTGGAGAGGAAAAGGTTGAAATAATATAGGTAAGAAACCTTCAGGAAGTTCATGTAAAGTATGTATTATAAAAAATATGTAAGCATTTTTAAAAATTTCTGCATGAAAATAAACTTATCTTTTAATTCCATTTTTACACAAATTTTCTGAAGTACCCTTGTCCATATGCCTATCAGTACTGTATGTAACTTTTATTGCAAAGGCGCTACTTAGCATTTGAGAGGTTTTCATTCAACCTTATATTCCAAAAGGTTTTTAACTCAACCATGAAACTCAGAATGCATTCAGAATCAGAAAATGCAACATTATTTTCAAAAAATGCTAAAACGTATTTAAATGGCTTCCTTCTTTTGTAAATTTAGGGGTTTTCCAGTATCTTTTTTAAAGATTTATTTTATTTATTTGAAAGACAGAGTTACAGAGAGAGGTAGAGACAGAGATGTTATTCCTTTAACAAAAGCTATATGCCTTCTAAAATTACTTGAAAATATACTTTGTACGTAGGGCTGGGGCTGCAGCGTAGTGGATAAAGTCATGGCCTGTGATGCCGGCATCCCACATGGGTGTCAGTTCAAGTCCCAGCTGCTCTACTTCTGATACAGCTCCCAGCTAATGGCCTGAGAAAAGCACTGGAAGATGGACCAAGTACTTGGGCCCCTGCCACCCATGTGGGATACCAGAAGAAGCTCCTGGCTCCTGGGTCCGGCCTGACCCAGAGCCGGCCATTGCAGCCATCTGAATAGTGAACCAGCAGATGGAAGATTTCTCCCCCTCTCCAGCCTGTAAATTTGATGTTTGAAAATAAATAAATCTTGAGAAAAAGAAGCAAATAAACTTTGTTCAGAAGTCCTAAAATTTTAAGGTTACGGTTTTTTTTTTTTTAAAGATTTATTTATCTATTTGAAATACAGAGTTACGGAAAGAAGGGGAGAGAGAGAGAGGTCTTCCATTCACCAGGTCACTACCCAAAAAGCCACAACAGACGAGGCTGGATCAGGCCAAAGTCAGAAGCCACGAATTCCATTAGATCTCCCACATGGGTACTGAACCATATTCTGCTGCTTTCCTGGGTGCAATAGCAGGGAGCTGGACTGGAATTGGTGCAGCCAGGACTCAAACCCTCACTCACATGAAATGCTGGCAGTTTTAAAAACATGAACCTTAGATTTGACTTATCTTCCTCAGAAAATGATACAGTAGCATCTTTTGAAAAAAAATCTAGCATATAAATACCTTGAATAAAAGCTATTAAATATTCCTGTATTTAGTTCTCAAACCTGGCTACTCACTACAACCACATGAGCAGATTCCAAAAAATACTGAAACCTTAGTCTTAACCCTCTAAATTCAGATTTAGTTAGTTTGGATTGGTGAGACCAGACATCAGCAGTTTTTTTTTTAAGACTTATTTACGCCGGCGCCGCGGCTCAATAGACTAATCCTCCGCCTGCGGCGCCGGCACACCGGGTTCTAGTCCCGGTTGGGGCACCGGATTCTGTCCTGGTTGCTCCTCTTCCAGGCCAGCTCTCTGCTGTGGCCCAAGAAGGCAGTGGAGGATGGCCCAAGTGCTTGGGCCCTGCACCCCATGGGAGACCAGGAGAAGCACCTGGCTCCTGGCTTCAGTTCAGCCCGGTGCACCGGCCGCAGCGCGCCGGCCACAGCGGCCATTGGAGGGTGAACCAACGGCAAGGAAGACCTTTCTCTCTGTCTCTCTCTCTCACTGTCCACTCTACCTGTCCAAAAAAAAGACTTATTTATTTATTTAAAAGGCAGAGTTATGGAGAGGCAGAGACAGAGGCAGAGAGAGGTCTTCCATCCGCTGGTTCTCCCCCCAAAGATGGCCGCAATGGCCGGAGCTGTGCTGATCCAAAGCCAGGGGCCAGGAGCTTCTTCTGGGTCTCTCATGGAGGTGCAGGGGCCCAAGGACTTGCGGCATCCTCCACTGCTTTCCCAGGCTACAGCAGAGAGCTGGAACAGATATGGAGCAGTTGAGAGTGGAACCGGCACCCATATGGGATGCCGGCACTGCAGGCAGCAGCTTTACCAACTACACCACAGTGCCAGCCCCCAGCAGTTAGTTTTTAAGAGTTAACCACATAATGCAAAAACATGTTATTTTAAGTCAAAAGATAGGATATACTTAAGGGCTAAAATCAAAGAAAAATATGGGAACCAGAGTACTATGTTAAAGTGGAACCTATGGCTATCACTGGATCTTCCTCCCATTTCTGTAGCTGACACCTGCACATTACATGTCAAAGACACACTGCGGAGAAAAGAGTCAAAGTAACAATCAAAAAAGATTTATCAAGCATTTACTAACCAAATGCCTACACACACACACACACACACATCTACCCTGGACAGGGATGCTGTTCAGGACACACTATACCTTCTGACTTTCTCCTGCTCTCCTCTGAAGCAGACCGTAAAAGAATTCTCTTACTATCCTCTGAAGTAAGACCCTCATGGCAGAGGTGCCTACCCTACACCTGGGGACAAGGAACACCCTTATCTCTGAAGACACCAGAAACAGAGATGAAGCTGAACAAACTGAACTTGCCAAGCTCCTCTCAGTTTATACATTCGATCATGTCTAGACTTCTGTACAAATGTTCATTCTTCTTCACAAACCTAAGCATGAAAGTACAAGCTTTGCCTTTTGTGGGGGGAGGGAGGTCTTCACTTCCGAAGGCTTACATGTTATTGGAAAACTTAGATTAAATAAATTTGTACATTTTTAGCTTGGTTTTATTTTTATAGGTGGCTCAGTCATGAACCTTGTAATGAGTGAGGAAAAAAATACCTTTTTTCCCCTATAACAGTTACATTAATAGCTACCAAAACAGAATTTACTATATAGTGCATTGAAGATATGGAAAGTTACTAAGATTAAATGTTGA
The DNA here is from genome assembly GCF_033115175.1 of Lepus europaeus. Taxonomy (NCBI): domain Eukaryota; kingdom Metazoa; phylum Chordata; class Mammalia; order Lagomorpha; family Leporidae; genus Lepus; species Lepus europaeus. Next base: position 56,128,656 of record NC_084850.1, read on the forward strand.
ATCGACTCAGAAAATACAATGATCCTAAGTATTATGAACCAAACAAGTTACGTACTATGACAGCAGAACTGATGGAACTATGGAGAAAAATTAATAAATTTGTATTCATAGGGGCCAGCATTGTAGCGCAACAGGTTAGACCATCACCTGCAATACTGACATCTCATATGTGTGCCCTTTCATGTCCCCAGATGATCCACTTCTGATACAGATCCCTGCTAATGTGCCTGGGAAAGCAGCAGAAAATGGCGCAAGTGCTTGGGCCTCTGCACCCATGTGGGAAACCCAGATGAAGCCTCTGGCTCCTTGCTTCGGCTTGGCCCGGCCCCAGTCATTGCAACCATCTGGGGAGTGAACCAGCAGATAGAAGATATATCTTTCTCTCTCATTCTCTCTCTTCGTCTTCTCTCTCTGTAATTCTACCTTTCAAACAACAAAAATAAATCTTTAAAAAAATAAATTTGCAGGGCCAGCACTGTGGCGTAGCAAGTAAAGCCACTACCTGTAGTGCCAGCATCCTATATGGGTGCCAGTTTGAGTCCTGGCTACTCTACTTCTGATCCAGCTCCCAGCTAATGCACCTGAGAAAGAAGCAGAAGATGGCCCAAGTCCTTGGGCCCCTGCACCCAAGTGGGAGACCCAGAAGAAGCTCCTGGCTCCCAGCTTTGGATCAGCCCAGCTTGGGCTACTGCAGCCATTTGGGGAGTGAATCAGCAAATGGAATATCTCTCATTCTCTCTCTCTCTCTCTCTCTCTCTCTCTCTCTCTCAACTCTGCCTTTCAAATAAACACAGTTGTTGAATTTTATTTATATTGAGAAGCAAAGAGATGGAGATAGACACGGACAGTTGGAAAGAACTTCCACTCACTGGTTCACTCCTCATATGTCTGCAAAAGTCAGGTCTGGGCCATCCAGAAGTCAGGAGCTTGGAATTCAATCCAGGTCTCCCAAATGGGTGACTAGGATTGAAGTACTTGGGCCATCATTTGCTGTCTCTCAGGGGACACACTGGTAGGAAACAAATTGGGAGCAGAGCCTGGACTCAAACCCAGGTACTCCAATATGGGACACAGGCAACCCAAGTGAAAAAGCCCTGCACCAAATACCAAGCACTCTTTTATTATTTTTTAAAATTCATTTTTTAAAAAGATTTATTTATTTATTTGAAAGTCAGAGTTACACAGAGAGAGAGGGGAGGCAGAGAGAGAGAGAGGTCCTCCATCCGATGGCTCACTCCCAAGTGGCCGCAACGGCCGGAGCTGCACCAATCCGAAGCCAGGAGCTTCTTCCAGGTCTTCCAAGCGGGTACAGGTGCCCAAGGTCCTGGGCATCCCCCACTGCTTTCCCAGGCCACAGCAGAGCTGGATCGGAAGTGGAGCAGCCAGGCCTCGAACTGGCGCCCATATGAGATGCCAGCGCCTCAGGGTAGGGCATTAGTTAACCTGCTGCGCCACAGTGCTGAACCCGAAAATTAATTTATTTTTGGAGAGGGAGAGAGAGGGGTAAACAAGGAAGAGAGAGATATATATCTTTCCATCTGCTGGTTCACTCTGCAAATGTCTGCAATGGTTGGGAGGATAGAAGGACTGAAGCCGGGAGCCCCAGACCTTGATTCAGCTCACCCACATGGATAACATGGACCTAACTACTTGAACCACCATCTGCTGCCTCCTAGCATGTGCAGTAGCAGGAAGCTGGAACAGGAGCAGATCCATAACTCAAACCCAGTCAGTCTCATATGGGAAGTGGGCATCTCTAGCAGCATCATAACTACTAGGTCAAATAACTGCCCCAACACAATTAACAATATTGATCTATTGGTCAAATATAGAACTAATTGCAAAATAATTATGGAATATAATTTATTCTCAAACATATATGGGTTTACTACAAAACTGACAATGTACCAGAAACAGGAGTTTCTAGATGGCAGAACAGAGAGGGAGCTTATTGCTCCAGTCAAGGGAAAGATGGTTTTAAAAAAAAGTGGAGAGAGTGCAATCTCAGGGAAGAGTTAGGGAAAAAACTGCAGAAGAAACTCCTTGCAAATTAGAGGGAAACTGTGGATTTACGTGGAGGTTGTGGATGCCCAAAACTCAAGACCCCAGCAGCTAAGAGCTGCAGCCAGCTGTGGAGGGCAAGGTGAAACCAGATTACAACAGCTCAAGCCACTGGCAATAAAGCTGCAGGATGAGCCTGGAGTGAGTCTGGCTTGAAGTCCTGTTGGGAACAGTATACCTGCCAACCTAGAAGGGAAAAAATGGTGTCGGGGGGACACTTCTCTCTCCCCAGTGATACAGCACTGGCGTCCTGGTACTAGCCAAGAGAGGGTGGGCACTATTTTGGACATACCTAACAGCTGTGCCAGCTCGTGTCTGTGTGCCCACCAAACAGCCTAGAGGATACACCTGAGTCTGCCTGGGAGAACTGACAGAGGGCTGCATGCTCATGAGTGTGGGAACCTTGTGGGCTGGGATGGTGGCTACATGGGAGGGCACAGGGTGTGGCTGGGACTTTGGGCAGTCACTGTGAGCAGCTCCACACACTCTGGGCTCCCTGATATCCTGGTGAGGGTCATTGCTGTGGATCCTTTGTGTGGTTCTTGTGGCAGTCCAGACGAATATTGTACCTACTGGGGCTAGCGCCCAGGCACTGATTACCTTTGAGGAGAGGTGAGAATGAGACTATTCCAGCAGAGCAGAATCAACCTCCCCTCTAATAAAAAAAAGAGAGAGAGAGAAATGTACATACCCAACTTGGGTGTCACCTTGGACACTCCCCTCACCATGAAGTACTGAACAGAGCTCCCTGGCCACACTCAGCATATGCCCCAGAGTATTCATTGAAAGAACAGACACTCCACTATACCACAGAGGCATAGTCCAAAGATAAAAGCCATCACAAGGGAGAAAAAAACCCAACAAGTATCTAAAAAAATGCCTAAAAATAAACTCAGCAATTCAAGAAACAAGAATAAGGAAGATAACATGACACCACCAAAGGAATACAACACTTCAATACTAGAATATGAAAGTGAAGAGATTGAAGAAATGCCAGAAATGGAATCTTAAAAATTGATTGTAGGTTTACTTAGAAGTAATCAGAAGTAAACCTATGAATTACAGAAATCCATGTATGACATGAATGAAATTTTTTGCCATGAAACAGATATTAAAATAAACCAAAATGAAATATTGGAAATGAATAATTCAGTAAATCAAATGAAAATGTGGTGGAAAGCCTTAACAACAGATTTAGTGAGGAAAGAGAAACAATATCCAAATTAGAAGACAAACCTCTGGAAAACTTACAGTCAAACAAAAAAAATTAGAAAGCTAAAAAACAGTGTCAGAGATGTATGGGATACTATCAAATGACCCAATATAAAGGTCTTAGGAGTTCCTGAAGGTGTGGAAATAGAGAATGGATTAGAAGGCCTTTTTAGTGAAATAATTACAGAAAACTTCCCTGATTTGGAGAAAGAAAGGGACGTCAAAGTACAGGAAGCACAGAGAACTCCTAATAGACATGACCAGAAAAGATCCTCACCATGACACTCTCCACAGTAAAACATACAGAAAAGATTCTAAAATGTGCACAAGAAAAATGCCAAATTATTTTCAGAGTATCTCCAATTAAACTCACAGCTGACTTCTCATCAGAAACCATATAGGCTAGGAAAGAATGGTGAGATACATTCCAAGTGATAAGAGAAAAAAAAAAACTGTCAACCCAGAATACTGTACCCTGCAAAGCTCTCATTAATGAATGAAGGTGAAATAAAGACCTTCCATAATACACAGAATTTGAAAGAATTTGTCACTACCTGTCCAGCCCTACAAAGGATGCTCAAGGATGTGCTACACACAGAAACAGGGACATCACTATGAAAGAAGGTAAAGGCAGAAAATCGCACAGTAAAAGTACAAAGGAAATCCAAAGTAAAAAATAGGAATATTAATGGGAAAATGGCAGGGACAAGTCGTTACTTATCAATAGTCACCTTGAATGTAAATGGCCTCAACTCTCCAGTTAAAAGATACAAACTGGCCGGCACCATGGCTCAATAGGCTAATCCTCCACCTGCGGCACCAGCACACCAGGTTCTAGTCCCGTTCAGGGCACCAGATTCTGTCCTGGTTGCTCCTCTTTCAGTCCAGCTCTCTGCTGTGACCTGGGAAGGCAATGGAGGATGGCCCAAGTCCTTGGGCCCTGCACCCACATGGGAGACCAGGAGAAGCGCCTGGCTCCTGGCTTCAGATCAGCACGGTGCACCGGCCGCAGCGTGCCAGCTGAAGCGGCCTTTTGGGGAGGAACCAATGGAAAAGGAAGACCTTTCTCTCTGTCTTTCTCTCTCTCACTATCCACTCTGCCTGTCAGGAAAAAAAAAGATACAAACTGGCTGAATGGACTAAACAATAAAATCCATCTATTTGCTGCCTACAAGAAACACATTTCACCAACAAAGATATATGAAGACTGAAAGTGAAAATACAGAAAAAGATAGTCTATGCTAACAGAAACCAAAAAAAGAGCTGGTGTAGACATCCTAACATCAGACAAAATAGACTTGAACACAAAAATGGTTAAAAGAAACAAAGAAGGGTACTATGTAATGATTAAGAAATCAGTACAAAAGATGTGACTATAATAAATGTATATGCACCTAATTACAGGACACCTGGCTATTTAATAAAAATGTCAATGGATCTGAAGGGAGACATAGACTCCCAAACAATAGTAATGAAGGACTTCAATACCCCACTTTCAGCAATAGACAGATCAATCAGTCAGAAAATCAGCAAGGAAACAACAGAGTTAATTGACGTATAGACCAAATGAATCTAATGGAAATCTACAGAACTTTTCATCCTACGTTGCAGAATACACAGTCTTCTCATCAGTGCATGGAGTGTTCTCTAGGATAGACCACATACTAGACCATAAAAAAATGAAATCCTGTCATTTGTAACAAAATGGAAGAAACTGGAAAAAATCTTACTTAGTGAATTAAGCCAGGACATATACCATATGCTCTCCCTGATCTATAGTAACTAATAGAGTACATAAAAGATAATTTAAAGAAATGAAACTGACTCTTGGAGGTGCAATGACTTTGAACAGCCCTTGCTCAACTGTTGAGGAACAGGTTTTTTCATACTATTTGTTGAACCCTTTACTTAGTTAAAACTTTGTATTCCATATTATTTGGAATTTATTCTGAAGGAGTGGAAAGTTTAATAAAGAAATTTTAAGCCAAAAAAATAAGATCAGTCCCATTCACAATAGCTAGAAAAAATATAAATACCTTAGGATAAATTTAACCAAGGATGTGAAATATCTCTACAATAAAAACTGTAAAACATTGGAGCCTGTGCTGTGGTGTAATGGGTAAACCCACCACCTGCAGTGTCAGCATCCAACAAGGGCATTGGTTAAAGTCACAGATGTTCAGCTTCCCATCCAGCGCTCTCATAAAAGCCTGGGAGAGCAACAGAAGATGGCCCAAGTCCTTGGGCCCCTGCACTCAAGTGGGAGATCCAGAGGAAGCACTTGGCTCCTGACTTCAGATTGGCCCATCTCTGGCCATTGTGGTCATTTAGGGAGTGAACCAGAGGTTGGAAGACTTCTCCCTCTTTCTCTGCCTCTCTGTAACTCTGCTTTTCAGATAAAATAAATAAACCTTTAAAAAAATTACAAAACAATAGTAAAAGAAATAGAAGAATACATAAAAATGGAAAAAAATCTTCCATGTTCATGGATTGGAAGAATTAATATTATCTAAATGTTCATATGACCCAAAGCAATTTGAAGATTCAATGTGATTACAATCAAAATTCCAAGGACATGCTTCACAGGAATGGAAAAAAAAATCCTAAAATCCCGATTCACCAAATAATTCCACCCAATAAAAATAAAGCCAGAAGCATCACAATACCAGATTTCAAGAGTTACTACAGGGATGTTATAATCAAAACAGCCTGGTACTGGCAAAAAAGTAATCATGTGGACCAATGGAACAGAATAGAAATCCCAGAAATTAACCCACACATCTATATCCAACTAATCTTGGAGGAATGGAGTAAAATCATTCCCTGGTGAAAGGGCAGTCTCTTCAACAAATGTTGTTTCAAGCATGCAGAAGTTTAGAGCTAAAAACTGACAATAGATCAAGATCTAAACTTGAGACCTGAATCCATCAAATAACTAAAGGAAAACACAGGTGGAACACCCCAAGACATTTTCCCAGACAAAGGCTTCTTTGATAAGGCCCCAGAAGCATAGGCAATAAAAGGAAAAATAGACAATAGACAATAGACAATAGAGATTACATCAAGCTAAGAAGCTTCTACACAGTAAAGGAAACAATTAACAAAATGTAGAGGCAACCAAGAGAAAGAGATTAAATATTGGCAAACCATGCATATGGTAAAGGATTACTATCTAGAATATATAAGGAGCTCAAGAAACTCAACAAGAAAACAAATAATACATTTAATAAATGGGAATAGAATACGAACATTAATTTTTCAAAAGGTGAAATATAAACGGGCAAAAGCCACACTGAAAAATGCTCAGGTTCACTAGCCATCAGGGAAATGCAAACAAAGCCACAATAAAGTATCGCCTCACTCTAGTTAGAATGCTGCTATCCAAAAATTTTAAAAAATAACAAATGCTGTACATTCCTATGGACTTACTTCTACGGGTACAGTTTAAAAACTTTCCATGGGACTCCAAAACCCCTTAAGCTGGGTGGTAAAAATACCATCTGAAGTGTTAAAGTGATAATATGGATAGATTAAGTGTCTGGTAATAATAATAGAATTAAAAAGGTGAGAATGCTGCAACATGGGAAGCAGTCCACACAGCAGACTCATAGAATGACAATCACTTTAAGTAGCACTCTGACCTCAGAATCAGCAGTTAAGGCATGCCGGTCTGGCTGAAAAGCCCATGAGAGCATTTCAGGCATGGAAAGCCAAGACACTGTGGCAAAAAAATGTCCTATATGAAGGACCTCAGTTGGTGAGACCCCAGTGGAAACAAGTGGTCATCAAAGAAGGAGGTATTTTTCTCTGAAGGGAGGAGAGAACTTTCACTTTGCTTATGGCCTTGTCTAAATACTGACATAGTTTGTGGATTCAAAAAGCTTCCATAGGCTAGGCAGCTAATGTCAAGAGCCTCAGATGATCACTGATGCCATACATAAGAGTGTTAATTGCTAAATTAACAACAAGAGTCACTGTGCACTAACTTCCCATGCAGGACATCTTTCCTCAAAGAGTTGTATTATAATTATGTCTAAGTGTTCACAAAAGATGTATCATTCTTGGGGGCTTCTTTAAAGTTAATTTTCTAAAAAAATGTAGACGTGAAATTTTCTTCAAGATGCAATGACTTTGAACAGCCTTTGTCTTGACTGTTGAGGAACAGTGTTTTCTTCATGCAAATTGTTGAATTCTTTACTTAGTATAGAATTGGTCTTCTGTGTATAAAGTTAACAGAAAATGGATCTTAGTGGAGAATGGGTCTGGGAATGGGAGAGAGAGGAGGAGGAGGGGTGGGAGTGTGGGTCGGAGGGCAGGCATGGTGAGAAAAATCACTATATTACTAAAATTGTACTTATGAAATGCATGAAGTTTATATTCCTTAAATAAAGGGTTTCTTTGGGAAAAAATAGCAAATGCTGGAGAGGGTGGAGAAGAAGTATCCTAACACATTGTTGGTAGGAATGCAAATCAGTACAACCGTTATGCAAAACAGTATGGAGATTACTCAGAAAATTAAAACTACATCTACCACACGACCCAGCTCCCCACTCCTGGGAACATATCCAAAGAAAACAAAATCAATAAATGTTCCAAGAGATATTCCAAAAGATTTTCCCTGGAAAGTGACATCTGAGTCTAAGATTTATATTGCAATGAAAAGGACCTGGAATTTTCATGAGCACAAAATTGGAAGACTAATACCACCTAATTGCTAGACTTTATTATAATGGCAGAAACCGAACGAAAAGTACCAGAACACACTATACATATATCTGGACAGCTGATTTTTTTACAATTCAAAGACAATTCAGTAAGGAAATTATAGTCTTTTCATTCAATTGTTCTGGAACACATGCATAGTCACATGGAAAACTTTTATCTCAATTCATAATTCACATAACATATGACATTAAATAATTGACCATATGGAAAACCAAAAATTAAATTTTTGGAAGAAAACACCAGAAACATCCTTTGCAACCTTGGCTTAGGAAATGATTTCTTAGATACAACAGCAAAAAATGATCATAAGAGAAACTGACAAATTGGACTGCATCAAAATTAAAAACTTATGAACTTTGAAAAAAACACTTTTAGGAGAAGGAAAACATCAACAACAGATTGAGAAAATCCACTTGCAATTCACAAATATGAAAGGACTTATTCCCAGGATATAGAAAGAACTCTCAAATCTCAATAATAATTCAATGTTTAAAAGATTTGAACATACATTTAACTAAAGATGATACACACTTGACAAACACAACCCAGGGTAAGCAACTTAAAACTACAACAAAAAATACCCCAAACACTTATTAGAATGGGTAAAATTTATAGGAATAATTCAAATCAAGTTTTGGCAAGGCTGAGGAACAATAGTAACTCCTACACACTGCTGGTAGAAATGTAAAATGATATGGATAACTATGGTTAACAGTTTGGCACTTTCTCAAAAAGTTAAACATATGATCAAGTTCACTTCAAGAGAAACAAAAGCCTACATTTACACAAAGATTTTTGCAGAAATTTTTATAGTAGTTTTATTTGTTATGGCCAGAATGTGAGGATTGTGCAGAAGTACACCAATTGGTAGGTGGATGAACAGATGCTGTATAACCATTTAGTGGAAAAATGCTGGAAATAAAAATAATGACATATATAGAAAGTATATTACATATATAATACATATATATATGATAAATCATGGATGAGTTTTAAAGCAATTATGCTGTGTAAACAAAGTTGGACAATAAAGCATACATACTTTGTGATTCCATTTATATAAAATTCCAGAAAATGCAAAATCAATATACAATGACAGCAAACTGATCAATGACATGTGGAAGACAGCAATACTAGAGGGAGCAAGCAAGCTTTTGGAGTGATGAGTATGTTCAATTTGATTGTGCTGATAGTTTCACCAGTTAACACATATGTCAAATTGTGTTATATTATACACTGTACATAGGTGTAGTTTATTATATGTAAATTGTACCTCAATAAAGCTATTTACAATATAAGGAAAGAGAAGAAAGTGAAATTGCGTATGATATGTTAATTATAGTAACATTACTCTGCTGGACACATCTTTAGGCATAGCAAGAGTAGCACTATTATTAGGGGTTTTGCGAATCACTGTTTCATCCAATAATATTCCAGGCATCAGAGCTAGAAATGGAGGTTAATTATTCTACTTCTTTTTAAAGAGACGGAGCAAAAGATACTAAAAAATTTTCACCTCAAAAGGAAGTCAGCATCATGATGATGAATTGTCTTCAGAGTCTAATGCCAGAGCCCTCATTTTTAATCTCTGAATTATTGAAATTACTCTTCCCAAACCATCTTCATTCCCACATTCTAGATAACTTTTTATTTTGTTTTTTTTTAAGATTATTTATTTTATTTGAAAGCCAGTCACTGAGAGAGAGGGACAGCGAGGGAGATCTTCCATATACTGGTTCATTGCCCAAATAACCGCCACAGCCTGAGCTGGGGTAGACTGGAGCCAGGAGCCAGAAGCTTCTTCTGGGTATCCCACATGGCACTTGGGCCATTTTCTGCTGCTTTCCTAGGCACATTAGCAGGGAACTGGATTGGAAGTGGAGCAGCTGGGTCTCAAACTGGTGCCCAAATAGGATGCCAGCACTGTGGTATAGCAGGTTGAGCAGCCACCTTTAGGCCCTCTAGATAACTTGTTAACACTTTGGTGAATGTTGTTACAGGATATTACCCAACTGAATACAAAATACATCTGCCTTCCCATTCACACTGATCTATGAGTATATGAAGCACATGGGATACACACAGAAACAAAAGAAAGCTTGTGCCCTCACAGACCTTTCATTCTCAAGGAAAAGACAGAGGAAACAAATGAATGACTATCTTGCTGTGTATTTTAGATTTTAGATAGTGTTTCGGAAGAGTTCTCGCTGACAAGTCCTATTTTTGCAAAGACCTAAATGAAGCAAGAGAGTGAGCCATATGAACATTTGGGGACAGTATTTCAGGCACAGGAGAGGAGTACAAAAGGCCCCAAGCCAGGAGCATGTTCAGCCTATCTTGGTAATCACAAAGATGTCAATGTGCCTCAGAGTGAATTAAGGGTGAGTGTTGGGAGAAAACATTGAAGAAGTAACTAATTCAAGTACATGTGGGGGCCAGCACCGCGGCTCACTCGGCTAATCCTCCACCTGTGGCGCCGGCACACCAGGTTCTAGGTCCGGTTGGGGTGCCGGATTCTGTCCTGGCTGCTCCTCTTCCAGTCTAGCTCTCTGTTGTGGCCCGGGAAGGCAGTGAAGGATGGCCCAAGTGCTTGGGCCCTGCACCCCCGTGGGAGACCAGGAGGAAGCACCTGGCTCCCGGCTTCAGATTGGCGCAGCGCCGGCCGTAGAGCACTGGCCATAGCGGCCATTTGGAGGGTGAACCAATGGAAGGAGGACCTTTCTCTCTCTCTCTCTCTCTCTCTCTCTCTCTCACTGTCTAATTCTGCCTGTCAAAAAGAAAAAAGAAAGAAAGAAAGAACATGTGGGAACTCTAGATGCCAAGGGGTTTTTTTTTTTCTTTATTTATTTATTTTCATCTTCTTGAAAGAGAATGAGAGAGAGAGAGATACTATCCACTGGTTCCTTCCCCAAAAGGCCACACCAGCCAGGGGTCTGGCCCAGGCTGAAGCCAGGATCCAGGTACTGCATCTGGGTCTCCCTCTGGGTGGCAGTATCCCAAGCTCTTAAGCCATCATTAGGTACCTCCCAGGATCCATTACTAGGAAGCTGGATCAGAAGCACAGTAGCCAGGATTCAACCAGCATTCTGATATGGGCTGTGGATATCCGGTTATGCCACAATACCAGCTCCTCAATATGAACATTTTAAACACAGGAATGGTAAGAACTGATTTTAAAAGACAACTTAGGTTTTAGTGTTGAATAGAATGCAAGGATACCAAGAACAGGTAACTGTACTAGTCCAATGGTGATGTGAAGGGCTGGATTCAGGATATATTTTGCAAGGTGGATCCTACAGGATTTAGAGATAGACTGAATATTAAGTATCAGGGTGAAGAGAGTGGAGAATAATGCTAAGTGAAAAATGGTGCACTTTACTAAGCTAAGTAATAGCACAGGGAAACAAGTTAAGATGACGACATTTGTTTAAGATTTTTTTTAAAGATTTATTTATTTATTTGAAAGTCAGAGTTACAGAGAGAGAGAAGGAGAGGCAGAGAGAGAGGTCTTCAATCCACTGGTTCATTCCCCAGATGACCCCAACGGCCAGAGCTGTGCTGATCCGAAGCCAGGAGCCAGGAGCTTCTTCCAGGTCTCCCACATGGCTGCAGGGTGCCAAGGACTTGGGCCATCTTCCACAGCTTTCCCAGGCCATAGCAGAGAGCTGGATCGGAAACGGAACAGCTGGGACTCGAACTGGCGACCATATGAGATGCCGGCACTGCAGGCAACAGCTGTACCCCCTAAGCCACAGCACTAGCCCCAAAATTTGTTTAAGATTTTACTGTTCATTAATCCTCTTGTGAAAAGTAAACACAATCACTGCAGAATCCTTATTCCCTCTGCATTTTGCCAATACCATTCCTTGACCTTGTAGTCACCCTAACTTTCTTCATTCCATTCCTGTATAATTTTGGTTGTTTGCTTGAGCTCTTTTTCTTCTCATATAGGCCATGTCTTGCAATTCCACTTAGGGATTCATTCATTTGCACTATTCAAGAAATTATAAATTATGCCAAAGCCACCTCCAAGATATATGGGTCCTGTGGTCTTGTACATTTCAGCTATTATTTTCCCCCAAATTTCTATCATAGGTACTGTGGCCTTCCAAGGTCAAAGGAGATGGATGGCAATTTGTTACCTCCGAAGTCGACAGTTGGTCATGAACTTCCTAGTATGGATAGTTACTATTTAGTTCACAATGCAGTTGATCCTTAGGCAGTTAGAAAAGAAAGGAGCTGAACTGGATTTTTTTATATACGTATGCATACAACTATACACATACACATCCAAAAATATTCAAGTGTACATACAATTAAATACACTCATATGTATATCAACATATATTTACATATATATTGAGAGAGATGTTTTAAAAGATATGCAGATCTCTGTCCTTGCTCTTCATAAAGTTTCAGAAAGTTTTCACATCAAGTAAATATAAATAAATATTCTTTTTCATGTCCTCATGATATTCCATAGCATAAGTAAGCAATAATTTAAGCATTTCCAAATTGATCAGCATTTGTTTACTATTTTTTTCTGCTAATACAATTCTTCAATGTGTATATTTCTACATGCATCCTAACTTTGGAGGATACCTTGTATGGCTTTCATAATAATTTAGTTGAAACTTTTCATTATTATTCACAATTATCTTGAGAGAAATAACTTTTCATTGTTTTCCTAATATCAACTGAAAAAACAAGATATCTGGCTATATCACAGTCCAACCAGGACAAGGCGACCACTCTGGGTCTTTCAAATAATACGAATTTAATACTTACCTTTCTCAGGCAGAAGTTTTAAGATAGGCAAGCCAAACAGGAAAAAACAGAAGGTGAGGCAATTTAGAGATCGGAAATGACAGGAAGCTATGTTAACCACTAAGAAGTAATGCCAATGGATAAGAGCTATTCCTAAGAGCCCAAGACTGGGACCGCACTGAATGACCTAGAACCAAGGGTGGAGCTGGCACCATAGAGGAGGAGACCATTTTATGAGAGATGAGGTCAAGCAGGTGCTAGAGGAAGCTGAGAGAAGGGGAGAAATATTCTATCTTCTTCCCTCCTCACACTCTCCAATATTCCAGTGCCTCAGATTTGCCTAACCTACTAAAAAAAGAAAAAGAAAAAACAAAGGAAAAAGCTTCTAGGAAAGACAACTTGTTTGTAATACACAATGGAACAAGGAAATGAGTTGTAGAGCAAACAAATAATTGATCAGGGCACAGATCAAGTCAAATATACCAGTTGACAGATAATTGTACCCAAAAGTGGAAAATGGAGAATTCATCAAACTTGTTGATAACTTGATTAGTTCTTGTTTCATGTTTACAAGTCAGTATGGGGGCACTTCAAAAAGTTCATAGGAAATTGATTTTTTAAAGTTTCTTTTATTTACTTGAAAGGCAGAGTTAGAGAGAGAGGTAGAGCCAGAGGGAGAGAGAGGTCTTCTATCTGCTGGTTCACTCTCCAAATGTCCACAATAGCCAGAGCTGAGCTTATACAAAGCCAAGAGCAAGGAGCTTCTTCCAGGTCTCCCACACAGGTGCAGGGGCCCAAGGACTTGGGCCATCTTCTACTGCTTTCCCAGGTCATAGCAGAGAGCTGGGTCAGAAGTGGAGAAGCCAGAACTCGAATTGGCACCCATATGGGACACCAGTGCTGCAGGCCAGAGCTTTAACCCATCATGCCACCCCAGGAAGTGTTTTTTGTTTTGGTTTGTTTTTTTTTTAATTTTTTAGAAAGCTTTTATTTAATAAGTATAAATTTCATAGTATAGCTTTTGGATTATAGTGTTTCTCCCCCCCCCCATACCCACACTCCCATCCCACCTCCTACTCCCTCTCCCATCCCATTCTTCATTAAGATACATTTTTAATTATCTTTATATACATAAGATCAACTCTAAACTAAGTAAAGATTTCAACAGTTCCACAGAGACACACAAAGTATAAAGTACTGTTTGAAGACTAATTTTACCATTAATTCTCATAGTACAACACATTAAGGACAGAAGTCCTACATGGGGAACAGGTGCACAGTGACTCCTGTTGCTAATTTAACAACTGACACTCTTATTTATGACATCAATGATCACCTGTGGCTCTTGTCATGAGCTTCCAAGGCAATAGAAGCCTTTTGAGTCCACGAACTCTGACATTATTTAGACAGGGCCATAATCAAGCGGACGTTCTCTCCTCCCTTCAAGGAAAGGTACCTCCATCTTTGATGGCCCCTTCCTCAGGAAATGGTTTTAAAAGATACGTTTATTTTGGTGCAAATTTTTTCAAACCCATGCATAGTTTTTTCGTAAAATGTGTTTCCATGACTTTTTAAAGACCCTTCACATTTCACTTAATGATTTGATTTCTGAGATGCCTGATACCAAGAAGACAGTTTTCTAGAAAGTCAACATAGACATTCCAATATTGGCCAGTTCTAACAATTATAGATGAAGAAATAGACATTAGAATCATTAGTGCAAAAATAGAAACAGAAAATAAAGAATAGAAATTATTAAAGGATAATGTTTCATTAGATAAAAAAAATACTTTCCTCACACTCCAGAAGCACAAGCATTCAAAGCCAAAATTGACAAATGAGATTGCATCAAGCAGAAAAGTTTCTGTGTTGCAAAAGAAACATTCAGCAAAGTAAAGAGACAATGGACAGAATGGAAGAGCAACTTATAAAGGATTATTTTCCAGAATCTATAAAGAGCTCAAGAAACTCAACAACAACAAAACAAGCAATCCAGTTAAGAAATGGGCAAAGGACTCAAACAAGTATTTTTCAAAAAAGGAAATTCAAATGACCAACAGACACATGAAAAAATTCTCAGGATCACTAGCCATCAAGGAAATGCAAATCAAAACAGCGATGAGGTTTTACCTCACCCATTAGAATGGCTTTCATACAGAAATTAACAAACAACAAATGCTGGTGAGGATGTAAGGAAAAGGGTACCCTAATCCACTATTGGTGGGAATATAAACTAGTGCAGCCACTGTGGAAGATAGTATGGAGATACCTCAGAAATCTGAATATAGACCTACAATATGACCCAGCCATCCCACTCCTGGGAATTTACCCAAAGGAAATTAAATCAGCATATGAAACAATGATCTGTACCCCCATGTTTAGTACAGCTCAATTCACAAAAGCTGAGGTATGGAATCAACCCAGATGTCCATCAACCGAACACTGGATAAAGAAATTATGGTGCAAATATACACTATGGAATACTACACAGTGGTAACAAAAAAATGAAATCTTGTCATTTGCAACAAAATGGATGCAACTGCAAACCATCATATTTAGTGAAATAAGGCAGTCCCAAAAAGACTAATACCATATGTTCTCTCTGATCTGTGGTACCTAATACAGTACCTAAAAAGTAATCAATAGGAGTGAAATTTAAACTTTGTGAAGTGATGATTTTGAACAGCCCTTGTCTTGATTTTTGAGGATAAATGTTTTTTGTTTTTGCTTTTTCTTCATACTATTTGTTGAACTCTCTTAGTGTAGAGTTAATCTTATGAGTATAAAGTTAACTGAAAATAGTTCTTTGTAAAAAATAAGAATAGGAATGGGAGAGGGAGGAGGAAGATAGGTAGGAGTATAGGTGGAAGGGAGGTAGGGTAGGAAGCATCACTATGTTCCTAAATTTGTATAATATGAAATGCATGAAGTCCGTATTCCTTAAATAAAATTTTAAAAAAGAAAATTAGCCTTTTTAACACCATGACTTAGAATTCTGAAGCCTTGGCCGGTGCTGTGGCTTAACAGGCTAATCCTCTGCCTTGCGGCACTGGCACACTGGGTTCTAGTGCCGGTTGGGGCGCCGGATTCTATCCTGGTTGCCCCTCTTCCAGACCAGCTCTCTACTATGGCCCAAGAAGGCAGTGGAGGATGGCCCAAGTCTTTGGGCCCTGCACCAGCATGGGAGACCAGGAGAAGCACCTGGCTCCTGGCTTTGGATCAGCGTGAAGCGCCGACAGCAGCGGCCATTGGAGGGTGAACCAATGGCAAAAAGGAAGACCTTTCTCTCTGTCTCTCTCTCACTATCCACTCTGCCTATCAAAAAAAATAATAATAATAATTCTGAAGCCTTCCCATCTTTGAGAAAATTGATTTCTATTTAAAAAAATATTCTTGGGGCCAGCGTGGTGGTGTAGCAGGTAAAGCCACCACCTGCAGTACTAAACATGGGGGTACAGATCATTGTTTCATATGCTGACTTAATTTCCTTTGGGAACAGCATCCCATATGGGAGCCAGTTCAAGTCCCAGCTGCTCCACTTCAAATCCAACTCTCTGCTATGGCCTAGGAAGGCAGCAGCAGATGTCTCAAGTCCTTGGACCCCTTCACCCTCATGGGAGACCCAGAAGAATCTCTTGGCTACTGGTTTCTGATCAGCTGTTGCAGCCACCTGGGAAGTGAATCAGCAGATGGAAGACCTTTCTCTCTGTCTCTCCCTCTCACTGTCTGTAACTCTACCTCTCAAATAAATAAATAAACCTTTAAAAAAGTAAAAATCAAAATTTAAATTTAAAAAAATTCCTGGTTAGATCCTTCTGGAGAATTACTCTGGAATTCAAATTACTAGTTTCCCAAATATAAACAAACATAACCTCCCTAAAAGGGATGATTGTGACTGATTTGGGAAGGAAAATTCCCAAGGCCTTAGTTTACATTGGCTTATCTAATGTGTTTGTACTTGCCAAGGCCGCTTGACACACATCTTATTTTGTCTGAAGAATACTTCCGATAGTCAGCTCACCAGTATTTATTATAGGTCATTAAGATGGCTATAAACTTGCCTGAACAGTATCTTATTTTCTTGGTTCCATGACTTCAATAGCCTACTCACCAGACAACTCATTTTTATCCCCATAGCCTCCAATTTGTAATGTTGTTGAATGACAGAAAAACCTTCTCTGACAACAATAAGCACAACTTCGGACCAGAATTCCTCATACTTTTTTTTTTATGTTAGCTAGAAGACTGAATTTTTTCTTTACTATGTGAACAAATACTCCACTGTGTAGAAACTGATGGAGGTTCCACCTATAAGTGTTGAAGGAATTACCTAGCTCCAACTTTTATCCAGCAAGAACCTGTTTCAAGAGAGGCAAACCACATGCTTCATCAGACCTCTCCTTGCTATTTAGGTATCAACAATAAGACACTCAATGGAAAGGCCCCATAGCAGTGAATCTCAAATTCTTGTCCACAAACCTGTACAGAATCAGTACTCTCATAACCACAAAGGGAACTCTTTCAAAAAGAATAAAACAAAACTGGAATGTTGGGCCCTGCTCTATTCACTCAGCCAGAAGTTACTCACTTACTAGGGCTGGGTGGGGCTCAATAATTTGTGTTTCATAAAACATTCATGTTTCTGACAATCAGCCAAATTTGGAAATGATATTCTAGAGTATTTCATTCAGTAAGTGGATTATTTTGGCTTATTTTAAAGACATTACTAGTATCAATAGAAAGGTAAAATCCCACATAAAAATTTCTTAAGACTGTATCTAAACTGTCATAGCCAAGAGGAGCTTAAGGAGATATGATGACTAAATGATAACATGTATATAGTAATATGGTATTCTAACTGAGATCCTGGAACAGAAAAGGTACATTGGGAAATCAGATTAAAGTATGGACTTTCTTTTTTTTAGTGTTAAAGAATGCATGTTTATTTGTTATCAAAATTAAAATGTGAAATCAGAGCTCATTTTCATTTTTCCACTCAGCAATGGGAGACCAGGTGCAGTGTGCATGTCAAAGAGAAGTTAGGTTCTAAGAAAATTGTATGATTCTGATATACAATGTTACTCTCTCATGTGAATTTCTTAGTTGCTGAGGTGTGACATTCAATAAAGAGTTTCCCCACATTCATTACACTTTTACATTGTTTTCTATGTGTCTTGCTAATGCTTTCATAGGGTTTTCCCTCCATATCAGTTCTCTGGTATATGGTGATAGCTGGTCTATGATAATGAATTTTTCTATATTTATATGCTTTTGCATCTCTGATTTCCTTAAAATATGCTGAAGAGCAATTGCTGAGAAAGAATTTTTCAGTCATTGCAGTGAATATTTGCTTTTCATTTCTGTGGATTTGACGTCCATTGCAGTATAACACTTGGCAAAATATTGCATTCAAAAATTTATTTCATGTGTTAATTTTTTGAGACTCTGTAAGGCTTGAGTTATGTGAAAATACACTTTCACACTCACTAGATTCATATGGTTTCTCCACTGTGTGAAGTTTCTGATGTCTAATCAGTGCTAACTCTCTGTTGTGTAATGAATGCTGACCTTTGCAAAAAGGTTTTTCCACATTTATTATACTCATAAGGTTTCTCACTTGTGTGAGTTCTATGATGCTTTAAGGGATTGGACTTTGAACTGAAGGCTTTTCCACACACACTGCATTCCTAAGGTTTCTTCCCCATGTGAACTCGCTGATGTGCAATGAGAGATGACCTCTATAAAAAGGCTTTTCCACACTCACAACATACATGAGGTTTCTGCCTTGGGTAAATTCCTGGTGTGTAATGAGTTCTGACCTTTGGGTAAAGGCTTTTCCACACTCACCACATTTATGAGTTTTCGATCTTGTGTGAATTCTCTGTTGCATTATGAGTTGTGCAGTATGGACTTTCTTTTATACTAATGTATCAATATTGGCTCATTAATTGCGAAAAATGTAGCAAAATGACTTAAGATGTTAATAACAGAGGACACTGGGTTTGGGAAAGGGGAACACACTGTACCATATTGCAATTTTTCTGTAAATCTAAAATTGTCTAAAATAAAAAATGTTACTTTAAAAAACACAACTATATGAATATAAACATATACATTGTCAAGGTATAAATCACCATTATTTATTTTGAATTATCAAAAACTTACAAGAGATATGAGACTATTGCACAAATGAGAAAACTAAAAATTAGAGAACTTTTCTAAATACTTACTTCTTTATTTAATTTGGAAATTCGAGTGACAAGGAGAGAGAAAAAAAATTTTTAAGATTTATTTATTTGAAAGAATTATAGAGAAAGAGAGAGAGAATATCTTCATCTGCTGGTTCAAGTCCCAAATGGCTGCAATGGCCAGAGCTGGGCCGGTCTGAAGACAGAAGCCAGAAGTGGGGCTGGCACTGTGGCACAGCGGGTAAAGCCGCCACCTGCAGTGCCAGCATCCCCTGTGGGTGCCAGTTCAAGTCCCAGCTGCACCACTTCCAATCCAACACTCTGCTATGGCCTGGAAAAGCAGTACAAGATAGTCTAAGTCCTTGTTCCCCTACACCCATGTTGTAGACCCAGAGGAAGCTCCTGGCTCCTGGCTTCAGATCCTGTGTGGGAGACTCAGAAGAAGCTCCTGGCTTCTGGCTTCAGATTGGCGCAGTTCCAGCCATTGTGGCAAATTGGGGAGTGAACCATCGGATGGAAGACCTCTCTCTCTCTCTCTCTCTCTCTCTCTCTGCCTCTCCTCTCTCTGTGTAACTCTGCCTTTCAAATAAATAAATAAATCATTTTAAAAAATAAACAAAATTGATACACCAATCCCTAACAAGAAAAAAAAATAGAGGGAGAAGACCTATATCAATAAAATCAGAGATGAAAAAGGAAATGTACAACAGATACCACAGAAATAAAAATAATCATCAGGACTTACTACAAAGCTGTATGCCAAAAAAATTGTGAAACCTAGAAGAAATGGATATATTTATGGACAAATACAATCTACCAAAACTGAGTCATGAAGACATAGAAAACCTAAGCAGACCAATAACCAAGGCAGAAGTTGAATCAGTAATAAAGGCCCTCCCAACAAAGAAAAGCCCAGGACCAGATGGCTTCACTGCTGAATTCTACCAGACATTTAAAGAAGAACTAATTCCAATTATCTTCAAGCTACTCAAAACAACTGAATGGAAAGGAATACTCCCCGAGTCCTTCAATGAGGACAGCGTCAATTTAATGCCTAAACAAGAAGAACACAGAACAAAGAAAGAGAACTATACAATATCCCTGAT
Organism: Lepus europaeus; assembly: GCF_033115175.1. Classification (NCBI taxonomy): domain Eukaryota; kingdom Metazoa; phylum Chordata; class Mammalia; order Lagomorpha; family Leporidae; genus Lepus; species Lepus europaeus. The sequence goes on from NC_084850.1 coordinate 56,148,715, forward strand.
GAACATAGACCCAAAAATCCTCAACAAAATATTAGCTAATCCAATACAGCAACACATCAGAAAGATCATTTACCTGGGCCAAGTGGGATTTATCCCCGGGATGCAGGGATGATTCAAAATATGCCCAGCAATCAATGTGACACAGCACATTAACAAACTAAAGAAAAAAACCACATGATCATCTAAACAGATGTAGAGAAAGTATTTGAAAAAGTACAATATCCTTTCATTATGAAAACCTTAAGAAAACTAGGTATAAAAGGAACAGTCCTCAACACAACCAAGGCAATATACAACAAACCCACAGTCAGCATCATATTGAATGAGAAAAAGTTGGAAGCATTTCCACTAAGATCTGGAAACAGACAATGATGCCCACTTTCACCATTGCTATTGAATATATTGAAAGTTTTAGCCAGAGCCAGGTAAGGAAAGAAATCAAAGGGATACAAATTGGAAAGGAGGAAGTCATATTATCCCTGTTTACAGATGACATGATTTAACCTATAGGGGCACCCATAGACTCCACTAAGAGCCTACTGGAACTCATACGAGAGCTTGGTAGAGTTGAAGAATAAAAAATTAACAAAAAAAATCAATAGCTTTTGTATACACAGACAATGCCATGGTTGAGAAAGAATTTGTAAGATCAGTCCCATTCACAATAGCTCCAAAAAATTAAATATCTTTCAATAAATTTAACCACAGAATAAAAGATCCCTACAATGAAAATCACAAAACATTAAAGAAATAGAAGTAGACACCAAAAAATGGAAACATCTTCCATGTTTATGGATTAGAAGAATTAATATCATTAAATGTTCATACTCCCAAAAGCAATTTTCATATTCAATGCAATCCCAGTCAACATATCAATGACATTTTTCTCAGACCTAGGAAAAAACAATGCTAAATTTCATATGGAAATAAAGAGATCCAGGGGGCCAGCGCTGAGGCACAGCGGGATAATGCCCTGGCCTGAAGCGCAGGCATTCCATATGGGCACCAGTTCTAGTCCCAGCTGCTCCTCTTCCAATCCAGCTCTCTGCTGGGCCTGGAAAAGCAGTAGAAGATTACCCAAGTATGGGAGACCTGAAAGAAGCTCCTGGCTCCTGGCTTCGGATTGGCACAGCTCCGGCCATTGCGGCCATCTGGAGAGTGAACCAACGGATGGAAGACCTTTCTCTATGTTTCTCCCTCTCACTGTCTGTAACTCTGGCTGTTAAATAAATAAATAAAATATTTTTAAAAAATAGAGACCCAGAATAGCTAAAGCAGTCTTAAAAACAACAAAAACAAAGCTGGAAGCATCATAATTCCAAATTTCAACACATACTACAGGGCAGTTACAGTTAAAAACAGCCTGGTATTGGCACAAAAATAGACAATGGAACAGAATAGAAACTCCAGTAATCAATCCACACATCTACAACCAATTAATATTTGACAAATGAGCTAAAATCAATCCCTGGAGAAAGGACAGTCTCTCAACAAATGTTGAGGGGAAAATTAGATCTCCATGAGCAGGAGTATGAAGCAAAACTCCTACCTTACATCTTCTACAAAAATCAACTCAAAATAGATCAAGGATCTAAATCTATGACCTAATACCACCAACTACTAGAGGAGAACGTTGGGGAAACTCTCCAAGACGTTGGTATAGGCAAAGACATCTTGAATATGACCCCAGAAGCACAGGCAATCAAAGCCAAAACTGACAAATGGGATTACATCAACCTGAAAAGCGTCTGCACTGCAAAAGCAACATTCAACAAAGTAAAGAGGCAACCAACAGAATGGGAGAAAAATATTTGCAAACTATGCAACTGATAAAGGATTAATATCCAGAATCTATAATGAACTAAAGAAACTCAACAACAACAAAACAAACAATCCAGTTAAGAAATGGGCACAGGATTTGAATAGGCATTTCTCAAAAGAAGAAATTCAAATGGCCCAGACACATGAAAGAATGCTCAGGATCACTAGCCATCATGGAAATGCAAATTAAAACCGCAATGAGGTTTCACCTCACCCCAGTCAGAATGGCTCTCATACAGAAACCAACAAACCAGAAATGCCAGTGAGGATGTAGGAAAAAATGGTACCATAATTTACTGTTGGCCATAATTCACTGTTGGTTTGAATATAAACTAGTACAGGCGTTGTGGAAAACAGTATGGAGATACCTCAGAAAGCTGAAAACATATACCATATGACCCAGCAATCCCACTCCTGGGAATTTACACAAAGGAAATGAAATCAGGATGTGAAAGAGTTATCTGTACCTCCATGTTTATTGCAGCACAATTCACAGTAGCTAAGATATGTAATCAGCCCACAACCCAGCAACTGATGACTGCATAAAGCAATTGTGGTGTATATATAGTATGGAATATTACTCAGCTGCGAAAAGTAATGAAATCCTGTCTTTCACAAGAAAATGGATGCAATTAGAAACCATTAGACCTAGTGAAATAAGCCAGTCCCCAAAAAACAAATACCATACATTTTCCCTGATCTGTGGGAACTAATGGAGTACCAAAAATGAAATGTACAGGAGTGAAATAGATATTTTGAAATTAGATGATTGTTATAGCCTTTTGTCTCTACTGTTGAAGAACAGTGATTTTTTTCTTCTTACCATTTGTTGAACTATATTTTGTGTAGGGTTAATCTTATGAGCATAAAGTAAACTGAAAGTAGATCATTGTAGAAATTAAGAATGGGAAGAAAAGAGGAAGGAGAAGGAAGTGTGGCAGTGAGTGAGGGAGAGAGGGTAGGGTGGGACATATTACTATGTTCCTAAATCTGTATATATGAAATACATTAAATTTGTTTACCTTAAATTTAAAAAAAAAATTTTAAAAGAAGAAACCAATCCAAAGTTTTTAAAGCAATTTTAAACATAAATGAGGTTGAAATAATGGTAAAGATTTCCAAATGAAATGCCTCTTGTCTTTTCTCTAGTATATGAAAAGTAAAGTTCTTTCCTGTTTTAATAGAATTAATATGTAAGTAGTAAATAGCAGAAATCAATAGTCCCTTTCAGTATTTTCTCTTTTTTTCTACTGTTTCAGTTTAAAACCCTTTCAATATTTATATCTCTTAATTGCTTAGCTGCTAAAAGCACAGTTAAGAAGGAGTCCAAGATGGCTGAATGGAGAAAATATGTGCTGATTATTTTTTTTTTTGACAGGCAGAGTGGATAGTGAGAGAGAGAGACAGAGAGAAAGGTCTTCCTTTTTGCCATTGGTTCACCCTCCAATGGCCTCTGCGGCCGGCACATCACGCTGATCCAAAGCCAGCAGCCAGGTGCTTCTCCTGGTCTCCCATGTGGGTGCAGGGCCCAAGGACTTGGGCCATCCTCCACTGCCTTCCGGGGCCATAGCAGAGAGCTGGCCTGGAAGAGGGGCAACCGGGATAGAATCCGGCACCCCGATCGGGACAAAGATATGGACATCTGCATATAGGAAGCACATAGAACCCCAAAGACATGATCAGATATCGTCACCACAGCACATCATATTCAAACTTTCAAAAGAAAAGGACAAAGGTTCCAAAACATGAAAGAGGGAAACACCAGATTACCTTTAAAGGATCTCCAATTAGATTTCCAGCAGGATTCTCACAAGAAACCCTACAGGCTTGGAAAGATTGGAGATGCAGTCCAACTCCTTAAAGAAAAACAACTGTCAGCTCATAATGCTGTACCAGGGGAACCTCTCATTCATAAATGAAAGTGAAATAACGACCTTCCAAAACAAAAATTGAAAGAATCTGTTACTACCCAGCCAGTCTTACAAATGATTCTTTATTTTTTATTTTTTATTTTTTTATTTTTGACAGGCAGAGTGGACAGTGAGAGAGAGGGAGACAGAGAGAAAGGTCTTCCTTTTTGCCGTTGGTTCACCCTCCAATGGCCAACGCGGCCAGCGTGCTGCGGCCGGCGCATCGCAATGATCCGAAGGCAGGAGCCAGGTGCTTCTCCTGGTTTTCCATGCAGGTGCAGGGCCCAAGGACTTAAGCCATCCTCCACTGCACTCCTGGGCCACAGCAGAGAGCTGACCTGGAAGAGGGGCAACCGGGACAGAATCTGGTGCCCCAACCGGGACTAGAACCCGGTGTGCCGGAGCAGCAAGGCAGAGGATTAGCCTATTGAGCCGTGGCACTGGCCACAAATGATTCTTAAGGGCCGGCACTGTGACGCCCTGGCCTGAAGTGACAGTATCCCATATGGGCACCGGTTCTAGTCCCATCTGCTCCTCTTCCAATCCAGCTCTCTGCTATGGCCTGGGAAAGCAGTAGGTGATGGCCCAACTCTTTGGTCCCCTGCACCCATGTGGGAGACCTGGAAGAAGCTCCTGGCTCCTAACTTCAGATTGTCCCAGCTCTGGCCATTGCAGCCAATTGGGGAGCGAACCTTCAGATGGAAGACCTCTCTCTCTCTCTGCCTCTCTCTCTGTGTAACTCTGACTTTCAAATAAATAAATAAATCTTTATAAATGATTCTTAAGAATGTACTACACACAGAAACAGAGAAAGATAACTAGCATCACAAAAAAATGTGAAGGTAGAAGACCTAATAATACCACAAAATAGATTAAAAAAAAACAACAATAGGAATATTTATGGGAAAATGGTAAGACCAAGTCATTACTTATCAATAACTTTGAATGTAAATGGACTAAACTCACCAATTAAAAGATATAGACTGGGTAAATGGATTAAAAAGCAAGACCCATATATATACTGTTATATATTTCTGTTACGCCATCACAGAGCACACTGAACACCGGAGTGAGGGAAAGAGTTTATTGGGGAAAACAGAGCAGACTGGAGGGAAGGGGCTAAGAGGGAAAAGGAGAGTAAGAGATAGAGAGGAGAGAGGGGAGTGAGAGAGGAGAGAAGTCTAGAGAGGGTGAGCTGGAGAGAAGAGAGAAGCCAAGAGAGCCAGAGTGATGAGCCAAGAGAGCCATGTGTTCAGGAACAGGTCCTTTTAAAACTTTGCCAGAGGGCGGGCAGGGAAGCAGGAGCAGCGAATCCCATTAGGATGGGGGTGTAGCTTGACAACAGCAGTTGGGCCATGTGGCCACTTGGCTTCCAGCAATGGCGGTAGGGGCTAGAGCTTGGGATGTAAATCAGGATGTAGATCGTGCCATAGATAAAACTGTGCCAGTTTCCTAACATATACCACCTAAAGAAACACACCTCACCAACAAAAATACACAAAGACTGAAAGTGATAGGATGGAAAATGATATTCCATACAATGGAAATAAAAAATAAACAAGAATAGCTATTTTAACATCAGACAAAATAAACTTTAAGATAAAAACTTTTAAAAGATACTAAGATCATTATGTAATAATCAACTCAATAGGAGGATGCGACTATAATAAACATATTTGCACCCATGCTAGAGCACCCAGCTATTTAAAGCAAGTGTTAATAGATCTAAAGGAAGACATATGCTCCCATAAAATAATAATGGAGACCTCAACACCCCACTTTCATCAATGGACGGATCAAGTAGGTGAAAAAAATAAACAACAGAGCTAACCTACATTATAGAGCAAATGGATTTAATTGATACCTACAGAACATTTCACCCTACAGTTATAGAATACACATTCTTTTCATCAGTGTATGGAACATTCTGTAGGATAGACCATATGTTAGGCCATAAAACAAGTCTAAACAAATTTTTAAAAACTGAAATCACACTATATATATTTTCTGACCACAATGGAATGAAGTTGGAAAATAACAACATAAGAAACTCTAGAAAATACTTTTTTTAAAAATGGAGACTGAACAACACACTCCTAAATGAATAATGAGTCATAGAAGAAATCAAAAGGGAAATCAAAAAAATCCCTTGAGACAAAAGAAGATGACAACATAACACTTCAAAAGTTAGGAATACAGCAAAAGCAATGTTAAGATGAAAATATATAGTAATTAGTGCCTATATAAAGAAATTGGAAAGATACCAAATGTATCTCAAGGATCTAGACAAATAAGAACAACCAATGTTCCTCAAGCGCATACACAAGTGATAAAACAGGGGTTGCTGTACTTACCACTTATTGAATTATTTATTTAGTGGAGGCTTAAGCCTGTGATTATAAAGTAAATTGAAAATATGTCATTGCAAAAGTTAAAAGAAAAATAAGAAAGGCAGAAGAAGGGAGGGTGGGAGAGAGGAAGGGAAGGAGGGTAGGGTGGGAAGAACTATTATGCTCTTAAATCTGTATATATAAATTAAATGAAATTTGTTCATCTTAAAAAATAAAAAATAAAAAAACAACACACAAAAATCAATAGCATTTGTATACACAAACAATGCCATGGCTGAGAAAGAACTTGTAAGACCAGTACCATTCACAATAGCTACAAAAAATGTTAAATACCTTGAAATAAATTTAACCAAGTATGTGAAAGAGCTCTACAATGAAATTATAAAACATCAAGGAAATAAATAGAAGAAGACACCTAAAAACTGAAAAATCTTCCATGTTCATGTACTGGAAGATTTACTATCAAAATGTCCATACTACCCAAAGCAATTGCAGATTCAAAGTGATCCTGTTAAAAATACCAAACATGTTCTCAGATCTGGAAAAAATGACTCTAAAATTCCAATGGAATCACAAGAGACCCTGAGTAACTAAAGCTATAGGTAAAGCTGCCACCTCCAACACCAGCATCTCATATGGGCACTGGTTTGAGTCCTGGCTCTCCACTTCCTATCCAGCTTCCTGCTAATGCTCCTGGGAAAGCAGTGGAAGATGCAAGTACTTGGGCCCCAGCACCCATGTGAAAGAACTAGAAGAAGCTCCTGGATCCTAACTTCAGCATGACCTGGCCGTGGCTGTTGTGGTCATTTGGGGAGTGAATCTAATGGATGGAAGATTCATATTCTCATATTCTCTCTCTCTCTCTCTCTCTCTCTCTCTCTCTCTCTCTCTCTCTCTTTCTCTTTCTCTCTATCTCTCTTACACACACACACACACACATCACTGCCTTTCAAATAAATAAATATTTTTTTAAAAATGGACAAAGGACATGAACAGGGATTTTTCAAACGTTGAAATACAAATGGCCAACAGAAATTAAAAAATGGTTAGGATCACTTGCAATCAAGGAAATGCAAATAAAAACCACAATGAGGGTTTCACCTCATCCACATTAGGATGGTTATCATCCAAAAAAAAACAAAACATAACAAACTCTGGTGAGGATGTGGAGTTAAAGGTGCCCTAATACACCTCTGGTAGGAATTTAAACTAGAACAGCCATTATGGAAGACAGTGCATAGAGTCCTCAGAAATCTGAAAATAGATCTACCATATAACCCAGCCATCCCATTCCTGGGAATTTATCCAAAGGAAATGAAATCAGGGTATGAAAGAGTTATTTGTACCCCCATGTTTATAACAGCTCAATTCTCAGTAGTTAAGTTTATGAAATCAACCCATGTGACCATCAACTGATGACTAGATAAAGAAAATGTGCTACATATACATGATGGAATACTACTCAGCCATAAAAAGAGTGAAATTTTGTCTTTTGCAACAAAACAAACACAACTGGAGACCATTATGCTTAGTGAAATAAGACAGTCCTCAAAAGACAAATACCATGTTTTCTCAGATATGTGGTAGTTAATAAAGAAGTGAAGCAGCAGATAGAAGATCTCTGTTTCTCCTTCTCTATGACTTTCAAACAACTTAATATTTTTTTAAAATTTTAAAGGATAAAAGGAAGGAGAGGAAATTGAGGGGAGGAAATATTTTTATCTTAGAATTGTATGAATGAAACATGAAATATGTTCTCTTCAAATTAATAAAAATTTTCAGAGATCAAACTTTTGAATAATTTTTTATTTAATCTCAAAATTAAATACTGTCGTATATGAAAGAGGTATAAAATAAAGTATTGCTTTATGTTGCCTATTAAGCCCAAATCTAACCTTTAACTCATTGGAAATAACCTATTCTGATTGTATTTTAGATAAAATTTTCTCCAACTGATCAATAAAAAAGCACAGTATGTAGATCATTTTGGCTACTTGTGAAGTATATAAAAGTCCCCAAAATCACTATGGAGATCATTTGATACCACCGTCATGAAGCTTGCCTCCTGTAAAAGATTCAAAGTTTTATTCTGTACTTAATGTCAAGCTGGCAGTTGCTCTGGGAAATTATCAACTGAAAACCAAAACCAGATTTACAAAACAGCTGGAAGAACACTGGGGGACAGGCAAAGGAAGCTAGAACGTCTGCTTTGATGTTGCATCTTTTAAGTGTATCTCATGGTGACCACAGACCTTACCACAGTGGATCTTAAACTACTGGGGGTCAAAGATCAGTAAAATTTCAAGAAGATATAGAGTTCTGGTACAAGTGAGTCACTTTTACAAATTTTTTCAAGCTAAGACATTCCCAGCTTTCCAATGGTTTCATTTAGAATTTTTCAGCTTTACAATGTGGAAAAGCAATTAACATAAGGAGAAACAATTTCACTTTCACTACAGCATCTCTCTCTCTCTCTCTCTCTCTCTGACCTTCAGATAAATTTTTTGAAAATTACATGAGATATTCAGCACTTTATTATAAAATAAGCTGCTTTGCAGTAGACGATTTTGTTCAACTGTAGGGTCCTACAATTGTTCTTACCATATTTAAGGTAGATGAGGCTAAACTATGGTGTTGGGTAGGTTAGGTGAATTAAGCTTTTTCTACTTAGTATGTGTGTGTAGAGATATAACCACATCATAAGTCAAGGTGCATTTGTATGGGAATTTACAAAATCAATCTCAAGTCATTTTACCACCCTCTAAAAGAGGATATTTTAATCACAGAAATGTAGGAATGAGAAAAAAAATGTGTGTCTGAAGACAAGATTATTTCACAAGATGTGACAACTGTCAATCACACCATTTGTTAAACTTGAAGTCTCTCCTCTCCAACACACTGTCAAGGTTTGCCTTCTGTCACTACTTGGGAACAGTGGCTTCCATGAGACATGTTGTTTAATTTGCCAAAGTGTACATTTTAGGAAATGGGAATAAAATTCTATGGAGATTGTCATATATGCATGTAGAAAATTCTTAGCTACAGGGAGATGGAAAAATAGTTCCTATTATTGCCAAGAACTATCTCAGTGCATTGTATTCATTATTTCATTTATAAATTGCAAAAGTTTATAAAATTAGAGCTAATTTGTCCTCCCTATTATGGCTGAAAAAACTGAGACACAGAGGTTAAGTAATTTGTGTAGCTTTACACAGCTGATAAAGGGCTAAGATAACATCTGGATGCCAAGAACCCAGGCCCTGCACTACGACCAAAATAGTATAAACTTGAGTCTGAATAGTTAACTTACCTTTCTTTGATGGATAAAAGACTATGAAAAAGGAAACATTAAACAATTTTGAGTGGATAGTGCTAGTCCAAGTTGGTTATATTTGGATTTTGACACCATCAAAGAGCATAAACTTTAACATCAACAGCGACCCTAAAAAGGGCTTCAAGGGAATCAAGACTAGACTAGTTGGCTGCCTTGTTTCTCTTTCAGCCCAGAAGAGAATACGTTTGATACAGATTAAGCCCTTATGGGGCCACAGCAAACATTTATTTCTCATTTTTAAAAAATTACATTTATTTTTGTATTTTATTTGAAAGAGAAAACAGAGAAAGTAAGAGTGAGGGTGAGAGTGAGAGAGCGAGTGCATACCCATCCACTGGTTCACTCTCCAAACGCCCTCAAAAGCTAGGGCTGGGCCAAGCCAAAACCAGGAGTCCAGAACATAATCCAAGTCTCCCACATGGGTGGCAGGGATCCAAGTATTTGAGTTATTACCTGCTACTGATGTGGGCAATGAACTCATTAATTTTATTTTACTTTGTTTTATTTTATTTTATTTTATTTTGTTTTTTGACAGGCAGAGTGGATAGTGAGAGAGAGACACAGAAAGGTCTTCCTTTGCCGTTGGTTCACCCTCCAATGGCCGCTGCGGCCGGTGTGCTGCGGCCGGCGCACCACGCTGATCCGAAGGCAGGAGCCAGGTGCTTCTCCTGGTCTCCCTTGCGGGTGCAGAGCCCAAACACTTGGGCTATCCTCCACTGCCTTCCCGGGCCACAGCAGAGAGCTGGCCTGGAAAAGGGGCCACCGGTACAGAATCCGGCACCCCGACCGGGACTAGAACCCGGTGTGCTGGCGCTGCAAGGAGGAGGATTACGTGCTACTGACGTGGGCAATGAACTCATTAATTTTAAAACCAGGCTCTTATCTCCCACAGAGATAGAACTATTCAGCAGAGACTTCTATATGTGTGCAAATAGAGACAGTTTATACAGCAGCGATGGAACAAACTATACCTTCACATCCAACTGTGGGCCGCCATGCACACAGAACTATACAAAAAGAGTGGGCCAAAAAGTTACCTACAGACTAGAGAGGAAAGGCAAACCAAATGTAGTACATTGGAGAAGGAAGGTCGGTCCAACAACAAACGTTGTCCAGGGTGAAAAAGGACCGCTAGCCCATCTCCCACTCCTTTTAGTTCTGCTGTGTGTGCAGGTCCCGGATATAGCAGGTGCATTATGAGAAGGCGGACTTTTTGATTGACAAGTAGGGGGAACTGGGGTGCCCTGGCTTGCGACAACCGGCTCCACAGACTTATTCAACAGCTTGCCTCAGGCCTGACTAGCAGCTTTCTTATCTGGCTCCCCAGACTTAACTAGCTGCTTGCCCATCCAGCCCACAGACCCAACAAGTTGCCTGCCTATTTATCCTACGTCACTACCTCACAGGATGCGCATTAACAAGAAGCTTGGATCAAAAGTAAAGCCGGACTCAAACGCATTCACTCTTACATGGGACATGGGCACCACAAGCAGTGTCTTAACGGTTGTTCCAAGTGCCCACCCCATGATCTCCCATTCCTCCTCCTTTACTTGGATCAGTAAATGAGCATCCACACTGTACAAGAAGAAAACTACTCACTCTGTACAACGTGAAGAAGTAAAAAAAAAAAAAATCTAGTCTCTGCTCATTACGGAATAAAGATGTAGAAAAGATACATTTTGATTTCCAAAGCTGGATCCTCATTTCCAGGGCGGCAAGATGGCGGAATAGGAAGGGAGCACATTCATAGTTCAGCAAGACACACAGGTTAATAAAAGTGGAGATACTGCAGGGTCAAGGAAGAGTAGGGGATGAAACAGCAGAGGAAACTCTTCCGGAACTAGTGATTCACAGTGGACCTGCGTGGAGAGCGTGGGAGCCCAAGTTCAGGACACCAGCGGCAGACTCAACACACCAGCGCTGGAATACGAGGTGAGCCAAACCTCAATAGCCCGAGACACCAGCGGGCAAGCAGAAAGAGGAGGCTAGAGGGAATGAGGCTTGAAACTCCATGGGGAAAAGTTCACCAGGCTAACTAGAAGAGAGAGAGGAAAAAAAAAAAAAGTGACCGATACGGACACGAGTTTCTCTCTCTCCACTCACCCCTCAAAGGCGAGCAAGACAAAGAGCAGGCGCCATTTTGGACATACGTCATAAGCAGGGCGACCTCAGCTCTGCACTGGCCCTGAGCCTAGCAGAAAAACCTGACTCTGAGGGGGAGGGGTGAAATAACAGGAGATTAGGATCTAACTTGGCAATCCAGTGGGACACTGCAGGAGAATTGGAGCCCACACCGAGGGCAGCAGAGATTCCCTGTGTGGTCCTTGGGAAAGAGCTTCCGATCTCTGGCTCCTGTGGGTATATCATTCGCCTGCTAACTACCTCCAATTACGTTCAGCTGTGCAGAATTACTTCCCTTTTGAATAAAAAAAAAGAAAGAAAGAAAGAAAGAAAGAAAGAAAGAAAGAAAGAAAGAAAGAAAGAAAGAAAGAAAGAGAGATTTACCACGCCTAACCTGGGAGTGTCATCTTTGACACACCCTCAACCCTGAGGAATCAAACACAGCTCTCAGTCCACACTCATCTCAAGCCTCTAAGGCTCCACTGAAAGCAGACAGTCCACTTAATATAGAGCTATAGTGTAACAAGAAGAAACACCACAGTGAAGAAACCAAATATCTCCAACATGCCAAACAACAAACCCAAAAACCGAGGTAACAAGAACAAGGAAGACACTATGACGCCCCCAAATGAAAAAGACACCCCAATTCAAGATTATGAAGATGATGAGATCGAAGAAATACAAGAAGCGGATCTCAAAAAATTGATAAGAACATTAAGAAGTTCTCAAAAACAAATTCTTGAACTACAGAAATCTTTAATGGACAAGATAGAAAATCTCTCTCGTGAAAATGAAATATTAAGGAGGAATCAAAAGGAAATGAAACAACTAGTAGAACATGAAACTGTGATAGTGACAAAAAACCACAATGAAATGAAGAGTTCAATAGATCAAATGACAAACACATTAGAGAGCCTTAAAAACAGAGTCAGTGAAACAGAAGAGAGAATATCGGACTTAGAAGACAGAGAACAGGAAAGGAAACAGGCAAACCAAAGAAAAGAAGAAGAAATTAGAAATCTAAAAAATATTGTCGGGAATCTACAGGATACTATTAAAAAATCTAATATTCGAGTTCTAGGAGTTCCTGAAGGCATGGAGAGGAAGAAAGGATTAGAAGGCATTTTCAGTGAGATACTAGCAGAAAATTTCCCAGGTTTGGAGAAGGACAGAGGCATCTTAGTACAGGAAGCTTATAGAACCCCTATAAACATGACCAAAAGAGATCCTCACCACGACACATTGTAATCAAACTCACCACAGTGAAACATAAAGAAAAGATTCTAAAAGGTGCAAGAGAGAAACCCCAGATTACTCTCAGAGGATCTCCAATTAGACTCACAGCAGACTTCTCATTAGAAACCCTACAAGCTAGAAGGGAATGGCGAGATATAGCCCAGGTACTAAGAGAGAAAAACTGCCAGCCCAGAATACTATATCCTGCAAAGCTCTCATTTGTGAATGAAGGTGAAATTAAGACTTTTCATAGCAAGCAGAAACTGAAAGAATTTGTTGCCACTCATCCTGCCCTGCAAAAGATGCTTAAAGATGTGTTACACACAGAAACACAGAAACATGGTCACCAATATGAAAGAAGGTAAAGGAAGGAAACCTCACAGCAAAAGATCACAGGAAGCTCAATTTCTCTTTGACATAGAATTAAACTCTGGTGCTCTGTTAAAGCAATGCGTTAAAGTAATCTAAAAACAAAAAGCAATTCAAATCAATTGGCAATCTACAAAAAGAGTTAAAGATTTTAAAAGCTATTATTAAAATTGCTATATTGGTCTATTATGCTATGTTATATGTGTGTACATATTGTATGTCCACATGGGGAAATTTTATTAAGAGTTTTACTTTAAATGGCTTATAGATAAGATTGCCCATAAATTTAAGCTGCTAAAATCAATCAAAGATACATTTTAATTTGTGTGACCTGAATCTGTGTATCATATGTTTTAAACTTGTTGGTAGAAAGAAACTAAAAACATTTTATATGGTTGTGCTTAAGTTTACTGGTTAAACAAACTACACCATGTTAGATATTTAAGAGGTGTTTTCAAATACATGATTCTTAAAATTTATAGAAGGCATTGGACCTTCTGGTAAATGTTTTCTTAAGTTGTTATCTAATGGTTGAAACGGTTTGCTAAGTATTCATGTAATATTGCTAATGTCAGCAAGCGATCTAGGACTTGCTCCCTCATTTTTCTATTCTAAGCCCAACTTGTTCTTTCATTTCTCTATTCTCTTCAAGGTAGGAAACTAATTCTATTATGAAGGAATCTGTAGGACGCACAATTTAATCTTTAGACCTTATAAAAGAGATGGCTAACATTTTTCTGTAATAGCATAGCCAAAATAAGAACTTAAATAATAATCTCATAGCTAGATTTCACTTCGCCATCAGCGAAGTATACAGTAAGTAGAAAAAACCTCCCTTTCAGACAAAAGGGAAAGAAAGTTTTAAAGTGAGAATATAATTTTCCTCATGGGCATTGTCTACCTTAGAAAAACTACTACAGAACATGCCTGTGACTATAGACTTGTAGTTCAGGCCACCGAAGATTAGAGATGGGACACGGGCACTCCCTTGACTTGCATCCTCTGGTCTGCTTTAACAAAAACCAGGAGGAAAAGAAAGCTAGGCATCAGAAGCAATGGGTGGCAGGCCTATAAATGGCTGATCTGTACAGTGATCTGCCCTCAAGGAGACCCAACAGGCCAGTCCACTGCAATGGCTTTCAATGTGGTAAGCCTGGGCTTCAGCAGAAGTCAGCTTGTGAAGAGCCCTGGCAGCTCTGCCAAGAGTTGGATCACTGGAAATGGACCTGCCCTGGAGTCGAAGGATGCCCAGGTCAGAGCCACAGATCTTATTGGCTCTAAGCTGAAAAGCCCTTCACTCAGCCCAACTTCCAAAGTGACCACTGCAGCTGAGGGGACGGCCAAGTAGGGTCAGCAACATTGCAGGCAGAACTGTAAATTTCTTGTTAGAGATGCCCCCTGCCTTTACCTGGCCAGCTCTCCTCCCAGCCCAGCCAAGTAATGAAAGTCAACAGAGTGCCTTCCCCTAGGAGGTTCACACCTCCCTTAGGATACACCCCATGTGAAGAGATAGATAGGTCTGGGCCTCTTAACTTACAAGGCCTAAAGCCCACCAGATTATTATCAAGCCCCTGCTATCAGGTTCTATTTGCCTCTCAATCAGAAAACTTAATTGTAGCTTAGACAGCACCTTTCTTAGCTCCTCTAGCAATGACTCTGTCCTTTGTTCTAGACCCTGTCTAGCACACTTGGGCCTCATTCCTTTGTAATCATAACCTCTACTCTACCACCAATGGCTCTACTCCCAACCTGTGTGTACTGATGATCCTCTTCCCCACTTAATGCTGTATAATTGTTCAAACCTGGTAAATGCCACTCTTAAGATCATTGGTTACTATCCTCACTCTGTCTTTTATGACCTTGTCTAAATATGATCAGAGTTGGCAAACTTGGAAGGCTTCCATAGCCTTGGCAACTCATGACGAGAGCCTAGGGTGGTTACTGGCGCCATAAACTAGAGTGTCAATTTGTTGGGTCAACAACAAGAGCCACTGCGCACTTGCTCCTCATGTGGGATCTCTGTCCTTAATGTGCTGTACATTGTGATTTAATGCTATAACTAGTACTCAAACAGTATGTTTCACTTTGTGTTTCTATGTGGGTGCAAACTGTTGCAATCTTTATACTAAATTGATCTTCTGTATATAAAGAGAATTGAAAATGAATCTTGATGTGAAAGGAAGGGGAGAGGGAGCGGGAGAGGGGAGGGTTGCGGGTGGGAGGGAAGATATGGGAGGGGGAAGCCATTGTAATCCATAAGCTGTACACTGGAAATTTATATTCATTAAATAAAAGTTAAAAAAAAAAAGCTGGATCCTTATTGGAATAACCTGGAAAGCTTTTTAAACATATATGTATCCCATCTCAGATTTTCTCCATCAGAAATTCCAGGTGTACAGCCCAGGGATAAGTATATTTAATAGTCACCTTCATTTTGTGTGTGTGTGTGTGTGTGTGTAAGTAGGTTTGAAATTTCTATTACAGAGTATTGGAACCCTTTGTGGTGACTGGAGGAATTTTACTGTTCTCTTTTTATATACCATTCAGGGTTCAAAAACTTCTCTTTCAAAAGTGCTCCCCACAATTCCAGGAGAAAGCTGAGAAGATAAAGGCAGGATAGAGTCAGATTTTGAATGCGGTTCTAGGGAATATAAATATTATTTTCTAAATTAATGGCTCCCAAATTTATCTGCAAATTGCATTAGCTATGATTATTATAAAATGCACTAAATCAGTATGTCTGGAAACAGGACTTGGGCAAGGACTGTGTATTTTTAAGAAAGAATTGGCAGAGATTTTGAAGCAGCCATCCACAGAGCAGTATTTGGGATCCACTGCATGTGAGACCTGGTCAAAATGCCCTGCCAGATCACAGACTAGCTTACAATTCAACTTTAATGTTTCTTCCCTGGCTTATAATAAACAATGGTCATCATTTAATAAAATAGCTGTCATATCTTGAATACTAAATAGGAGCAAAGCACTGTGCAAAGAGATTTACATGTGCTATTTTATATAATATTGCAACTAATAATTGAAATGGCTAATATATTTAGCTTCATTTCATTGACAAGGAAAAATGAGATGCAGAAGGGTAAGTCATTTTACCAAGTTGATGCAATTAAGAAGAAGCAGATTTAGAATTTGAATCCAATAGTTCTCAAACTTAGCATCCTCAAAAATCAATCCTTTTATTTCATGTAATGTCTATTAACTAGCATAATACTTGATAACTAGAGTTCCATGGGAAATTCTAGGTTTTGCCTTTCTCTGAAGGGAATAGATAACCAAATTGGAAGAGAAATATGCTAAGGGAGGAGGAAATTAGAAGACTAGTAGGCCAGTCAGCTAAGAAGATAGTAACAGATGGGCTCTGTAGAGTAGCCGAGAATGGCGAGAACAGATGCAGAAATGATGAGGTAACGCTGCATTCAGATCATCAGTTTGGCAGATGACAGTGCTTACTACTGGGAGCCGGTGGTGGGAGGAGACCGACAACGGCTGTTGCAGGGCAGGAAGGACAACTAGAACAAACCCATAGTAGAGAAAGTCATTCGAATTGGAATACCTGTTAAATCCTTAGAGAACAATTTACTTGCCTTACTTTCTTAGTCCATCTTGTGTTGCTATAACAGAATACTGGAGACTAATTTATAACGAACAGAAATGTATTGACTTGTATTTCTGGAGGCTGAGAAGTCCGGTACCAAGGTACCAGCAATTGCCATCTGGTAAAGGCTTCTTGCTGCATCACCACATAAAGGAAGGTGAGAAGGCAAGAGAGAGAATGCAAAGAGGGCTGAATGTAGCCTTCTGTAACAGCGCCAATCCCACACATGAGGATGGAACTCTCCTCATCTACCACCTCTTAAAGATCTCATGAAGTTGTTGAGGGTTACATCCAAGTACAGTTGTAATAGTCCCTGGAAAACAGCAAGTGAGTGAATGTTATTATTACCAATTCATTTTGTCCCTGTCATGCTCATGCCAATTCAAGGGGTCTTCAACAAGTTCAGGGAAAATGCACATTACAAACAAAACTGTACATAAATTTCAATTTATTTCATTTTATTTATTTGAAAAACAGAGTGACAGAGAGAGAGAGGGAGAGACAGAAAAAGAGAGATCTTCCATTCCCTGGTTCACTCCCCAGATGCCTGCAACAGCCAGAGCTAGACCAGGATGAAGCCAGAAGCCAAGAACTCCATCTGGGTCTCCCACATGGGTGGCAGGGGTGCAGTACTTGGACCATTCTCCATTGCCTTCCCAGGCACAATAGTAGAAAGCTGGATCAGAAGCACGGTAGCTGTGACCTGAACCAACATTTTGCTATAGGATGCTGGCACCACAACTAATGGCTTAACCTGTTATGCCACAACACCAACCCCAGGATTTTAATTTTTTTTGCACCAATATAAACTTACCTTTTAATTTCATATTTTCCAAGACCTTTTGAAGTACTCTTGCACCGTTTCTACTTGGGAAGAAAGTCTTTGGATATGCAATAAGGTCTAACAAATCAGTAATGAGCATCATGAATGAACCACACAAAATGAACAAATTAAATCTGCTAGGGAAAGAATTCTAGCATTCTCCTTAGTAAATCCTTCATGAATGTGGACACTATGAAGATATAAAAAAACTTGTAGAAAATTGTGTTAAAAGACAAGTTCATTTTTTGAAAAAAAAATTTAGTGCATGCATAAAATGAGTTTTTAAAAAGTTCATGTATTTATGAAAAAACTATTCATCAATGTCAAAGGTGTTTGCACCAAAGAAAACTTATCCTCTGATTCCATTTTTGCATGAACTTTTTGAATTACCTTTGTATATTAGATTAACGGCAGGTCCCAGGTGTCATTTGTTTTCCTTACAGCCCCAATTTGAATGGCCTTAAATGCCTGTTCATGTCATTGAAAAAGTTATCACCTCATAAAGATTTTTAAGTTTTCTTTTTAACTTGAGAGGCAGAGAGATAAGAGAGAGCGAGAGTGAGAGAGCAAGAGAGAGAGAGAAAACTCCCATCCAGTGGTTCACTTCTCAACTGCCAAGGCTGAAGCCAGAATTGAGAATTTAATCCATGTTTCCCACCTGGGTGCCAGGATCCCAAGTGCTGGAGCCATAATCACTGCCGCCCAAGGTGTGCATTATCAGAAAGCTGAAATCAAGAGGCGCAGCTGGGTTATCCTAACAGCAACTTAACTGCTATGCCAAATGCCCACCTCATAAAAGCAGAGAAAACATTTAAATATTATTTCTACTTATTTGATGACTTATAGTTTTCATAATCAATTTTCTAATTGTGTGAGAAAATACAAGCAGCATACACAGATACATTGTATACTATTTTGTACATTACAAACTCCATGAAGTTTCCAAAGTCAAGAAAGAGTATTGGTATGGGGTTATTAACGCTCACACTACAGAGTGGAATTTTCAACGTGAGAAGCAATGAAGTTAAAAACTGTTGTTTCCATGTGAAACATTCATTTCAATTCCTCTCTTCAGGGTTTACTCTCTAAAAGAGTATTTTTGAAACTCCACATAGTAGCGCAATATTATGGGCCTGTGGCTCCATTCCCGTTAGAAGTTTTCCTTGAGAAAGCCAAGAGCATCAGAATGAACAGGTTCAATAAGCTCTGTGTAGATTTTCAGGACAAGCTCTGATATCTGATAGGAACACTTTCCTTGGAGTTAACTTTTTTTTTTTTGACAGGCAGAGTTAGACAGTGAGAGAGAGAGACAGAGAGAAAGGTCTTCCTTCTGTTGGTTCACCCCCCAAATGGATGCTACGGCCGGTGCTGTGCCGATCCGAAGCCAGGAGCCAGGTGTTTCCTCCTGGTCTCCCATGCGGGTGCAGGGCCCAAGCACCTGAGCCATCTTCCACTGCCTTCCTGGGCCACAGCAGAGAGCTGGACTGGAAAAGGAGCAACCGGGACAGAATCCAGTGCCCTGACCGGGACTAGAACCCGGGGAGCCAGCACCGCAGGCGGAAGATTAGCCAAGTGAGCCGTGACACCGGCCCCTTGGAGTTAACTTTTAATGTATTTAGGGATCAAGACTTTGGAGCCTAAGTTGTTGGCTATAGGCAAGTCACTTCCACTTTCCAAGATTTTACCTTCTTCTTTTAAAACTTTAAAGATAAAATACCTGTATCATAGGGTGGATGTATTAAATGGTATAAATTTAGTGCTTTGCACATGTCAGGCACATATTATTGCTCAATGTAGGATAGCTATAATTATCCTTAAAAGAGTGATAAGACATCAAGGGGCCAGAATCAGAATGTGATGTCAAGAAAAAGAGAAAATAAGTGTTACGGATAGAGCTCAACAGGACCAGGATAGGTTGGGAATCAAAGGAAGGTTGTTTTTCAAAATAGACACCTTAAAAGTAGGCACCCTTATTTCAACAATGACCATATTGCTCAAGACATGGTGGGTGCTAATCTTTTAGGGCTTTCCTCAAAGCTTGCTAAGCAAAGGCACAATAAAAGGAATTCTGCCCCCAAACTATGAGTCAATTTTGCTATTAATGAGCCTGAATACTTACTCATAACTACAAGTTCTTCTTGGAAGTTTTTCCAAATCTGAGCACAAAGTTTTCCCACTTGGAGACTATTAAAGCTTTGCATGACTCTAAACATAACTCCCCTTCCCCTTTTAACATTTTTCTGCCAAAATTAAAGTCCTTATTAGGTAACTTCTCTTTCAGAGAAGTGCCGTTGTTCATTTTGAGCTGATTTTAGGGTAAACCATTTGTTCAATGAAGGCAGAATAATACATGATGTGATCTGCCTTAGGACCAGTATATCCTAAGGATACAAGCATATCTCTAAGGATAGTTGTTATTCTACTAAAACAGAAAATGCAGTTTATTGTCAGATGCTTTTGTGAGTGAGGATGGAAAGCTCTAAACAGAGACACTAAGGAAAAGAAACATAGAACATATATAGAGAATGACAATTAGTCTGGTTTGACTGAAGTAAAATGCCTGTTGAAGCACGTTAGGAGATACATAGGAACATTGGGCTGTGATCTTCTTGCAGAAGCCTTTGAATGCCAGGCTGAGGGTCTACACTTTATTCAGTAAGCAGTGAGAATGAATTGAACAGACAAATAACATTATGATGAGTCTTTAGGAAACTTCCCCTCAATTATTTTGATTAAGTATATTAGAATGGAAAAATCCATTATAAAACTGTTAAAATAGTCCAGGAGATGTAAGCTGACTTCAGTGTTGTTGGTAGAAAGGTAGAAAGATAGATAATGTGGGAAAATGTTAGAGGTCTTATAACATTGAATATTGGGCTGAACAGAGAGAGAAAAAAAAAAGATTAGAGAGTCCTGAGATGAAGAGGCATTCCAAGTTGAATGGCCAAATGAACCCTATGATGATGTCATTAACAGAAACTGGAAATCAGAGGACAGAAATAATATGTGGCAGGAAAAAATAATAGTTTTGAAAGTCTTTGGTTTGAGCTATAGGTATATATATAATTGACAACTTGAATACAGAACTGGTTCTGAAAAAAGGGAGTAGGAACTGGAGAGATATATTCCATTGGAAAAAATGCAGAAGTAACTTTTGAAACAAGATTAGAAGAAAAAGTTTAAAAATTGGTTATAGAAGGAACATATCTCAAGATAATCAAGGCAATATATGACAAACCCACAGCCAACATCATATTGAATGGGGGAAAGCTGGAAGCACTTCCACTAAGATCTGGAACCAGACAAGGATGCCCACTTTCACCATTATTATTCAATATAATTCTGGAAGTTTTATCCAGAGCCATTAGACAAGAAAAAGAAATCAAAAGGATATAAATCAGAAAGGAGGAGGTCAAATTATCTCTGTTTGCAGGTGACATGCTCCTTTAAAAAGGGGAGCCAACAGCTCTCTGCTGTGGCCAGGGAGTGCAGTGGAAGATGGCCCAAGTGCTTGGGCCCTGCACCCCATGGGAGACCAGGATAAGCACCTGGCTCCTGCCATCGGATCAGCACTGCAGCGCACCAGCCGCGGCGGCCATTGGAGGGTGAACCAACAGCAAAGGAAGACCTTTCTCTCTGTCTCTCTCTCTCTCTTTCACTGTCCACTCTGCCTGTCAAAAAAAAAGGTGGGGGGGAGCCAAAAGATGCCACTTATAGAGAATATTGAAACTTATAAGAGAATATGGCAAAGTTGAAAGATATAAAATTTTCTTCGAATTTTATCGATGAAATACACAAAATCTATCCTCTTTATATTAATAAAAATTTTTAAAAATCAACACACAAAATTGATTGCATTCTTATACACCCACAATGCTCTGGCTGAGACAGAACTTAGATCAATCCTATGCACGATAGTTACAACAAATTTCAATGTCTTAGGGTAAATTTAACCAAGGATGTGAAAGATCTCTTCAATGAAAATTACAAAACATTAATAAGAAGAAATTGAAGACACAGAGAATGTAAAAACTCACATGTTCATGGATTGGAAGAATTAATGCCATCTAAATGTCCATACTACCCAAAGTAATTTACAGATTCAGTGTGATCCCAATCAAAATATCAGGGACATTCTTCTCAGATCTAGAGAGAAATGATAGTAAAATTCATATGGAAACCTAGGAGACCCTGAATAGCCAAAGCAATCTCTCTCTCTCTCTCTCTCTCTCTCTCTCTCTCTCTCTCTCTCTTAAATTTGTTTATTTATTTGAAAGGCAGATTTACAGACAGAGAGAGTGAGAGAAAGACAGACAGGTCTTCCATCTGCTGGTTCACTCCTAGATGTCCGCAATGGCCAGAGTTGGGGCGATCCGAAGCCAGGAGTCAGGAGCTTCTTCTGGGTCTCCCACATAGGTGCAAGGACCCAAGCACTTGGGCCATCCTCCACTGTTTTCCCAGACCACTAGCAGAGAGCTAGATCAGAGGAGGAGCAGCTGGAACATGAACAGGTGCCCAAATGGAATGTCAGTGCTGCAGGCAGGAGCTTAACCTACTACGCCACAGTGCCAGTCCCCAGAGCAATCTTAAAGAATAAAAACAAAGCCGGAGGCATCACAATACCAGATTTCAAGAGATACTACAGGGTTATTACAATCAAACCAGCCTGGTACTGGCACAAATATAGGCATGTGCACCAATGGAACAGAATAGAAACCCCAGAAATTAGTCCACACAAGTACAACCAACTAAAATCTCTCCCTTGAGAAAGGACAGTCTTTTCAAAAATAATGATGGGAAAATTGGATCTCCACAGGCAGAAGTATAAAATAAACCCCTACCTTACACCCTATGCAAAAATCAACTCACAGTGGATCAAGGATTTAAAAAGTAAAGTTTAAGGTAAAAAACATCATTAGATATAATAACTAGTATTCATAATAAAAAGGTACTATATGCTCATAAACACAGTAAAAAAAATTAATTTGAAAAAAATACTAACTTCCTCAAGCCAGAGGAGAGACCAGTCACAGGACTGCCCCTTCCCAACCCACACTCAAGTCACTCTAGAAACGGTGCACCCATAGGAAATGATCATGTCAGTAAATACCCAAGAGATCAACCTGTGTGGGGATCTAAACCATAGATGCATACTCAAATGCCCTGAGGAACATGTCAAAAATGTTTACTCCAGGGACTACAAGATCTGACTCCCCAAGAGCTTTTTGACAGGCAGGGTTTAATCCTTTAATTTTACAAGTGAGAAAATGTTATTGCTAATGCACGGAATGCTGCTAATTTCAATTACTCTTTTCCTTGTTATAATGTAATACAGACTTATTGTGGGGAAAAAATAAAATAAATACAAAGAAAATCAATCACATCTCCTAGACAATTGGACAATCACCCCCAATGTTGGATGCACTTCCTTCTTGTCTTAATTCTTGGCAGAGGAGGTGATAATGGATGTATTACTTGAATCCTGGCTTCTCTTCACTTAATATTTTTATCTTAAATATTTTCTGGATGTAGTTACGAATTTATATTTATGTGATCTTTACTAATTATATACTGAATCGATCTTCTGTATATAAAGATAATTGGAAATGAAAAAAAAAAAAACAACCCTGGTGTTAAATTGGAAATGGCATAGAAAATTAATTAATTTTTTAAAAAAAAATATTATGTAGGATCTCTGTCTTTAATGTGCTGTACACTCTTATTTAATGCTATAACTAGTACTCCAACAGTATTTTTTTTTTCACTATGTGTTGCTATATGGCGGCAAACTGTTGAAATCGTTACCTAATATATACTAAACTGATCTTCTGTATATAAAGAAAAAAAAAAAACAAAGATGTTAGAAACTGAGATTTTAAATGTTATCAATATATTTCTTTAAGATTTATTTATTTATTTGAAAGGTAGAGTTACACAGAAAGAGAGGAGAGGCAAGAGAAGTCTTCCATCTGCTGGTTCACTCCCCAATTGGCCATAAAGGCTGGAACTGCACCAATCCGAAGCCAGGAGGTTCCTCCAGGTCTTCCCACATGGGTGCAGGAGCCCAAGGACTTGGGCCATCTTCTACTGCTTTCCCAGGCCATGACAGAGAGCTGGATCTGAAGTGGAGCAGCCGGGACTTGAACTGGTGCCCATATGGAATGCTGGCACTGCAGGCGGCAGCCTTACCCCCTACACCACAGCTCCGGCTCCAATATGTTATCAATTTAAACAGCTTATGAATGTCAAGGGTAGGGCTGGGGATCAACTAGCTTGATCCTGGCTAGTACTTGCTTGTTAAGCAAAAAAGTTTGCCATCTGCCAATTATCTAGATCCTAATAGGTAGTCTAGGTCAGATGAAGATGCACTGAGGTCAACCCATGAGTGATGGGTGACTGGAAAAAAGGGATTGGTCTCACAAGGGCCAGCTTAGGGAGTCAACAAACATATCAACAAACATAAACTAAGAGACTGATTAGGCTGCACAATAGAATAATTACAGGACATTTTGCTCCCAACAATATAAGATTAATTTTGAGTGGGCATTTGACCTAGTGTTTAAGATGTCTGCATTCCTTACCAGAGTGCCTAGGTTTAATACTTGGCTGCAGCTCCTGACTCCAACTTTTTGCTAGTGCAAATCCTAGGGAGGCAGTGGTGAAGGGTCAAGAAATTGGGTCTCTGTCACCTCCATGGGAGACCTGGATTGTGTTCCTAGCTCTCAGTTTTAGCCTCTTCTAACCCCAGGTCATTGTGGACATTTGAGGAGTAAACCAACAGGTGGGAACTCTCTCTCTCTCTCTCTCTCTCTCTCTCCCTCCCTCCCTCCCTACCTCCCTCTAGCTCTCATAAATAAATAGAAATTTAAATATATATTTATATATAATGTCATATATATGATATATATTAGGCTTATAGATGTATAAAAGATATATATCAGGTTTATGTATCTATGCAGCTTATATGACATTGGACAGATATCCTGAATAAAGACTTTTTTATATCTTATATGTAACTGGAATATCTTGGCCAAAAAGCCCTTTCAGACCTCAGAGCATGAGCCAGAAAGCAAACTTTTCAGGCTATGCAGAGTAGGGAGTATCTGCTAGCTACTTGTAATTTTAGTCTAAACTGTGAAATTTTCTGTCACACAGGCACAAATACAGATCCCAGTGCCCAACTATAAATGCATACAAGATCCTACATGGGGCAGGCACTGTGGCATAGTAGGCTAAGTCTCAGCCTGCGGCACCGGCATCCCATATGGAAGCTTCCATTTGTGTGCTGGTTTGTTTCCCGGCTGCTCCTCTTCCAATCCAGCTCTCTACTATGACCTGGAAACGCAGTGGAAGATGGCCCAAGTGCTTGGTTCTATGCACCTTTGTGGGAGCCCTGGAAGAAGCTCCCGGGTCCTGACTACAGATCAGCTCATCTCTGGCCATTGTGGCCATTTGGGAAGTGACTCAACAGATGCAAGACCTCTCTCTGTCTCTCCCACTCTCTGTCAGTACCTCTATCTCTCAAATAAATAAATAAATCATTAAAAAAAAGATTCTACATGATCATACAATGCTTGTTTAGCTCTGAGTCCGGCACACAATTAGTGTTCAAACCTTGCAACAAATGTATAATGCAGCTTTTTCTATTATCCTCAGTTTATAAATCAGGAAACTGAGGTTAAATGACGGGGTCAGGATCACACAGCAAGCACATAGCAGCCATAAGATTCCAACTCAGACAATCTCCACAGGCTATGCTCCTAACCCTGAAACTACCCTTAAATAACTCAACAAAAATTAAAAACAAAATACACCCTTAATTTTACTCATTCTTTCCATTTACTGAGTACATTCACAGACTATTTCACATAGAACTCAGAAAGACATTCAGTGAAGTATCCTGCAACTTCCATTTGGTTTGGGGTAACCAAGGCACGTATAGCATAAAGGAAAAAAACCATAACAGTCAAGCTAAATTTGTTTCAGGAATAGAAGATTGGTTTGATGTGTTCTAGACACTGTCTAGTGCACTTGAGCCTCATTCCTTTGTAATCATAACCTCTACTCTACCACCAATGGCTCTACTCCCAACCTGTGTGTACTGATGGTCCTCTTCCCCACTTAATGCTGTATAATTGTTCAGACCTGGTTAAGGCCACTCTTAGGATCATTGGTTACTATCCTCACCCTGTCTTTTATGACCTTGTCTAAATATGATCAGAGTCGAGGAACTTGGAAGGCTTCCATAGCCTTGGCAACTCATGACGACAGCCTAGGGTGGTTACTGGCGCCATAAACTAGAGTGTCAATTTGTTGGGTCAACAACAGGAGCCACTGTGCGCTTGCTCCTGATGTGGGATCTCTGTCCTTGATGTACTGTACATTTTGATTTAATGCTATAACTAGTACTCAAACAGTATGTTTCACTTTGTGTTTCTATGTGGGTGCAAACTGTTGAAGTATTTTAGACTAAATTGATCTTCTGTATATAAAGAGAATTGAAAATGAATCTTGATGTGAAAGGAAGGGAAGAGGGAGCGGGAGAGGGGAGGGTTGCGGGTAGGAGGGAAGTTATGGGAAGGGGAAGCCATTGTAATCCATAAGCTGTATACTGGAAATTTATATTCATTAAATAAAAGTTAAAAAAAAAGATTGGTTTGATGTGAAAATTTGATCAATGAAATTCACCATAGTAACAGAATAAAGTGGGGGAAAAAATCATGATTATCTCAATAGATGCAATAAAAATCTTAAGATTATTCAATTCACATTTTAGAAAAAAACTCTTAGAAAATTAGAAACAGAAGAATAGAAATTCACACAAACTCACACACACGGGTATAAATATATACTCATGCACATTCATAGACAAACACATAAAATAAAGTACTTAGGGGTGAAATATTTCCCTGGGACTTGGGAAAGACTAAAAAAAATCCTATAATCTCTACTTATGTGTAGTATACTATACATAATTTGTACAAGAATTGAAAAGAAGGGCAAACATTTTGCCTAGCATTTAAGATGACAATTAAGATGCTTGTGTCCCGCATTAGAGTGCCTGATTTTTATATCTAGTTCTGGCTCCTGACTTCATGCTAATGCAGACCCTGGAAGGCAGGTGATGATGGCTCAAGAGACTGAGTTCTTCCTACACATATGGAAGAACAGGATTGGGTTTCCATCTCTCATCTTCAGGCTGGCCCAGCCTCAGCCATTGAAGGCATGTGGGGGGTGAACCAGCAGATGGGAGTTCCTTATCTCTCTCTCTCTCTCTCTCTCTCTCTCTCTCTCTGCCTCTCAAATAAATAATAAATAAAAATATAAAGTTAAATATCTGCTAAAAGGTCTACTGAACAATATGCAAAAATTCGACACAGAAAACTGTAAAACATTTTTGGAAAGAAATGAAAGAATAACTAAATGGGATGTTACACTATGTTAGTGTATTGAAAGACTCAATATTATACTAATGGGACTCCTTTCCCAAAGTAATTTATGCATTCAATTCAATCCCAATAAAAATCACAGCAAGTCTTATTATAAAGATTGGCAAACAAGTGTTAATGGAAATTCCAAGGTCCAAGAATATCTAAACAAAGCTGGAGGACTTACATAACCGGATATCAAAACTCATAAAGCTGTAGTAATTATGACAGCACAGTATAGCACAAGGATAACAAAACAAGTCAACAGAAAATAAAGAGTCCAAAATAAAGTCACATTTAATCACTGAAATTATGAGAATGATAGCACTGAAAAGCGGTAAAGAATGGAATTGTGTTTTTCAATAAGTGGTGCTGGATCAGTTGAATATGAGAAATGGAAAAATCCTGAGCTTCCAAGACACACAAGTAAAATCTAAGTAGACTGTGGGTCTAAATATAAACAAAAGTAAAGCCTGTATCTTTGTGAACTTGAGGTCAAGAACTTTTTCTTAAACAGGAAGTGTAAAACACCAACCATAAAGAAAATTAAGGACATCTGCTTACTGATGTCACAGCAAAGAAATTAAAAAGGCAACCACAGTGCAGTAAAAGATAATTATAATACATAACCAGCAAGCAATATCTAAAATGTATTAAAGAACTCATTAAAATAAATAACAAATGACAGGAAAACCATCAAAAAATTAGGAGGAAGAATTCAAAAAGTATTTTTGCAAAAGAATATGACCAGCAATTGTATAAAAAGTCATCAACCTCATTATTAGTAATGGAACTGGGCCGGCGCCGTGGCTCAATAGGCTAATCCTCCGCCTTGCGGCGTCGGCACACCGGGTTCTGTCCCGGTTGCCCCTCTTCCAGGCCAGCTTTCTGCTGTGGCCCGGGAGTGCAGTGGAGGATGGCCCTGCACCCACATGGGAGACCAGGAGAAGCACCTGGCTCCTGCCTTCGGATCAGCGTGATGCGCTGGCCACAGCGCGTCAGCCGTGGAGGCCATTGGAGGGTGAACCAATGGCAAAAGGAAGACCTTTCTCTCTGTCTCTCTCTCTCTCTCACTGTCCACTCTGCCTGTCAAAAAAAAAATGGAACTGCAAAATAAAAACATGAGATACTGTTATAAAAACATCAGAATAGAAAAAATTTAAAAGATTGATAAAACCAAGTGTAGGTGACTTTGTAGAGTAACTAGAACTCTCATACATCACTGGTGGGAATGTTAAATGTTACAAACACTTTGGAAAAGATACTGGCTGTTTTTATAAAATTAAACATATATTCATCATGTGACGCAAAAATCTACACCATGACATTGACCTAAGAGAAACAAAAACATCTGCACACAAATATGAGCGTTCATTCCAACTTTATCAATAATAACCAACACATGAAACAATTCAAATGTCCATTAACCAATGAATGGCTTAGTACATTGTTGTTCATCCAAAGAATGGAAGACTATTCAAAAATAAAAATAAACTGTTTATATATAGCAACAACATGGATGAATTCCTAAATCATTAAGCAAAGCAAAAGAAATCAGACACAAAAGATAACATGTTCAATGACTTCATTAAAATGATGATCAGGATACAAATCAATGAATGCCGTAGGTTGGTATTGGAGAAGGGAGTTTGAGTACAAAAGATCATCAAGAATCTTTGCAAATAATTACAATATTTATGTCTTAATCATGATAGCATTTGCATGGGCAGTAATACTTTCAAGTCTCATCTAAATGTATAGTATAAATGGGTGCATTTTACTGTATGTGAATTAAACTTCAACAAAGTTGATTTTTTAAACCAAACATGAAAGTGCTAAAAAAGATGAAAAACACGAACATCTTGATATTAAATGCTATTTGGTTAATCAACACTGAATAATTCAGTGTTCATCAGTAAAAAATATACCTCAAAAGAAAAAAATAATTATGTCTGTTCATCAAAGACACAATTGAGAGGCTAAAAAGACAAGGAAATAATATGGGAGAAAATAGTTTCAAAACATAACCAGCAGGGTGACATCATTAAAAAAAAAATCCCTTCCCCATGAAAGTAATGAGAAACTGGCATATATGATCAAAATCAACATTTTCAGAATTCTGCAAAATTAACCAAAGGCTTGCAGAAATCTAGGTCAGATTTATTTTTAAAACTAGCAAAATCCTGATAAGAATAGTGAGTTTGAGATATTTTGACTTGCACTATTCTGTTCTCCTCTCTCCAGTTCTGTCTTGTCCTTGACATTTTACAGCTCACTGTCATGATGAAAATCCAGGCCTTGCAACCACACAGGGACAGAACGGTATTGGAAGCCTTTCAAAGCCTTGTTTCCAGAGACCTATAATTATTTCACACTACTGCAATTGCAGACTGTTTTCGTTGGCCCTGACTCAGAGCTTGCTTTTCACTAATGGGCTTTCCCTCAGAGAAGTTTGATGAAAGCATTTGGAGCTAGTTGTTTGAATCTGAAGCTGCCTGAGAAGGTTGATAAGAGTTGGACGAAATGTTCAGTTAAACAGAAACTTAAAAAGGAAAAAGTGGGGAATGTAATATCCATAGGGGATTTTAGAAGCTCTGTCATGTTCCTGTGTATTAGGAATACCACAAGCATGTGGAAGGCCATGCACATATGCAGAGATGTGCACATGCCCAGATAAAATCTGAAAAGTCCTAAGGTGTCATGTCCTATTGACCTTGAATCTCTGCAGAAGCAAAAAATAAAAGCTCAAGCAGTATCAGTAGTATCCTTTGAAGCATAAGTATTCTTAATGTTGATGAAGTCAAATGACCTATCACCTATCACTTGGGATTTTAGTTTCATAAAGATTTATTCAACCATTGTCTTGTGAGATTTTTATACTTTTAGCTCTGACATTTAAATGTATGATTGATGCTGAGTTAATTTCTGTGCATGATGGTTCAATTTCATTCATTTAATCATCAGTTGCCTGGCTGAGTATTCTAGGTGTACCCGTACATATACACAAAGCTCCAACAAGGACCCCAAGACTAATTGATTCCAGGATATTTAAGGAAATTTTTGTCAATTCATCAGCTTATACATCAGCTAAATGAGCAGAGACTTCAGTAACTCCACACAACAAAGAACATACAGAATTAGGTAAAGTAAGAAACAATAAACAACAACATAAAAAAATAATCATTGGAGAGGAACAAGTCTTTGAATTCCACAGTTGATACCTTATATTAATTAAAATGTCCAGTGTTGAAAAAAAAAATTGGAGGCAGGCGCCGTGGCTCAATAGGCTAATCCTCTGCCTGCGGCGCCTGCACACCAGGTTCTAGTCCCGGTCAGGGCGCCAGATTCTGTCCCAGTTGCTCCTCTTCCAGTCCAGCTCTCTGCTGTGGCCCGGGAGTGCAGTGGAGGATGGCCCAAGTCCTTGGGCCCTGCACCCCATGGGAGACCAGGAGAAGCACCTGGCTCCCGCCTTCGGATCAGCATGGTGCGCCGGCCATAGCGGCCATTGGAGGGTGAACCAACGGAAAAGGAAGACCTTTCTCTCTGTCTCTCTCTCTCTCTATATCCACTCTGCCTGTCAAAAAAAAATATTGGAGACATGCAAAGAAAAAAAGGAGATATAACCCAAACACAGGAAAAAAAAAGAAATCTGATGTTTGACATACTACACAAAAATGACAAATCATTTATTTTAAATATGATCAAAGAATTTTAAAAACTAAAGGAAATTATGGGAATGATGTTTCACCAAATAGATACAATTGATTATGAGACATAAATTATAGATGGACTGAATGGAAATGAAAGAATTGAAAAGTATAATTAAACTAAAAGTACATTTCAACTAAAATGAAAAATTCACAAAAATGTCTCAACATCAAATTTGAGCTGCCATACAAAGAATCAACAAACTTGAAGAACAAAGTTGGAGGACTCACACGTCTTGATTTCAAAACTTGCTACATATCTATACAAATTAAGACAATGTGGCATTTGTATAGTGATAGACAAATAGATCCATAGAATTGGATTAGAGTACAGAAATAAGCATCACATTTATGGTAAATGTTTTTCAACAAAGGAATCAATATAGATCAATGAGGGAAAGGAAAGTCTTTGGAACAAATGAGGTTGGGAAAACTGGATGTCAACATTTAAAAGAATGAAATTGAACCATTATTGAAGTTTGAAAACATTATAAGTGAAATAAGCCAGGCACAAAAGGTCACATAGCTAGTTGATACAATTTATATGAAACCGCCATAAAAGGCAAATCTGTAAGGACAGAATGTGCATTAATGGTACCCTGGGGCAGAAGGAGGAGCTAGAGGATGAATGGGGGGTGATTGCTAAGGTAAAAAGGTTACTTTTGGCATGATGAAAATGGTCTAAAATCAGATGGTTGCACACTGTAAGATATACTATAAACTATTAAATTGGGTAATTTAAAAGAGTAGTACTTACATAAATTGTGTCAATATAATCTAAATGCTTAAAACATTTAATTTTTTTTAAAAATAAAGATGTGCATATTTATAGAAGCTGTGGAGACTTAAAAAACAGTAGGAGGTATCAGTTAAGACTTGGAATGCCTGCCTTCCATATCAAAGTACCTGTGTTTTAGTGCTGGTTCCACTCCTGATTCCCGCTATCTGCTAATGTGCAGCATGGGAGGCAGCAGGTGATGGCTCAAGTACTTGTGTTCTGTCACCTTACAGTAGATCCAGATTGAATTCCTAGCTTCCTGGCTTCAGCCTCGCCCAGCCCTAGCTGTTGCAGGCACTTGGAGCGTGAGTTAAAGGATGAGAGATCTGTTTCCCTCTGCCTTTCAAATTTAAGAAGATTAAGATTTAAGATAATAAAAAAAGAAAATAGCATGAACAGTTTTATGCCAATAATCCTGACTTTCTCAATTGAATTTTTGACCTACAAAAATAAAAACCTTCTTAAACTGACTAAATATGTTATAGGATGTCTGAATAGTTCCATAATTATTAAAGATTTGAAATAGTAGTTGAAATCTTTCCTACCAAGTAAATATTAATCTTAGATAGTTTTTGAATGTATAATATTACAGTTTCAAAAAATGGATTATTCAAATATTATTGAAAATGCTGGGACAGGCATTGTTGTGAAACGGGTTAAGCCACTGCTGCCAATGCCTGCATTCCATGTTAGAGTGCCTGTTTGAGTCCCAACTACTCTGTGCTTCTGATCCAGTTCCTGCTAATGTACCTGCAAGACAGTAGATAATGGCTCAAATACTTCTGTCACTCATGGCAGAGATCCCAGTGGAGTCCCTTATTCTAGGTTTCAGCCTGGTCCAGCCCCGGATGTTGTAGACATCTGAGGAATTAACCAGGAGATGGACAATCAGTGTGTGTATGTGTGTGTGTTTGTGTGTGTGTGTCTTTCTCTTTCTCTACTCTTCTGTCTCTGTCGCTCTATATTTCAAATAAATAAATACACAAATCTATAAAGAGTCTTCCAAGTACCAGAAGAGAAGGAAATAAAATGTTACTTTACTTCTGATTTTATAACAAGAATAGAATGAGAGAATTGATAGGTAAATATCACCAATGATCAGGTTCTGTAAAAATGCAAGCAGAAGCCAGTGACTCATAAAATAATGATATTTTATTAAATTGGGTTTATCTCTGGAAAACAAGGCTCATTAGCAAACTCATAAATGTAATTTATCTTTTTAATAGACTAAAAGAGAAAGTATATATAACAATCTCTTAGTAGATACAAATTTTTAAAAAGTTCAAAATAAAAGAAATAAAAACCCTTACCAAATGAGAAATAATACAGAATTTTGCTAACCCGATAAGGAGTACCTTTCAAAAAAAAAAAAAAAAACCTTATAGTATCCCTGTAATTAAAAGTTTGAAGAACTTCCTTTAAAATCAAGAAGAAAAGAAGGATACCCATTATTTTGAATTTAATTCAACAATGTACTTCAGTAATAAAGCCAGAGCAATAAGCAAGAGAAAGAAATAGAAGGTAAAAGGTTAAGTAAGGAAAAATAATACTTCTAGTACTCACCATAACATACAGTTAACTGTCTGACAAAGATATATGCTTCTCTATAGTATACAATTTTCCCAGTTCCCTTTCAATTATTTGGGGCCATATGACTAATTCTCACTAAGAGAATCTGAGTATAGGTGATTTGTTTGTGTCATTTCTTGGTTAAAGTGGTTAAGAAATACAAAAGTACCTCAAAAAAACTTGTAGAAAAATGAAATTAAAAGGTAAATTAATTTTGGAGCAAAAAAATGTGAAATCTTTGCATCTGAGGGATCTTTAGAAAGTTCATGCAGATGTGTATTCTGGAAAATTGTATGAATTTTGAAATTTTTGTACCAAAATAGACTTATCTTTTTTTTTCATTTTTATTTATTTATAAACCAATGGAGAAACGACTGATTAAGATGTACTGGAGGGGCCAGCGCTGTTGCACAGTGGGTTAATGCCCTGGCCTGAACTGCCAGCATCCCATATGGGCGCCAGTTCGAGTCCCAGCTGCTCTGCTTCCACTCCAGCTCTCTGCTATGGCCTGGGAAAGCAGTAGAAGATGACCCAAGTCCTTGGGCCCCTGCACCTGCATGGAAGATCTGGAGGAAGCTTCCGGCTCCTGGCTTCAGATCAGCACATCTCTGGTTGTTGCAGACATCTGGAGAGTGAACCAGCAGATGGAAGACTTCTCTCTCTTGCTCTGCCTCTACCTCTTTGTAACTCTGCCTTTCAAATAATGAACAAATAAACCTTTTTTAAAAAAAAAAAGTTGTACTGGAATAATTGGTTATACATTTAGATAAAAAGCTGGATCCCTATTTTACTTCATACATTTAATTTAAGATGGATTGAAGATTAGTGTGAAAAATAAAATTTAAAACTTCCAGAAGAAAATACAAAATGAATTCTTGCACAACCTCAGAATAGGGAGTGATCTCTTAAAGAAAACAACACAAGGAGTAGCCATTAATGGGTTCCTATAGCATATATTCCCAAATTCTATTATATCTACTTTTATGTAAGATTGTAACTGCAGCCGGCGCCGTGGCTTAACAGGCTAATCCTCCGCCTTGCGGCGCCGGCACACCAGGATCTAGTCCTGGTTGGGGCGCCGGATTCTATCCCGGTGGCCCCTCTTCCAGGCCAGCTCTCTGCTATGGCCCGGGAAGGCAGTGGAGGATGGCCCAAGTGCTTGGGCCCTGCACCCGCATGGGAGACCAGGAGAAGCACCTGGCTCCTGGCTTCGGATCAGCGAGATGCGCCGGCCGCAGCGGCCATTGGAGGGTGAACCAATGGCAAAAAGGAAGACCTTTCTCTCTGTCTCTCTCACCATCCACTCTGCCTGTCAAAAAAAAAAAAAAAAAAGGAAAAATCTTTAAAAAAAAGATTGTAACTGCTTACTTGACTTTTACTCCACTGACCTGTCAACAACTTGAGAATAGGGATTATATCCTGTTAATTTTCTCACCTCCCTGATCCTGGACTGTGTTAGTTGAGACTATTTGACACCAAAAGAAAGAAATTTTCACAAAGAAGTGTCCTTTGGTTTGGCATTCTAGTACTTTTCCTTCCAGGACAGTCACCCAAGTGTTTTCTTCCTAAAACATCCTCTTCAACATCATCCAAGCTATGTTTTTCATAGCAAACTCTTGACCAACTTCCCCATTTTGTAAATCCTATTTCCTCATGGCTGGAGTTTCTGGATTTTCAAAGTGAGCAATTAAGTTTAAAAAAAAAAAAAAAGAAAGAAACTCCATAGGACACCTTTACCAGTATAATTTGTTCATTTGTAAATTGGATCTATATAGGCTAAACTCCAGAGGAGAAAGTTGAAGTGTGCGTTTACAATTCAGAATGAGAAGATAACAGCGATGTAGATCAGTCTTAGATCTGGAAGAGACTTGCCCAGGGTAAACTAGTTTAAGTCTCCTTCCAATATGAAAATTTCTTCGTCATAGTCTTGACATTTAGTGAACTTGTTCAGCTAAATTCTTCAAACAGATTACATCTGGTGACAAAATACTCATTGTTTCAGAAAGAAGTCTGTTCTATCTTGATTTGGTCTAGCTAATCTTCCTAAATCTAGAAAATGGAACGTGAAGCCTTCAGGCAACAGGAATTCATGTGCATTGAAAAATTTTCATATTTCTGTAGGTGGTTTCCTAAGGTCAGTTCTCCAGAAAGATTTTCAACATGACACCCTGCATTGCATAACTAATGATAAATGCAGAATATCCTAAAGCCTATTGCATAAAGAAAAGCAACTAGTCAGGGCTAGCTCAATTCTCCTAAAGTCTGCATTCCAAAAATATCAACTCATTTGAAAAGACACAAGAAACTAAATCATGAAAATTGTATACCAGCAGATCTATGGGGTGTGTCAATAATGGAATCATCAATGAATCAGCGAGGAATGCTTAAGGCTTCTTTGGAAAAGAGTCTACACAAGACTTAGGGGAAGCGTGTCAATAAATTTTATTGACTCAAGATATGTCAGAATTGGGAAAGCCCCCTAGAGAGTATTTCATCCATCTGCAAATAATACTTGTCCTACAGGAGGTCGTGAATCAGAACCATGTCACGATTAAGACATGTAGAAAACATTTTATACTGAATTCCTCTCCAGAGAACTATAGATGACATTAGCGTGTTACAGAATCATGATGAATGAACAAAATCTACTGAGCATTGTTTAACTTATCGCATCCCATACACATCTAACCACACCCCCTTAAATAACAATCAGCAAAATGTTTGTGCATCTCAAATACACTCCAAAAAAATTTGAAGCTAGATGAATTTTCTCATTTCAAAGATGAGGAGAAGACACACACACAAACACACACACACCCCAATATCGACAAAGAAAAAGAAAGACCTACTAAATTGTCAAAATGATGTACGGACGGAGCCAGGACTACAACTCAGGTATGACACCAGCTCATAAGTCTGGAGCTTTCTTCTCTTCTTCCTTTAGTGTCTCTGAATCCTTGGGGAAAGACATCATTCCAAACATGACCACAAATTGGTTTATTGGTATGCTCCTTAATTCCTTCTTTAACCACATGGGTGGGATGATACATGAAATCAAGATGGAATGTTTGTGCAATCCCTAGGGCATGGAGAAGTATATTTTAAAAACACATTAAATGGGGCTGGCACTGTGGCATAGCAAGCTAAAAACACATTAAATGTTAAGTATGCTTTCTTTTATTTGGAAGAAAAAATACTTAATATTGTTTTATGTTTAAATTACAAATAGAATATAACATTTTTTTATACCAGAAGTACATATAGATTTTAAATGGTGGAAACACCTGACAATAAGAACACACAAGTATACTTCAAAAGGTTCAGGGACAGGCAGTCATTTAGGGCAGCTATTAAGAGGCCACTTGGCATACTTGCATTCCTCACGGGCATGCCTGCACTAGAGTCCCAGTTCCACTCCAAATTCCAAATCTACACCTCATGGGAGGCAACAGGTAATGGCTCAAGTAGTTGAGTCCCTGTCACCCAAATATAAGAATCTGATTGAGTTCCCATTTCCCAGCTTCTCTCTCTCATTCTCTCTCTCTCCTTGCATATAAATAAAATAGGTAAAAATGCTCCTTTATAAAAATTCATAAAAATGAATTAGCAGGTAAGTTTATTTTGTGCAAAAAACTTTTTCTCATCTAAACATAAAAGAGAGCTTCAAAAAGTTCATGAAAATGCATATTATGAACAAATATTCATGAATTTCAGAT
The DNA here is from genome assembly GCF_033115175.1 of Lepus europaeus. Lineage (NCBI taxonomy): Eukaryota > Metazoa > Chordata > Mammalia > Lagomorpha > Leporidae > Lepus > Lepus europaeus. The sequence continues at coordinate 56,185,488 of NC_084850.1, forward strand.
TTTTTCCACCAAAATAAAATTATTTTAATTCAATTTTCTCAACATTTTAAAGTATCATTGTATGTGAAGGGAACATAGCTTAGCCTTCCACAAGGCTTTTTAACAGAAATGACATTTAATTCCACAAAGGAAAAAAAAAACAGTAGTCAAGCAACCAAGCCAAAGCAGGAGGAGTTGAAGGGTGTTCTGGACAGAGATGATAGTAAATTCTAAGCACCAGAGGCATGAGAAATCGTGTCTTGTCTGGGAAGCTGCAACTAGTTCTGTGTGGATGAAAAACAGAGGGGGAGAAAGAGAAGGGAGAGGCAAAAGGAAGGAGAGAGGAGAGGGGAGAAGCCAGATTTTCTCTAACAGAACAAAGATTTCATTGTACTCCAATTTTTCTGTTGCTTGATTTCAATTGATTGAACCAATTTGTTCTCTGTTTCTAAGTGCTAACTGGTTCATCTACAGGGGATAAGGAGAGATTTAGACAATTTAAATCACTCAGGGATTAAATATCAAAGATTAGTATGCAAAAATGACACTGCTGGCTCATAAGAAGGACCATAAATAGCCAAATTAGTAATCATTTCAGTTGGGGTCGCTGAGAGTATAATTCTGCATGTGGAAATATGCTTGTACTTGTAATTTCCATGAGATAGTAGATTCAACAAGACCATTTTATTTTACAGTGTGTTTACATGTATAATATTATAATCAAAGAAATGAAAAATTTCAGGGCTGGTGTTATAGTACAGAGGGTTAAAGCCACTCCCTGTGATGCTGGCATCCCATATCAGAGGGCCACTTCAAGTCCCAGCTGTTCCATTTCCAATCCATCTCCCTGCTAATGTGCCTGAGAAAACAACAGAATATGCCCCAAGTGCTTAACACCCCATCACTCAGGTGGGAAACCCAGATGTTGTTCCTGGTTCCTGACTTCAGATTGGTCCAGCACTGGCTGTTGCAGTCATTTGGGGAGTGAACCAGCAGATGGAGGATCTCATTCTCTATCTATCTATCTTTCTCTCTTTATCACCCTGCCTTTCAAATACATAAAAGTAAATCTTTAAAATAAATGAAATATGTTCCAATTTTCTTTCATAATTTATCCAAATTTCTCATTATCTTGGAATAAATTATACACCCTGAAGTCATGTCAAGCACTCTCACCACATGACCTATATAGAAGAAGCTCATTATCACAACTTTCCTGGAGATCTTGAGGTAACCACAAGGGTTACCATGATAGAGGAAGGAGTTGGCAGGAGGAACAAAACTGAGACTAAGAGGGTATGCATTCTTTTTCGTTCCTCCTGTAACTTCACTTTTATCTGTTTTGCATTTCAGGGTTTCAGATTTCCAATAAAATATTTCTCCATTTTTTTAAATGAAGAGACAGAAAGAAAACAGAAAGAGTGAGACATCCCATTATCTGTTTTGCCCCCCCCCCCCCAATGCTTGCAATGCCCAAAAGTGTGCCGGGCTAAAGCTAGGTGCCAGAAAGTTGATCCAGGTCTCATATGACTGTGGCAGAAACCCAGTCTCATGAGTCATCGCCTGCTACCTCCCAGGATTTTCATTAGCAGGAAATGAACTGGGAGCCAGAGCGTGGACATGAACCCAGGTACTTTGATATGGGATGCAAGCACCTTGACTACTAAGCCAAATGTCAACAAAATGCTCACCCCTCACCATTTTTTTAAAGTTATAAATCCATTGACTTATTTTTTTTCCATTGACACCTTAACAGGAAGAGCTGACGGTCATCTGTGAGCTGAGGGAATGGGAGTCCTGACTGGCACTGAGAGCAGCACAGCCATGAGAAGCTGGCACAGACTCTGGCAGGGAAATGTAGGGAATGGGGATCATATATGAAACACAGAGATCTGGGGCTTTTTCCCCCCTCTCTTCTTCCATGGTGATTTCATTCTCTGATTCTACAAGTATAGAGAGAGAAGAGAAGCACCCTAAAGCTCATTTATTTACATGAAATGCAGAAAGAAGAGAAAGAGACAGAAAGACATCACACACACACACACACACAGAGAGAGATCTTTCTGCCAGTTCACTCCTCAACAGCCCCAGGCCAGGGACCCAAACTGCAACCTGGGAGCACGATCCTGGTCTCCAATGTGGGTGGCATAACCCCAATTAATGAATCCTAGCATCTGCATTAACAAGAAACTGGAGTCAAGAGCAGAGCCAGGACTTGAACCCAGGCACCATAGGTGAGAAGTGGGTGTGGGTTTTTTTGTAAAGAGTTATTTATTTATTTTATTTTGAAAGTCAGAGTTACACACAGAGAGAGGGACAGAGCTTCACTCCACTGGTTTACTCCCTAGTTGGCAGCAATGGCCAGGGCTCAGCTGGACTGATACCAGGAGCTTCATACAGGTTACCCACGTGGACGCAAGGGACCAAGCACTTGGGCCCTCCTCCACTGCTTTTCCCTGGCTGTTAACAGGGAGCTGTATGGGAAGCGGAACAGCTGGGACTCATACTGGTGCCCATATGGATGCCGGAGTCAAAGGCAGTAGCTTTTCCCTCTACACCACAGTGTCAGCCCGTAGTTGGGTGTTTTAATTGATGTCCTAACCACTAAGTCAAATGCTCACTCTTCTCAGCCAGATTTCTTGCCTTTCACTCTTTTTTCTCTTCAACTACCCTACCAGACAGGAAGTCATAAGATCTCTGATTCTGTGCTGTCCCTGATCATGGATTTCTAATGAAATAACCTAGACATTGTTGCTTTCACATTCTCACTCAGAATATGTGCTCAACACCAACCCATCTACGCTCTGTAGAGAAACATCCCTTCGACACAGCTCCAAGCACAAGTAGTAGCAGCAGATTTGAAGTACAAAGAAGTGGTAAGTCAGATTTTGGACAGAATGAATTCAGGGTACCTGTGAGACATCTGAGCAGAGACGCAAGTCTGAGAAGACTTGCCAAAGACACAGAAATGAGAGGTGGTACCCAAGGCCAAGAGAATGGATAAGGTGACACAAGAAAAAAGGCAAGGAAAAGAAAGAGAATGAAAGATCTGGAAAGGAGGGGAGGTATTCAGAAAAGAGGTCTGGGACATGACTACACGGCCAGACCAGGGACATGGAGGCTGTGTTAGTTTGTGTTCTGTTGCTATAATAAAATGACTGAGGCTGGGCACTTTGAAAAGAAGAAAGTTCTGGGGCCAGTGCTGTGGCACAGCATGTTAAGCTGCTGCCTGCAATGCCAGCATCTCATATTGGAGAACCAGTTCAAGTCCCAGCTACTCTGCTTTCAAATCCAATTCCCTGCTAATGCACCTGGGAAAACAGCAGAAGATCATACAAGTATTTGGAAGTATGTGGAAGACCCAGACAGAATTTCAGACTTCTGGCTTTGGAGTAAACCAGTGGATGGATGGTCTCTCTCTCTCTCTCTCTCTCTCTCTCTCTCTCTCTCTCTTTCTCTCTCTTCTCTCTATCTTCCCCCCCTCTCTCCCTCTTTTTTTAAAGATTTATTTATTTATTTGAAAGGCAGAGTTTAACAGAGAGAAGAAGAGGCAGAGAGAGAGAGAGAGAGAGAGAGAGAGAGGTCTTCCATCCACTGGTTCACTGCCCAAATGGTTGCAATGGCCGGAGCTGTGCTGATCTGAAGCCAGGAGCTCCTTCGGGGTCTCCCACATGGGTGCAGGGGCCCAAGGACTTGGGGCATCTTCCACTGCTTTCCCAGGCCATAGCAGAGAGCTGGATCGGAAGTGGAGCAACCAGGACTCAAACAGGTGCCCATATCGGATGCCAGAACTGCAGGTGGCAGCTTTACACACTACACCACACTGCCAGCCCCTTCAAATAATTAAAAGCAATTTTCAAAAAATAAAAGAGGACTATCTAGCTCACAGTTCTGGAGGATTAAGAGCCTGGCACAAGCATCTTCTCAGCTCTGATGAGGGCCACCTTACCTGTGTCACAACATGGTGGATGGGTCATTGCAGGAGCATGTGTGACAGAGTGAGATCACATGGACAGACAAGAAGCCAGAGACTGGTGAGGGACCAGTTTTGCTCTTTCTATAATCCCCTCTCTCACAGGAATGAACTCACTCCAGGAGTTAACCTTTTGGAGGGCAATGCCCCTGTAACATAATTATCTTACACTGAGCAGTCTCATCCAAGTTCCATCACCACATTTGGGACCAAGCTTCCAGCATATGAACCCTTGGGGACACATGCAAACATGTGTAAACCATAGCAAGGAGGAATACTTGTTAGGGAAGTAAAGAGACGATGAACCACCCATCCATCTCTAGCCCTCTGTCTACAGTGCAATCAGCTGTTGACTAGGTGGTACTTGAGGAAGTAGGCATATTAATTCTGCCTCCACCAATCTATCGTTGTCTCGTAAGCTGGCTATCATCTTATTTCTTACTTGTTTTTCATCCTTGAGGACTCTGAAGGACAGTTTGTTTTTCACTCAGCATCAGACTGAATCATAGATTTTCGGTTAAGTGGGCAGAAAACAAATTTAACCCTCATGGGTCCAGGACACATATAAACACCACCCCATTATAACTGTCTCCTCTTAGTTGGTTCTCCAGTCCTCAAAGTAGCATCATTTTTTAGATCAATCAAGGTCATTAATATGTCTCAAACTGTTTTTTCCCTTGAATATTCTCTTAAGAGATAGAAGTAGCTGTGGTGTTAAAAAAGTGATTGCTCAGTGAAATAAATTTGGAAAATGCTGACAACTACAATGTGGAAGTCATGACACATTTTTAGTTTAATAAAGTCTGCCAAATCCTCAGTTAAAAATAAAAGCTACAACTTCCCTTAACCCAGATTTCCCCAGTCATTTGATCCCAGAATCTGGGAGGAGAGTAGTCCATGGAATACTTACCGACATCCAGAGGAACAAAGTTCCACAGAGCACATATAGGTGTTTTATTAATCCAAAGACTCCTTTCCAATGTGGACCTCAAAATCCATCTTATACCTGGGATACTAATCCGTATTTAAAACTGTTTCATTTTCATGACGATTGCAGATAACATATTGAGCTATATAGTATGGTCAGTGGCACACACTGACCAGATAGTTGACAAGGGCTGGATGAAAGTCTGTACTGTGAAAAGAGAGAAGTTCCTTGGCCCATACTGGAATATGGCTTTTGCCTTTGGCCTTATTAACACCACGTTCTCAACAGGTGAACTGAACAAACCTACCTCAGACAGAATAATACATACTTCAGCAATCTACACTCCTTCTGAGATCTTCTCTCAGTTTTCCACATTTTTTTATTTATCTATTTTCATTTTACTTGAAAGAGAGACAGACCAACATTTTCCAGACCCAAGCTAGAAGCCCAGAATTCCATCCAGGTCTCCCATACGGGGAGCAAGGGCTCAAGTCCTTGAGTCATCACTGGCCACCTCTAGGGAAACTGAATCAGAAGCAGAGCTGGGACTTGAACCCAGCCACTGTGCTATGGGATATGGGCATCCCAAGCAGGCTCTTAACCACTGCACCAAATGCCCGTCTCTTCTGTTTTTTTTTGTTTGTTTGTTTGTTTGTTTGACAGATAGAGTTAGACAGTGAGAGAGAGAGAGACAGAGAGAAAGGTCTTCCTTCCGTTGGTTCACCCCCCAAATGGCCGCTATGGCCGGAGCTATGCCGATCAAAAACCAGGAGCCAGGTGCTTCTTCCTGGTCTCCCATGCAGGTGCAGGGGCCCAAGCACTTGGGCCATCCTCCACTGCCCTCCCGGGCCACAGCAGAGAGCTGGACTGGAAGAGGAGCAACCGGGACTAGAACCGGCGCCCATATGGGATGCCGGCACCGCAGGCGGAGGATTAACCAAGTGAGCCACGGCGCCAGCACCATCTCTTCTGTTTTTATTTTAAAGATTTATTTATTTTATTTGAAAGGCAAAGTTATGGAGAGAGAGGGAGAGATAGAGACTGAGAGATATTCCATCCACTGATTAACTCCCCAAATGGCCACAATGACCAGAGCTGGGCCAGACCAAAACCAGGAGCTTCGTCTGGGTCTCCCACATGGGTGCAGGGGTCCAAGCACTTGGACCATCCTCCACTGCTTCCCCAGGCACATTAGCAGAGAGCTGGATCTGAAGTGGAGCAGCCAGAACTTGAACTGGCACCCATTTGGGATGCTGGTGCCACAGGCAAGGGCTTAACCTATGCCACAGCACCAACCTCTGTTTTTGAAAAGTGCAATTAATATTAGTAGAGCAGCTCTTGTTCTGAAAAGCCATTTTCCAAACTGATGGTGCCTGCTACAGAAAATAGCTGCAGACATTTATTCATTTAGCTCTTGAAACAGTACAAATCTGAACTCATTGTATCTTTCTTAGCTGACACTATCATGTGTCCCCCAAATTTGTATGTTGAAACCTAAACTCCAATGTGATGGTATCAGGAAATGGGGCCTTTAGGTGATTGGGTCATAGAGTGAACCCCTCATGAATGTGATTAGTGCCCTTATAAAAGAGGCCCAAAAGAGTTTGTTCATCCTTCTCCCAAGCGAGGACACAGCAAGAAGAGCCATCCGTGAACAAGGACATGGGTCCTCACCAGATACTTGATCTACTGACATCTTGATCTTAGACTTCTGAGCCTCCAGGACTATGGGAAATAACTTTCTCTAGTTTATAAGCCGCCCAGTCAATGATATTTTATTATAGTATCCCAAAGGTACCAAGACAGCTAGTATAATATTTTAAGCACTAGTTTGCCTTAAAAGTAGTGTTTTAGTTTATTAGGTTGGAATTCTATTTGCCTACAGTAAACTCAATATTAATTGAATTGCATACTAAGTTCTTCAGTAGCTGAGTTAATTGTTCAATGTAACAAATTAACAAAACAAACTATAAGAATTTCTTAAAAGATTGATTTGAAAGAGGAAGAGAGAAGAGAGGAGAGGAGAGGAGAGGAGAGGAGAGGAGAGGAGAGGAGAGGAGAGGAGAGGGGAGGGGAGAGAAAAGGAAAGGAGGAGAGAAAAGGGGAGGGGGAGGGCAGGGGAGGGGAAGGAAAAGGAGGGGATAGAAGTAAAGGGGAGGAGAGAGGAGAGGAGGGGAAGGGAAAGGACTGGGGAGAGGAGGGGAGGGGAGAGTAGGGGATAGGAGAGGAGAGGAAGGGGAGAAGAGAGGAAAGGAGGGGAAGAAAGGGGAATTAAGGGGAAGGGAGAGGAGGGGAGGTCCTATTGTCATTCCAGATGTCACCAGTGCAGGGAACTGGATGAAAGGTACATGACACCTGTTTCGGCATGAAGCTTTCTGTGAATCTGTAACTACTTCAAGAAAGCTCTTCTTAGAAAGATGTCAGAACACTTCCAATGGAAAACAAGACCCTAGAGTCGCTGTCTGCAACCTCGTTGATATCATGTCACAACACTCTTTGCCATGAGTGACACTCCAAGAGCATTGAGGCATTCTTGGTTTTGAAACACCAGCAGTTGCCACTCCAGATACTTTGGGTATGCTTTGTCCTCTCCATTGGACTCTTCCCTGTCATTGTTTCCATGGCTGATTCCTTTACATTTTGCAGGTTTCCTCCAAGAAACATTTCCTGAATACTCTATTCAAAATACTACTAAACACAAACAACCACACATACTTTCATGGTACACTGTTTCTTTCTAAATACTTCCCTACATTTATCTCATTTTTAATTTAGATTTCTGTCTTGCTGGAATACAAGCTCCATGGAGCAAAATCCTGTTTATTTTTCATCACACTGGATCCCTGGATACTAGTACAGTGTCTGACATATTGAAGGTACTCATTAATTGTTGTTGAAAAAGAGAATGTAAAAAGATGCAGTCCAGCTTGGGGCCAGCAATGCACAAAGCTTGATCTGGTGATACCCAGTGCTCCATTATGAAGGTTATCTTCTCTGCTCTCTTAAGAAGTTACTATAGGGATGGGGCTGGCACCCTGGTGCAGCAGGTTAATCCTCCGTCTGTGGCGCTGGTATCCCATGGCATCCTGGCTCCTGGCTTCGGATCGGCGCAGCTCCAGCTATTGCAGCCATTGGGGAGTGAACCAACGGACGGAAGACCTTTCTCTCTGTGAAACCATAAGTCAACACTTTCTCAGTTGGCTTCTAAGACCTCAAAAAAAAAAAGTTACTATAGGAGCCAGAGCTGCGGCGTCGCAGGAAAAGCTGCTGCCTGCAACACCCTCATCCCCTATGGGCACTGGTTTGTGTCCTGGCTGCTGCACTTTCTATTCAGTTCCCTGCTAATGCACCTGGGAAAACCAGCGGAAGATGGCCCAAGTGCCTGGGCCTCTGCAACCCATGTGGGAGACCTGGATGAAGCTCCTGGATCCATGTGGTCATTTGGGGAGTGAATTAACAGATGGATGATCTCTCTCTTTTTGTCTCTCTGTCTCTGTTACTCTGACTTTTCAAATAAATAAATAAATACATGTTTTTTAAGAAAAGAAAAGAAAAAAGAAGTTGCCATAGGGGTGGGTATTGGCGTAGGCTAACCCTCCATCTGCAGTACCAGCATCCCATATGGGCATCAGTTCATGTCCTGGCTGCTCCTCTTCCGATCCAGCTCTCTGCTAATGGCCTGGGAAAGCAGCAGAAGATGGCCCAAGTCCTTGGGCCCCTGCATTCACATGGGAGACCTGGAAGATGCTCCTGGCTTTGGATTGGCCCAGAGCTGGCCATTGCAGCCATTTGGGGAGTGAACCAGTAGATGGAAGACCTTTCTCTCTATCTCTCCTTCTCTCTGTCTATAATTCTACTTCTCAAAGAAATAAATAGGTTTTTTTTTTTAAAAAAAAGGAAGTATTTTTTAAATGTTGGTTAATACATTCACATCTCATACTAGAGTGCCTTGGTTTAATACCTTCTGCAATTGCTCACTGCAGCTTCCTGCTAATGCACACCCTGGGAGGCAGCAGATGATGGCTCAAGTACTTGGGTCCCTGCCACCCACACCAAACATAGGAGACCCAGACTGAGTTCCAGGCTCCCGGATTCAACCTGGCCCAGCTCTGCCTGCTGTTGCAGGCATTTGGGGAGTGAACCAGAGCATGAAATATGTCTGTCTCTGTCTCTCAAACAATTATTTAAAAAAAAAATTAAGCTGCCGGGTCCAGCACTGTGACATAGTAGGTAAAGCTGCCTCCTGCAATGCCAGCATACCATAGGACACCAGGTCAAGTCCCAGCTGCTCCACTTCCAATCCAGCTCCTTGTTAATGCTCCTGGGAAAGCAGTGGAAGATGACCCAAGTCCTTGGGCCTCTGCACCCATGTGGGAGACCTGGAAAAAGCTCCAGGCTCCTGGCTTCAATCTGGCCCAGCCCTGGCCATTGTGGCCATTTGGGGAGTGAACCAGAGAATGAAAGATCTCTTTCTTTGTCTCTCTCTGCTTCTGCCTTTCCTTCTCTGTAACTCTGAATTTCAAATAAATAAATAAATCTTTAAAAATAAGCTACCATAGCACTGATGCGAGACTGGCTAATATTTGATGATATAGGATCCTGGTAAGGTTATTTATTTATTTACTTATTGTCTTTTCATCTCGACATGAAATAATCTTACATACCTTTTGGGTTTCTTATAAGAAACAATTAGGGGCATGTTAAAGACCTACTCTGAAAAGTACAGAAAGCAGCCTCATCATTACTACACAGGGTTGATTTGGTGATACACAAGATAAACTGAGGTAGTTTACGGGGCTCTGAATTTCTATGCTAGATATATCCTAAATTGAGTCAGCAATTGCATATTACAAGGATCCCTGTCCTATAGGAAAAAACATCTTAGTGAACAAATAGACCTGAAATTTTGATTATTGTAAACAAAGGGAGCTTTATAACTGAAAACTACAATCATGGAGAAAACAAATTTATTCAAGGCCACAGTCTGGGGAGAATGCTATGTACTATTTTATATGACCCTCAAAAATCCAGCCAAGAACATAATTATTTAAATTTCTTATCAAAGGGGTTGTCCCCGAGATGAAGCTCCTGGCTCGTGGCTTCAGACTGGCCCAGCTCCAGCCGTTGTGGCCACCTGGGGAGTGAACAAGCCAATAGGGGACCTCTCTCTCTCTCTCTCTCTCTCTCCCACACACACATTCTCTGTAACTCTTTTAAATAAATAAAATAAATCTTCAAAAAAAATAAGGGTTGTTCCAAAGTTTGAGGCTTGATTTATAATTGGCATGGCCTTCCAGTTCTCATTTTATACTCCCTTCTCCTCCATATACAACTCTTAGAAAATGCCTCATGCTGCTTTCTAGCTGCCCAGGATCCCAAGCTGCATCCAATTTTGTCTCCAGGCGTTCTCTATCCTTCTGGGTTAAACAAAGATAGTGTGAAGCCACACAAAACACAACGGGGTAGGAATCCATAGATCTGAATCTAGTTCAATTACTTTCACTGACTAGGTGAACTTGGACTCATTGGTTTCAATGTCAAAAAGTGTTTTCCTGGTACCAGCACTGTGGTATAGTGGGTAAAGCCACCACCTGCAGTGCCTGCATCCCATACGGGCGCCAGTTCGAGTCCTGGCTTCTCCACTTCTGATTCAGCTCTCTGCTGTGGCCTGCGAAAGCAGTGGAAGATGGCCCAAGTCCTTGGACCCCTGCACCCACGTGGGAGACCTGGAAGAAGCTCCTGGTTCCTGGTCTCAGATTGTCCCAGCTCTGGCCATTGCAGCCACTTAGGGAGTGATCCAGCAGATGGAAGACCTCTCTCTCTCTCTCTCTCTCTCTTTCTCTCCCTCTCTCTCTCTAACTCTGCCTTTCAAATAAATAACAAGTAAATAAATCTTTTTTTTTAAAAAAAAAAAAGTTTTCCTATCCACAATACACTGGAGTTGAAGTGCGATAGAATCACTTTAAGAGCCTATAAACGCTGATATTTGTGTTTGATTCTTAAAACATTTCACTGACACATTTCATTCTTTTGACGCTTCTCTTGGCTGTGTGAAAATATGTGCTCCCAGGTTAGTTATCAGGTGACTCAAGACCTATCAATAGACTGCGACTGACTGAGCAGCCTTTGCCCAAGAACAGAACGTATTCACAAAATGAGAGTGCCTGTCTCTTTCATGAGGCTTTTGTCTTGAGGAATAGAACTAAGGGTGGGGATTTCATATTTTGTGGGAGATTTCTGGCAGTAGGGGTCTTCTGTTGACACTTCTTGAGAAGTAAGCATGTACTTTGGGATTAAAAAGAATAGCAATGGTCTAGATATGATGTCAGTGGAATAGCGCCTCAAATATCATAAGCATGCAAAATACAATAGTGCTCTCAGTAAATGTAAATGATTTATAAATACACTTTCAGTAAATATAAATGATTTGATCATACAGCCATTATTGTTACAATGTAATAGAAAAAAAAGGATAGTTGACCCGTTGTTTGACTCCCTGGCCCTAGGTTTTTGTGAGAACAAAGAATTTCTGAGACATGCAAGGGCACTGCCTGCACATGTAGGCAGATTTATGGATTGAAGCTGTTGATTGCCACTTTTATGTTCCTGGATGAGCTGTTAATGAATTAACCCTCTATGTAGCCATCGGTCACCCATTATCTTCATGGGCATTGATTTCCTGAAAAGTGAAGTGTTTGGGCCAGCGCTGTTGTGTAGCAGGTAAAGCTGCCGCCTGCAGTGCTGGCAATCCTATTTGGGCAATGGGTCAAATCCTGGCTTTCCCACTTCCCATCCAGCTCCCTGCTAATGTACCTGAGAAAGCAGCAGAAAATGGCCCAAGTGCTTGGGCCCCTGCACCCATGTGGAGACATGGAAGAAGCTCCTGGTTCCTGGCTTCAGATCGGCTCAGCTCCAGCCGTTGCGGCCATTTGGGGAGTGAACCAGTGGTTGGAAGACCTCTCTCTCTGCCTCTGCCTCTCTCTAACTCTGCTCTTCAAATAAATAAACAAGCCTTAGAAAGAAAGAAAAGTGATGTGTTCAAAGTCACACAAAATGTGTCATCAAAGTATCCCAACTCTTCTTTCTAAAATCGCTCCCTCTGTAAGCATAAAGCCTGCACACTATCTCATACATATATAGAAACACCCGAACCAGAGTCCCAATATGGCCTATATTTGCTCTCTATCAATTGAATTTCCCTTTTGTTCAGTACAAAGCACTGTTAGAGAAAGAAGAAAGCACACAAAATATTGTTTAATTTATACCATGATACCAAATACTGATAAATGCAAAATGCTCAGGAAACCTTCTCAAGGGTATTTATATTTTCAAAAAAGAATGTAAACTGCACACCCAGCATACATGAATTTCACTGTACATGAATTAGTGAAAGAAAGAGAGAGATTGAGAAAATAGAGAAGGGGTATGAATACAAGTGCAGGTAATTTGTACTAAAGGAATGTGGTGACCTGATTGACCCTTCAAATTAAAGCAAATAAAAGTACTGAAAAAATTCTTTGAAAGTCTCCATAAGTATCCACATGTTTACGAACAATTTGAGGAACAATCAGGCCAAGAGCTCAGTGTGTGTAAAACCCCAGAGCACTGAAACCGAATTTACTTTTGAGGAAATTCGATGTGCTCCAGTTTACATGCAGAGTCACAGGAAAATCCAAGTGATAGAAGACCTCTAGAAGCCCTCACATAAAACTGTGATAGCAAAGCCTACCCCCAGCGTGAGGGTAAACTAGAATTAAACTCACTCCAACACCTCAACCCCTGGGGAGATGCGGTTGGGGGACTCCAATTTAAATCACCTCTCATGGACTCCGTGATTAAAAGGAGAAACTCTGAGGATGTATCACATATGGATCAGTGGCCTCCATTCACATTAACTGGGTAGTCTCGGAAAATCTCAAACCAAGCGCTTAATTTTCAGCGGCCTCAGCCTGACAGAAGAAAATTAAAAATTTCCTTTGAAGGAATGTCCTTTATCCTAGCCCTCAACATTTTTCCACAGAAATATTTCTGAGAAAAATGAACAAACCATAAAAAAATCATGTGTTTTAGTAAATGCAATACTATGACATCAAAGACAATGGTCAGAAAAATTGAACAAGTAGAAAATAAAACAATTGAGGGGCCAGCGCCATGGCACACTAGGTTAATCCTTCGCCTGCAGCGCCAGCATCCCATGTGAGCGCTGGGTTCTAGTCCCGGTTGCTCCTCTTCCAGTCCAGCTCTCTGCTGTGGCCTGGGAGGGCAGTGGAGGATGATCCAGGTGCTTGGGCCCTGCACCCGCATGGGAGACCAGGAGGAAGCACCTGGCTCCTGGCTTCGGATCAGCGCAGCACCAGCCATAGCGACCACTTGGGGAGTGAACCAACAAAAGGAAGACCTTTCTCTGTCTTTCTCACTGTCTGTAACTCTGCCTGTCAAATAAATTTTAAAAAAATCTTTTAAAAAAGAAAACAATCGAATTATTATATCTATAAAATATGAAATTCAGTTTTTTGATATAATTTAATGAAACAAAAAGATGCTTAAACTTAGGAATAAAGAACATGCAAATAAAGAAAAATATAGAATCCCTCAGATAGTAAGAAGACCTAAATAACCTTAAAATTGAAGAATAGATATTAAATACTTTACATATTTATGGAATTAACAAATGAATACAAACAAGTGTTTCCTGGAGCCAGTGCTGTGGCATAGCGAGTAAAGCTGTGGCCTGCAGCACCTAGCTGCTCCACTTCTGATCCAGCTCCCTGCTATTGTGCCTGGGAAGCAACAGAAGATGGTTCAAGCCCTTGGGCCTGTGCATCCAAGAAGACCCAGAAGAAGCTCCTGGCTCCTGACTTCAGCCTGTCTCAGTCCTGGCCATTGCAGCCATTTGGGGAATGAACCAGTGGATGGAAGACCTCTCTCTCTGTCTCTCTCTCTCTCTCTCTCTCTCGCTCTCGCTCTCTCTAACTCTACCTTTCAAAAAAAATAAAATAAATCTTTTTTAAAAAAAGAAGTGTTTCCCTGAGCACTGGAAAATTAACCAAGGTGACAGAGGACATGCAAGAAGCTAGCAGTGGCTACAAATCACATGCAGGGACATGTATATCACCCAAATTAGTGTTGTGCCTTGAAAGGTAAAGTCATCTTAATCTTGTTTATATCTAGTCTGGGCTATATAGGATGCCCAGGCAGTAAAGACTTCCCAAACTCTACCAACATCACAGAGTAACAAGAAGTCAAGACTAAGTAAGACAATATGATCACACATCATATTTTCAACTATGATGCAATGTGGAGAAAGTTCTATGTGATAGGAAGCATTTCAGCTGCTGATCTTTACCTGCTAAAAGGGAAGAAACCTTACACTGGATGACAATATTGAAGTTAAGTTGCTATTAATCTGAACTAGATTGTCTTAAAATGACATATTAATTATAAAACCAATACAATGTCTAAGAAAATAACTAAACATAAAATAGAATAAAAGAGACAAGAGAATTGTAATGACCTACTACAAAATATTCATGGGGCCGGCACTGTGGCATAGCAGGTAAAGCCACCGCCTGCAGTGCCAGCATGCCCTATGGGTGAAGGATCAAACCCCATCCTGCAGCGCTGGCATCCCATATGGGTGCCAGTTAAAGTCCCAGCTGCTCAACTTCCAATCCAGCTCTTTGCTAATGCATGGGAAAGCAGTGGAGGATGGCCCAAGTGCTTGTTCCTTGCACCCACGTGGGATACTGGAAGAAGCTCCTAGTTCCTGGCTTCGGATTGGTGCAGCTCCAGCCATTGTGGCCATTTGGGTAGTGAACCAGAGGATGGAAGACTCCTCTCTCTCTCACTCTCTCTCTGCCTCTGCCTCTGCCTCTACCTCTCTGTAACTCTGCCTTTCAAATAAATAATCCTAAAAAAAGAAAAAAATTCATCAAAAAATGGAAAAGCATAAAAGAGTTAGAAAGAAACTCAACTTTGTAAGACATAAGTAGGGCATCCAACACTTACTCTATTGATTTCCCAGAAAAAAAAAAAGGCCAGAACAAATAGAATAGAAAGAATATTCAAAGTAATGATTTCCTGATATCCAATGAGGTATTTCTAGTCATAGTTTGAAGGATACATGACATACCAGGGCAAATAGACAAGAAGACTCTCCTAGGGGCTGGCACTGTGGCATAGCAGGTAAAACCACCGCCTGTGGTACCAGCATCCCATATGGGTTCCTTCACTTCTGATCCAGCTCTCTGCTATGGCCTGGGAGAGCAGTGGGAGATGGTCCAAGTCCTTGGGCTCCTGCACCCGCATGGGAGACCCAGAAGAAGCTCCTGGCTTCTGGCTTCGATTGGCCCAGCTCTGGCTTTGCGGCCATTTGGGGAGTGAACCAGAGGATGGAAGACCTCTCTCTCTCTCTCTCTCTCTCTCTTTCTCTCTCTCTCTCTCTGACTCCTTCTCTCTCTTTGTAACTCTGACTTTCAAATAAATAAATAAATCTTTTTTAAAAACAGACAATAAGACTCTCCTAGTAAAAATCGTGGATTTCAGACACAAAGATCTCTTTGGAGACTCAAGAAAAACAACTAAAAATAAAAGGGGACAGTCATGCAGATCTTAAACTGTTATGCAGAAGACAAAGCAACATGCAGGAAAGGAAATGTGACCAATGCTGTTCAGTTAAAAAGACAACCATTTAGAAGTATACGTGAAATCAGGGCATTAATCCTTCACAAAGAAGAGTATTGGAGAATTAATTTAGCGAACCAAGAACTATTGAATAAATAGCAGCAAAAGCACTAGTCGGTACTGAGTCTATTTTTTTTTTTTTAATTTGACAGATAGAGTTACAGACAATGAGAGGGAGAGACAAAGAGAAAGGTCTTCCTTCACTTGGTTCACTCCCCAAATGGCTGCCATGGCCAGCGCTGCGCCGATCTGAAGCCAGGAGCCAGGTGCTTCTCCTGGTCTCCCATGGGGTGCAGGGCCCAAGGACTTGGGCCATCCTCCACTGCCCTCCCGGGCCACAGCAGAGAGCTGGACTGGAAGAGGGGCAACCGGGACAGAACCGGCACCCTTATGGGATGCCAGCGCCGCAGGCGGAGGATTAACCAAGTGAGCCATGGCGCCGGCCCCAGTACTGAATCTATTTAAACAGAAGATTAAGATGAACTACCTGTGGATATTATGGCATGAAAACACAATATAAATCTACCAACATGGCAATATATAACAGATAAGGTAAATTTTCAAAGTATATTGATATTAAAATAATGAAATGCTATTAAATATAAAATGGTACAGCCACTTTGGAAGTCAGTTTAACAGTTTCTTACAAAGCCAAGCGTAATCTGACTACATGATCTGGCAATTATGTTCCAAGCCACTTACTGAACTAATGTGGAAACTTACTCTCCCACAAAAGCCTGCACATGAACTTTTTATACAGGTTTATTATATTTGAAAAAAAAACCTGGAAGCAATACCTGAATGGATAAACAAACTTGATAGATCAATAAGATGGAATATATTTCAGCAATAAAAAGAAATGAGTTATAAAGCCATGAAAAGATATGGATAAAACTAAATGCATGCTACTAAGTGAAATAAGCCAGTCTGGAGAAGGCTATACACTACATTATTTCAGCTATGTGACACTCTGGAAAGGTAAAACTATAAAATGAATGAAGAGATCCACAGTTGTCAGGGATTCAGAGGGAAGGGGGTGAGGGTTGAATAGATGAAACATAGTTTTTTTTTAGGACAGTAAGATTATTCAGTATGAATTTTATGGTACATACATGACACTACTCATTTGTTAAAACCCATAATTTATTTTTTTATTTTACTTTTTATTTACATAAAGGGAACAAATTTCATGTATTTAATTTATACCATTTTAAGAGCACAATGATACTTGCCACCCTACCCTCATTCACTCCCACCCCCCATGTCCTTCTTTACTTTTAATTTTTATAATGACATGCTTTGAATTTACTTTATCATCACAAGCTTAAATCCTCCACTAAATGAAGAATTCAGCAAGTAGTCAGTAGAAAAACCACTGTTCCTCAAGAGTATAGTCAAGGGCTATAAACAATAATCAAATCTCAAAATGTCAGTTTTGCTCACATATTATTACATTTTCTGGTACTCTGTATATTAATTACCACACATCAGGGAAAACATACATTTATCTTTTGGGGACTGGCTTATTTCACTAAGCATAATGGTCTCCAGTTGCGTCCATTTTGTTGCAAAAGACAGGATTACATTATTTTTTACAGAATTGATGTATACTAAAAAAAATCATTTAAGAGGTCAGAGCAATGTCAAAATGGGATGAAGATTGTCACAAACAATATGACTTATATATGACAATATGCATTACAAATATATGAAACAAGCCTACCAAAGTGGGTGGGGAAAAACAGGGCTGACTGTAGTAACTTTGGAAATGAGTAAGATGAAAGACAAAAGAAAATTTACATAAACACAGTGCTCTAGGTAATGAAGTTTCCTATAAAGGTACAAGTTCATAATTCTGATACCACTATATGTATCTATTTGAACAATTAAATAGATTTCTCATTGGGAGAGATTTCTCATTGTTGAAGTTTGGGGTGGAGTGGGGAAGGTCACAAATAAGCAAAGGGAAAAGGCAAGAAGGATCCATTTGGTAATGGGATATCAATGGATACACTGATAGGAATTCATGATTAATCTTTATAGATACAGATGGACATATATGCAAATACTTATATGAATGTATATATGCAAGAATGAGTATACATAGATATACAAGGGTACATCAAAATGCAGGCTCCTTCTCTAACTGTCTTTCAAATAAATAAATAAATCTTCCAAAAAAATGAGAAAAGTGCAGGTCTACATAGAGAAAGACTGGTGCACCCTATAATTGATTACAAGTGATAGTAAACACTGATAGTCTGGTATTCACCTCAGTTATAGAGTTTTATCCCCTTTAAGAAATGAGCAGCGGTGGGGCTGGTGCTTTGGTGTAGCAGGTAAAGCCACCACCTGCGGTATCAGCATTCCATATGGGCACCAGTTAGAGTCCCAGCTGCTCCATTTCTGATCCAGCTCTCTGCTATGGCCTGGGAAAGCAGTGGAGAATGCTCCAAGTGCTTGAGTCCTTGCATCCACGTGGAGACCTGGAGGAAGCTCCTGGCTCTTAGCCGGCCATTGCAGCCAATTGGGGAGTATACCAGCAAATGGAAGACTCTCTCTCTCTCTCTCTCTCTCTCTCTCTCTCTTCCTCTCCTTCTCTCTCTGTGTAACTCTGAGTTTCAAATAAATAAATCTTTTTTAAAAAAATGAGCAGTGGCAATGTTAGTTATAGCTATGTAGTCTGTATACGAGCTTAACTCTACATTATGTGAGGGAAGTTCAAAAAGTTTGTTGGAGGTGGGGAGACAGAGTTGTGGAGCAGTGGGTTAAGCCACCACCTGCAATACTCTTTGGGTGCCAGGTCGGAACTTGGCTGCTTAGGCAGTGGCAATGTTAGTCATAGCTATGTAGTCTGTCTATGAGCTTAACTCTACATTGTTCCTGGTGGTGGGGAGGGCAGAGTCGTGGAGCAGTGGATTAAGCCCGCCACCTGCAATACCATATGGGTGCCAGGTCAGAACCTGGCTGCTCCACTTCTGATCCAGATCCTTACAATTGCACCTGGGAAAGCAGTGGGAGATGGCCCAAGTCCTTGGGTCCCAGCACCGACGTGGGAGACCTGGAAGAAGCTCCTAGCTCCTAGCTCCTGGCTTCTGCCTGGCCCTACACCAGCCATTGTGGCCACTGGGGGAGTGAACCAGCAGATGAAGATCTCTGTGTGTGTGTATCTCTCTCTCTCTCCGTAACTCTACCTTTCAAATGAAATAATTAAATCTTAAAAGCAGGAGGAGTGGAGTCTTAAATGCTAGGCCAAATACTAACCCCTATTTTCAGCCTTTTAAGCACTGTAGTCCTACTCTTTTCTCTCATGAAATTACAAAACATACATTTAGGATTATGAATGTATTTAAAACTTCTTGCTTCCTATTAACCTTCTCCACACATTACATTTAAAGCCAAACAATCCTATTCATGGCGAAATGTGAACATTTCACGGTTCAATTTAAACATTCATGGTGAAATTTAAAACAAACAACAACAAGCTAGGATGTCATCTTCCAACATTTGGCAATATCTCTGTCTTAGTGGAATTTGTGAAATCACATTGTTCTACTAATATACCATTGAATAAAATTTGATCCATCCCTCGACTTCTCTATGTGTAGCACTCTAACCTGTGAAGAAACTCCAGTCAGTTTACTTCTAGCTGAGGGTTTGAGTACTCTAAAGCCCAGTTAAACACAACAATGCTTTAAAATAAAGTGCATCCACCATTTGAAGAAAAAAAATCTGTTTAATAACACTCATGTTTAACACTTGACCACATTAGTAGAAATTAGTAAGTCAACAGAATGATGTTCAATGAGGAAAAGTTTCCTTTCTCGCATGAAAAACCTGAAATTTAGAAAGAGCACTAATTAGCAAGTCATCATTAACAACACAAACTATTGCATTAAGAATTAGTAACACAGAGAAATGCAAAAAATGCATTCCGCAGACACATAAAGTGAAGCTTCCCATATGCATCTATATTTCTATCTTTAAAAGGCAAACCCCACTACCTGCAAAAGTTAAGTGGCTTTTCTCCCAGTCTTGGCTGGAATCAGCTTTAAACCACATACATCAAACTGTCTCCACAAGGGTCCAGAGACCCCTCCCCCCATTTCCCCTCCTCTGTAAAATCCTCTCATTACTTGGTTAATGCTACTGTTAGGATCATTGGTTACTATTTTCACCCTGTCTCTTACACTGCAGTGTCTGTTTAAGTGTTTACAGCTGGTGATAATGGAACAAACCAAGGCCTTCAGCAACCAGGCGGTCAACCAAATGCTGCTACAAGGATATACTCGGCTCCTCACCCAGGAGACAGCAACTTGGAACATCGCCCCATGCCAGCGAAGAGTACCTCATCGCCCCATGTCAGCAGGAAGTAGCTCTAAAGACAGATCATCGTCCCTCTATCCCTCCTGGACTTTTGGGACTAATATAATCCCATACAAACCCTGCTTTATAAAAAAACAAAAGGGGGGAATGTTAGGAAACTGGCGCAGTCTTAGCCAGGTGGCCGCATGGCCCAGCTACCTGAGCCAGGCTCCACCCCCATCCTAATGGGATTCGCTGCTTCTGCTTCCCTGCCCGCCCTCAAGCAAAGTTTTAAATGGGCCTGTTCCTGAACACGTGCTCTCTTGGCTCTTGGTCCTTCTCTCCTGTGCTCTCTTGGCTCTTGGTTCTTCTCTCTTATCTCTGCTCTCCTCTCTCCTCTTCTCTGCTCTATCTTCTCTCCTTGCTAGCTCCTCTCCTCTCTGTTTCTCTCTTATATTCTTTTTCTCTCTTTTTCCTTCACCGCTCCTTCACTCCAGTCTGTAGGGTGTTCCCCAATAAACCCTTTCCCTTAAAAAATAAATAAATAAATAAATAAAAGAGTTGATATTAAGATATTTTATCCTTGGTCGACGCCATGGCTCACTTGGCTAATCCTCCGCCTACAGCGCCAGCATCCCATATGGGCGCCGGATTCTGTCCCGGATGCTCCTCTTCCAGTCCAGCTCTCTGCTGTGGCCCCGGGAGGGCAGAAGAGGATGGCCCAAGTGCTTGGGTCCCTGCACACACATGGGAGAATGGGAGGAAGCACCTGGCTCCTGGCTTTAGATCGGCGTAGCACCAGCCATGGCGGCCATTAGGGGAGTGAACCAAGTGAAGGAAGACCTTTCTCTCTGTCTCTCTCTCACTGAACTCTCTCTCTGTCTCTCTCTCCCACTGTCTAACTCTGCCTGGCCAAAAAAAAAAAAAAAAGATATTTTATCCAAGTCACAATTCTGCCTTAAAGCCCACAAACTCATAAAACTCCTCCCATATTCTGACATTCCATAACATTATCTGTAGAACTCAATTCATAATCATGTAAAATCACCTCTCAGGTTATATTTTTGGTAAGGATCCTGTCTTCCCCAACTGG